>NW_027185425.1:19224410-19621910 GCF_022577435.1 Embiotoca jacksoni
TACTGGTCAAACCAGACTCGGTAAGGCTGCAGCAGTAAAACCACTGAGTGTATTGAATTGAGCAGCTGTGCATTAGTTGGGCTATGAACTCAACTTTGTATTTGAGGACAAAGGTAAATGTATGCACTTCAACTTTAAACATATTCATGGTTGTTATAAAAATAGGACATTTGTTAATGTTTAATGTGAAAATATTTAGTTTCAAACAAATCATTATGTAATATGCTGCTAACTTAACATTACAGAATTATTGCAAGTTGTAAATTCTATCAAATTCACCAGAAAATAACTAAAATCTATTTTTTGGTTTTGGTAAAGTCTGTTTTTTTCCCCATGTTTCAACTCACTGTGAAGTTTCATATGGAGGGAATTAAGATGTGTCATTGGAGTTTTGGTTTTTGCCAGTAATGAGCTTTTGCAACACAGTTCCCTAAAACTGTGTCTAAATGGTCTTGCTAAATAGTTTTTGAAGAGCGTGTAATTTCTGCATGGATTGTGTTTTTTGGCAGCTGTTACTTCCACTTATATGAGTGTTTATTTTATAATGATTTAATTATTCATAATTCATTATATATAAATATTATTTATAAATGTAAGGTCACATTAAACGTCCACCATACTACTCATTAAAAAGCAACACTAAGTAACATTTTTATATAAAAGAATGGAGCCATCATTATATCATGAAGCCCAGTGAGTTTAGTATCATATAAAACTAATTGAAACTCGCAGTTCTTAAAATTGTTGACAAATTTTGTCAAATAAATAATCATTCATTAAAGTCAAGACTTCTGGTCATTTTTTAGATGGTTGGGGGAATAAGGAAGTTATTGTATAGTGGTGGTCAGTGTCGAGCCACACAACACATTTTTGCCCCAGGTGCCCCCAGTTAATTGAGCCATACTACCATAGCTTAAGTCACATTCTTTCTCATATGATAATATAATATAATAATAATAATTAAATGACAAAATGCAACATTTTCTAAATAAGACTTTTAATACTTTAAATTCATTTGTATTTTTTAATGAATTTTCAAATACAATTCACCTTTTTTGTCCATATTCCTAGAATCCCCATTTCATCTGGTGTTGTATAATCCTATTTTAAAACTGCCCTAGTCCAGTCTTTATTTTATGTCATTTGATACCTATTTATTACCTTTTGTTCTAGGCTACATTCCTTTCTCTATAAAGTGGTAGCAAATCAACTTTCATGAAACTTGTGTTTGAAGGTTTTCAATGTTATTTTGGAGCTCAATACTGAAACTGTGCTTCTTGAGGTGGTACATTGTGTTCTTTTAACAACTGATGCTGGTCTTCCATGTCAGGATTTTAGTCCTCAGTGTGTCAACCTCAAACATAGCATGTTGTATGATGCAGTGGTGAGTTCAGGTTCTTCATTTGAAGTTGTGGGGTTCCACACAGTTCTATGCTGCAGGACTTTTTATTTTTTTTTAATCTACATGCTATTTCAACAACACCTTTTATAAAAGTGATGCATGGCATCACTTTCAACCTTTATGCAGACAATGCCCAAATCTATTTTAGCTGGACCCCAAATATTTCACAAATATTTGCTGCCTTTTAAACTGCCTTGGACAAATCCCAGAAACTGACAGATTCTGTTCATCTGAAGTTACAAACCTGAAAATCCCTGAGAAGCTTTCTACACTCAACAGTGTAAAAGTCTTGGTGTTCTTTTTCACAGGGACCTCAGTTGCATCAGTCATATCAACTCAGTTGTGCAGTCCAGTTGTCATCAGTTCAGGAGAATCTCAAAGATCAAGTCAATCCTATCTGCTATAATCCTTTAACTGTGATTTTAGGATTGATTTAAAATTATACTCTTTACTTTTAACCCTTTAAGCCCTAGAGGCCCCCAATTGGGGGCCAGGGACTTTTAAACTATTATTAAAATATGGACATATATACTGATATTTACACATCTGAACAAATATCACAAGTGTTCCCTTTATTATTACAAATATTAGTTTTATTTTTTATTTTTATTGTGGTTGCAGAGATATATCCTTTTATCAATTTTCGAGCAGAAGCCTAAAAAAATAGGTTTGTTTTTAAAGGGTTAAAGCCCACATGGACCTAGCCCCAAGCCCAGGCTCGGACCTTTTCATCTTATGCCTGCTGGCCTGTTCTCTTCTGATTGTTCCTGACATCAGGTTCTGGCTACACAATATTGACAATGAAATAGACCAGCATGAAAGATGTCGGATGTCGTGACAGAAAATGAGTGCTATTCCCAACAGCTGACTGTTGAATCCTGCATGGTGTATGATAGTGGACCACATGCCTCATCTGGGACAACTCACGATGTCCCAACAAAAAGACAAACCTGTCACAAATATTGTCTTCTCTCTTGCTTCATGTGACACTTTTCACAATGTGTTCATGACGTTACCCAATAGGAGGCCAAAGCACTCCTCTGTATACAACTTGGTGCAGTGAAAGATTTTAAAAAAGCATCAACAACCTATACTGTCCTCTTGGTGCGACCCACACACACACACATGGGCCCACAGTCGTTTTCTCTTTATTTATTTTTAGGCTGTTCTGACAGCCCACATTATTCATGCCATTGTTTGTTTATATTCTTGTAACCAGTAGTCAGTTCCCAGCACCTCCTTCCCCATGACATCACGCAGGTCGTCAAAGACGGCAGGCTATGATTGGTTAGGGACAGATGTGTGGTCTGTTATGAGTCTTGGCCAAGTCATGGCTAGAATTTATGACTGTATAATTGCCTACAGTTACCATTTTATCAGACTAGTCTGACCCATGCAGGCACAGACTGGAAAACAGAAGAGTCAGGTGTTAGTCGTCAGAGCTGAGCAGCCTCCCCGAGGTTTAGATCATACTGGCTGGGCTTGTTCCAGTTTTCAAAACACACTTTTCCTGGCTGTCATTCCTGTGATACTTAAATCTTCTTAAATGGGACTTTTTGTGGTTATGTAATGTCATATTATGTATGTATTTTGTGTCTATTTATGTGGCTCCTCCTTACGCTAATTTTTATTTTCTTTGTTGGGAATATTATTGTACTTTAAAAACCATATTTTAAGAATAGTGTCCAATAATTATAGTTCATTATATTATTATTTTTTACTATACTTTACAAGGCTATGTGTCATGATGTAAAACACTTCCTTCAAAGGGTTTTTCTCAGCAGCTGAAGTACCTGCAGCCTGAAAATACCCGCTGCTCTTTAAACAGAATGCTTCCAGTTAAGAGAGTAATGATCATTACTAATAATAGTGTGAGGGTAATGAAGGCAGGCGGTAGTGAAATCTCTCCAGGACGCTGAGCGGGTCTCTGCTGTTCCGGTGGATCAGCGGAGGTAGTTAGTGAATGTTTCTTTGCACAGTGATTAAGGGGGAGGACCAATGGCAACAAAGGAGACGGAGAGGACGGTGGCTCCTCCTCTCCCTATCTCTCGCTCTCTCTCTCTCTCTCTCGGTTCTTTATAGATGTATATAATCCCTGAGTTGACCCAGAAAACAAACTCCTCTGACTGCCGCGACGCCGCAGAGTTTGAATCCGCCGCAGGGCTGCATGTAGCCGGAGCATCAGCTGGAGTAACGACCCCGGCACCGAGCCAACTTCCCTATACGGATTCCACATTCATACATCGGGTAGGTGTCGTCTTCTGTTACTCTTTAAAACAGGTAGACAGGCTGCACTTCCCCTTTGTCCTGCGGACTATTTTCTTATTTCTCTCCAGAATAAAAACAGACTGATTGGACCTGGTTACACGCGGCGGAATCAGTCACTCCTGATTCACCTTGTCGCTTTGTTTAATGGGATTAAAGGCTATTTGTTGCGGTTTGATGGCATCGAATGAGATAAAATATCCCACATGCACAGTGCCCGAGGATTAAAAAAAAAAAAAAAAAAAAAAAAACCCAAACAGGTTTCATGCTTCTGTAATAATGCCAGCAACTATCACCCTCCGTCAGATATCTTTTTACAAAGTGCCATTTTGCCGTTAGATAATCCAGATCTGCAAAGAGGCTCCACAGACAGGCTGTAATTAGGTAACACTGGAGCAGAATATTCTGAGGCGGACTGAGGCTATTGAGGAAAGTGTCTTGTTCTATCGGCACTAAAAGGCTTGAATCGCTACAAGCAACCAGGGGCTCCAGCAGAGTTCATTCTGTGGTGCTGCTGTTTAAAAAGCCTGAAATGTCTTTGTTTTTTCCGCGTTTCGTTGCATGGCTCCCTCTGGACGTGTTTTCATGATCATCCCATTCAGAGGCAGCTCACAAAACAATGCCATCCGATTTTTGAACAGCAAAGTACAGCAGGATGTGTTTGTCATGTGGAGGTAATCTTGATGGCAGATCTTTTGTAATGACTGTGTGAAGACATTATGTTGTGTGTTGAGGGGGAAGAGGTGTGTGTGTGTGTGTGTGTGTGTGTGTGTGTGTGTGTGTGTGGTCTGGAGAAGCATTCCTCTGTGTCCTTTTGGCTGCAAGGGTATTGCTGCCCTCCCTCGTTGGTGTGATAGACCTTCCAGTGGTAGCTCACTGATGGTGTCATTTTCAGGGTTTAGAGGGTTTTTTTTTTAGGTTTTTTTTTAGGAATCTTTCAATGTAGCTGAAACTGTTGAGAAATGAGACAAGTTTCAACACATTTAAATAAAAGGGACACTCAAGTGATTCCGTTTTACACTTCTGTAAAATGTCAAGAGTGTCTCAATGGTCTCAAGTGAAACAGCAGAGACTGAAATGTCCTGACATTTTGTCTCAGTGCTGAGCCAAACACCAAAACACGTACTCCTACATTTCCCATAATACAACTGAAGAGGGAATCTTTATGATACAGTTTTCACATCATGTGCAGCTGGTAGTCCTAACAAATACTAACAAAATAGAAAGAAAACAATAGAAAGATGCAAATGTTTGCTACACTTAAAAAAACAAAAAAACAAAACTGTTACTACCAAACAGGAATATCGTTTGCTAATGCCAAACACTGGCACTGGTTTCTACACAGGAGTGTCACTTAAAAAAACAGTGTAGAAACTTTGAGTTATGGTTTACTCTTGATCTGCGTTACTGTGCTTGTTCAATATAATTCTATACCTTTTAAGTTCCAGTGATTGCATAAATAATGCTTTCTTACTTTTTAGCAACGAGTCACATGTTTTGGAGCTTCCAGAAAAATTTGATTTTTCCAGTCTTATTACAAGTAGGATGTTGATAACTCTGAAATTATATGAACACAGCATTAGAGTGAACTTGGCCTCCTTTAGTTCATAATTTTTCAAACCCAACACCACCTATTTGCACTGCAGACTTTCTGTTGAAGTTTTTAAACACAAGCTCAGCTGACCCTGATGACACCACTGGGGTCAGGGTGGAAGATGTATGGTTTAATACATTTTTTTTAAATTTTCCTCAGTGTCTAAAATTGAATAATTACAAAACACATACAAGTTTTACTTTAAGTTTGAAAAGCTAGCAAACCACCTGTCAGCAAATACTAGACTAATGCTGAGTCAGCAAACACAAACGGGAGCAAACAAATTAGTAGTAAGGTCCCTGCTCTGCTTAATTGAAGGATCTCTTTAACAGTCAGTATCTACATAGGATAACCTGTATTTTTGAAATATGTGTAACAAGGACAGTTTTGCAGGTGGAGCAAATCTTTATTATTTGTTCTTCAAGTCTGTCCCCAAGCTTGTAAAAAAGTCAGATGTGTATATTTTAGCCACAACACCCAGCTCTAAATTAAGGTTTGTCTTTATTTTTAAAACCTTAAGCCCTAAAAGTAAATATGCACTTTTTTCTCAGGCTGAATAACAGCCCTCATGATAAGTTGAACTTTATGTGTAAATTGGTGGTGTCCCTTTAAGTTGCAGACCATTTCAGTTTATTTATTTTGTATGGCTTTTATTATAAAATCTAATGTTGGTTGAATGTTTCTCTGTGTTTACAGGGTGACTAAGCAGCCATGGCCGAACACATGATGATGCCCATGACCCACGGCTTCAGGATGGGCATGAACGGAGCTCCGCAGCACAACGGCCAGCCTGGCCTGCGCAGTCTGCCCAACGGCCAGGTGGTGCACTACGGCAGGAGCCCTCAGAACAACATGGAGGCCGCCATGAGACAGAGGCAAGGCATGGTGGGACCTGGAGGGATGGGTGGCCCGGTGAACGGAGCCCCCATGGCCAACCACCACCACCAGATGATGTCCGGGAACATGATGTACAACGGCCAGGGCCCGCAACAGCAGCACCACCACCACATGCACCCCCAGCAGCAGCAGCAGCAGCAGCAGCAGCAGCAGCAGCAGCAGCAGCAGGGTGGACACCCGCAGCAGTACCACCCCGGTAACCTCACCTCCCAGCAGCTCATGGCCAGCATGCATCTGCAGAAACTCAACACTCAGTACCAAGGACACCCGCTGAGCTCGGCCAACGGCCACCTCCTGCCCAACGTCGCTCAGTACCGGATGGGCCCGGCCCAGCTCTCGAGCATGCAGCACATCGGTGCCCCTTTGGGGCTAAACGGTATGGACATGGACTTGATCGACGAGGAGGTTCTGACTTCACTGGTGCTGGAGTTCGGTTTGGATCGCGTGCAGGAGCTACCCGAGCTCTTCCTGGGACAGAACGAGTTTGACTTCATCTCGGACTTTGTGTGCAAACAGCAGCCGAGCACAGTGAGCTGCTGAACGATGCAGCCGGAAGCTGGTTGGGTTTGTTTGGACTGGACACCCCAAAGAATGACTGAGCGGCCACAGTAGCACAGCGAGAGGAGACAATCTCTTTGTTCTGTTTGGGTGTTTCTATGTCTGTGTATATGACAGTGTCTGGTGCTCCTTCACACCGACCTGCGTGCAAGTTGATGAAGAATTGTAACGAGTGAAAAACGCAGAAAAAGCGCCAGGTTTCTCTTCCTTGAGCCGGTGCCAGTATAAGATCTGTCGCCTTTGGCCAAATTGAGGCATCCTGATGCAGCGGGCTCTGTCTGTACCCATCTGGCCCTCAGCACATGTGCCTACAGTGCCAAGGCTTTTGGATAATTGTAAATTTAACAAACACAATGGGGGAAGGCGACCTGAATAGACTGTCCATCTGGGTCTACTCGATTCTGTGGCATCTCTAAATGTATTTTATCTCTGATGACACATTCAACTAGTAGCAGACATCATACAGATTTATAAAAGGTAGTCCTCTGAATTTGTTTCTACAAGGATGAAGGAATTTTGAGTGGGGATTGATTTTGTTTGTGCATATTGAAGGCTGGGTCTTCAAAACTGACTTCCTGCGACAGATGACATTTCCCTGAAGAGCAGGAAAGTGAGGTTGTGCAGCATTCCCGGGGGAAGTGATGGGGTTTGTCTGAGATTGTTTGGGTGAAGTGTGCTACATTGATTATTTAGCTTTCAGTGTCATTTACCCGACTCTGATAAAATCTTTGATCATTAAATGCATCGCATCTGATCCCTGCTAATTAACTGAGATCGAATCATTGGCAAAGTAGCACATTTCTTCGAGTGTTGGCTTAAACTAAAGCTTTTATTTGTGTGCTTAAGTCTCACCGCTCCATGTTAGACATTCATGTTCTCATTGCAAGCAAACCCAGGCTGGGTTAGTGCTTAATAGAAGTGCAAGAAGAGTCTGAGAGAGAACAATTAGTACATGAGAAACAACGAGACTCAAGAGAAGCCAAACAAAAAACTGCAGCAATCAGACGCTGATCACAGAGCTGAGGTGTGAGTCTTCTTTTCTAAAACCAGATTGTTAAAAAAGAAAAAAAAAAGTGTGTGTGCTTATGGACTCTGCATCTGTGTGTTATTTATGTACATCTGTGCAGTGAAGCATTTAAATCCCATCGAATGGCGTCCTCCTCCCTGAAACCCTGTACTGAAGCTGACAGGAGGCTGCGTGGGGAGAGAGACTCCGGCATGTGGACACAATGTGTGGACACAGCACTCCTCGGCAGCACTTAGTTTAATCATTATTTAAAGCTGCCACTACCTGTGGCATTGATTTCATTAGGCTGGAAGAGCGAGCGAGGTGCAAAGTTGTTGTTTTTGCCATAGATTAGCTTACTCTGCTGCTTTTCTACTGATTAGATTTAAATTACATGTTCTCACACGCTTGTCTTAATTGAGGTCGGCTTGCACATTCTCCAATGACTCAATAATTATAAAACGGACATGTTCTGTGGCGCTTTTCTTTCTTTTTTTTGCGCAGTTGGTAATTAGGTTTTTGTCAAGGTTGCTGCTTTTCCGCTGCAGGCCGGTTGAGTGAGAACTTCCTGCACTAGTAATGCTATTTGTGGAGCTGTCAGAGGGGTCAGGGCCACGTTGGTGCACTGTGTTAATCTGTTCCAATACAACTGTGCTGCTGTCCCCGTCTCTCTCCTCTCTCTCTCTCTCTCTGGAGATCTGCCATCTCCAAGCTCTCGAGTCAAACAATGGGCATTGAAACGCTGTTGTAAAAGGCAGAAAGTGCCAGTTCCCGCTCTGTTTCACTTTCTGCCTGCCAAAAAACCCCCGCAGCCAGACAAACTGACAACCTCAAAATGGAAATACTTCTGGCCTTAGCGAGACAGTGGCCTCTGATTCCTGCTATATCAATAAGCGCAGCCTTCTTGTGTATCGTATCTTTGTACTGTAGAATAGAGGTGAAGTTGATCTAGACACATTTAAGGTACTTTTTGAAGAAAAAAAAAATTGTCAGATGTAAATGTAAATCAGTGGCTGATTTTGATGTGTTGACAAGAGATTAAATATCCTACATTTATACAGACGAGTGTGTAGATACAGTAGAGCGATGTTTGCGGGTGCAGGGCCTGAAGCTTTAAGACCAAGTAGACTGCATGTTAAAGCAAGCGTGAAGGACGCCGCCACTTTCCCACAAAGCAGCTGAGAATGTACAGTACAACACTTTGTGGGAACTTGTCTTACGATGGTAGATAAACGTGTGAGATTGTACTCCTTGTTCCAAATTTACACATCATTCATTTGGGTAAACCCCCCCATCTCCCCCCCTCTCCATCCTCCCTCCTCCTCCTTCCCCACTTCCCCCAAAAGCTTTTGTAATGTTATTGATTCTATTTTAAGAAAATGTATTTATTTTCAAATAAAATATTTATTTAAAGAGCTGTTTTCATTGTATGTCTGTGATTTCTGGCTGTCAAAGGGAAGCACAATATGACATTTTCATTTGGTAAATGTATTGCAGTAATGTTGCTGTTTACCGAGATGAGGAGATGCTGTTGATTTGTCTTCTTTGGATGAGTTTTTCTCTGTTGGTTTTAAACACTCCCACACCCACAATAAGTGATGAACAAACACAAGAGCAAAGTACAAACTACATATCCTAAATCGTAGTGAGTCAGCACTCTGTCAACACAGAACAATGTTTTTTTAGTTCATTGTGTGTTATGTAATTGAACATTTTAAACCTTAACGGCCTCCAAAGTAACAAGACAGCAGGGTGCCAATTTGTAACGGATAACAGTGGCTGTGTTCCATCTTAAAGTGTTCAGTATGATGAAACACGTATGTATCTGCTGACTATTGTGCTTAAGGAAGCCTGTTTTCAAAAATCTATCCCAAGCGGCTCGCGGAGAAATCCTCCCACGATGACTGATGTAATCAATCATTTAAAATGACAAGTCTTTTTTCTTATAAGGCATACATCAAACTCAACGACGAGCTCATGGCACATTTCCAGCCTGAGGTTTTGTTTTACCATACTGCTGCCACTAGAAGAACAGTTCTGTGGGGACAATTTAAAAAAAAAAAAATAGTCTAATTGAAATTCTAATTAGCTGTGCAGTAAAGTCCTACTCTGAGACCTGAAGTATACGTGCTGCTCTACATGGTGTTCGTCAAGGCAGGGTTTTGTCCTTGAGCTGTATTTAATGGGGTTTTAGACAACAGTGAGAGACGGTGGTTTCCAGACGTGCAGGGGAGCAAATCTGCAACAAAACAGACAGTAGGAATATTTTAATTGTAGAAAATGTTGGTGGGATTGGTCTCAGGCTACCCGCAAAGATTTAACTAAACGTCAGTCGACTAGAGAAGTGTTAATCAACCGGGTTTTTATTAGTCATTTAGTCTCAGGAATAATAATACTTTTTTTTAAAACCTCAAGCTGCACCTTGTCAGAGATGTTATAAATAACTGAAACACGTGTTTCAGCCTTCCCCTTCAGGAAGGAGGCATTGAGGGAACGTTGAGGTGACGTAGGTGCTTGTACTGAGCGACTCACGCATCAAAAGTAACGTCAGCAGCACGTAGCAGCGGCCTCTGTGAGCACCGTGTTCACTGCCCCACAAAAGTAGATAAAGATCCGGTTCATGCAGTGTTACAACAGTGTCTCTGTGTCTTTGTTACTGCAGAGGCGCACCAGACCATTCCTGATCTTAAAGGCTGGCCAGCAAAAACACACACACTCCGGACAGTGCTTTTGCCCAGGCAGTCAATAATCTGTTGGTAGCCTTGACACAAACACTATCAGGCAAAGATACTGTGTGGTAATAAATTAACTAAATATTCAATCTACTTGCTGGTTCTTCCAACACATTCAGAGACATTACTGCTGTTGTTGTGAGCATTGTCGTTAACAGGCGGCTCGCTTTGTGTGCTCTATTAAAAGTTTTATTTAAAAGATTCATTATTACGGTTGTCTATTTTCTCTGTAATGTAACCCATTAGTTAACGTAACAACATTACTTATTACATTCTCTCTCAGCCCTGGAGTTCACACCATTCCCAGATGCCTGAAAAATAAATATTTAAACAATCAAATTATTATCATAAATGTGTGAGGACTCGTCGACTGTTGGCTTGAACTAAACTCTTGAAAAGGGGTCATGTAGCAGGCTAAGGGATGCTATCTAAAGTCCTCTGCATGCATTGAAAGTTTAAGGCGCACTGCTTTGTTGAAGTAAAAAAAAAAAAAATCATTATTTAGACCAAAATTCAATCTCCAAACACAGAGTGGAAAAAAAAACACAAACAGGCTTCAATAGTAAACGGTTCAACCATTTAATGAGTAAACACAGATGCAAACATATGGATTTTTTTTTTAGCAATGTTTGAAAAAAGAAAGGAGAAAAAATTAAAATATAATACAGTGGGATGGTAGAAGATTATGTTCAAGAGTTATATTCAAAATAATTACAACAAAGAGTAAAGCAATTAAAAAAATGATTTAAAATATTCAAAAATAAATTATGTACTTTCATATGCAAACGATTTAGGTACAGGATGCTTTAAAAATAAAACCATGAATAATTTATATTTATCAATTCATAAAAAGTGAAATCAAAACAATATTTGGTGGGAGTACCATTTACCTTTAAAGATGCTGTAAAGCAAATTCCATGATTTGCTTCTCAATACATTATATATGTGTGAAATGAGTCACTGAAAGCATGTGCAGTTTTGTCGCACTGAAATGTGGAGTTAGACCGTTAAACAGTTTCTCACCCGTTTTCAGCTCAGGTTTTGTTTAGGCGGGTCTAAAACCCAACCTATCTACGTCACAACAACCTATCTACGTCACAACTACCTATCTACGTCACAACAACCTATCTACGTCACAACAACCTATCTACGTCACAACAACCTATCTACGTCACAACTACCTATCTACGTCACAACTACCTATCTACGTCACAACAACCTATCTGCGTCATAATTACCTATCTACATCACAACAACCTATCTACGTCACAACAACCTATCTACGTCACAACAACCTATCTACGTCACAACTACCTATCTACGTCACAACTACCTATCTACGTCACAACAGCCTATCTACGTCACAACAAAAGATGAATGTTTTCTGTCTCCTTTTCATAAAATACTTCTGCAGATCTACGTTACAACCAATAGCTCATTTACATGCAGGAACTTTTCTGAAGGCCCAGGAACCATTTAAGTATTTAAAGATGCTGTAAAGCAAATTCCAAGATTTTCTTCTCAATACAACATATGCGTCTGAAATGAGTTGCTGAAAGCATGTGCAAAGTTTGAAAACGTCACACTGAAATGTGGCGTTAGACCATTGAACAGTTTCTCATCCGTCTTCAGCTCAGGTTTTTTAAGGCGGGGCTAAAAGTTAGCTTCAGTATGTCACCGAGCTAACGCACAGACGGTTTCTATGACCTTCTGCATGGCTCCTCCTCTCACGGTGAAACGCTATAAAAGCCTGGAGCTCATTTGCATAAGAGGTCGTCCCACTGGACTTCAGTTCTACTCCTGCTGTAGTCAGATAGTTATTGTACATCAGCCAGCTGCTACAGGACGTCTCCCTCCACCTGGAAGTTCATCTTTCCTGGAAGCAAGAACCTCCAAAGCAGCGCTGCATCACTATTTAAATGTCCAACTGATGAAGAAAGGAAAAAGAGGTGGATTGATTTCATGAAGAGCCTCGCTGATGGAGAGTTTAGGATTAACACCAACAGCCGCCTCTGCAGGGACCATTTCATGGTGGATAGTTTCAACTTGGACCGGAGACGGACGGAGTTCACGGACGCACCGCTCCTCCTGCAGCGGAGCCGAACCGAGCTTCACCCTCCCGACCGTTCACCCTCCGTCCACCGCCGCCAGCAGGGTCCATTGCTGCCAGTAGCGGTGGACACCGCCGCCGCCGACCTTGTCCACCGCCGTCGGCAGGGTCCCCCGCTGCTCCCAGCAGTTCACCACTCAGCATAAGTTCCGTGTGCTTGTTATAATTACACGAGATAACTTTTCCACAGTAACTCTGCTACATTTAGTCAACGGTGCAAACCGCTAACGTGATTTTATTCGTTGTAGAATAACTTTATTTTGGTGAAATGGGAGCTAACGTGCTAATTAGCTTCTATTGAGCTCATAGCAGAGTTCAGAGGAAAATGCTCCGATAACCGCAGATTGTTTTAATGCGTCTCAATAAAGTTCCGATAAGGAACTATAATATATATAACTCTGTATTTTACATGTCGGGGTGATGGTGAACATGGACCAGAGGAGATCTGGTCCTCACGATTAATGAGGGTTGTTGTTTTTGTACTCCGGTGTAACGTTACAATCAGCGACCCTCTCGGCTACATGTACCGGTACCGGTCCGGATAAACGAGCACAACTACATGTCCAGGAGGCTGCAGAGAGCAGGTGGAGGTGGAGGAGGAGGTGGAGGAGGAGGAGGGACATCAGTGGAAGAGAAAGACTGTCGGCTCGACCTGAGCAGGTTCAAAGTTTGAATTGACATGTGATGTAATGAATTAACATGTGATGTAATGAATTAACCTGTGATGTAATGAATTAACATGCGATGTAATGAATTAACATGTGATATAATGAATTAACATGTGATGTAATGAATTAACCTGTGATATAATGAATTAACATGTGATGTAATGAATTAACATGTGATATAATGAATTAACCTGTGATGTAATGAATTAACATGTGATGTAATGAATTAACATGTGATATAATGAATTAACATGTGATATAATGAATTAACATGTGATGTAATGAATTAACATGTGATATAATGAATTAACATGTGATATAATGAATTAACATGTGATATAATGAATTAACATGTGATGTAATGAATTAACATGTGATGTAATGAATTGACGTGATGTAATGAATTAACATGTGATATAATGAATTAACCTGTGATGTAATGAATTAACATGCGATGTAATGAATTAACATGTGATATAATGAATTAACATGTGATGTAATGAATTAACATGTGATATAATGAATTAACCTGTGATGTAATGAATTAACATGTGATGTAATGAATTAACATGTGATATAATGAATTAACATGTGATGTAATGAATTAACATGTGATATAATGAATTAACATGTGATATAATGAATTAACATGTGATATAATGAATTAACATGTGATGTAATGAATTGACGTGATGTAATGAATTAACATGTGATATAATGAATTAACATGTGATGTAATGAATTAACATGTGATATAATGAATTAACATGTGATGTAATGAATTGACGTGATGTAATGAATTAACCTGTGATGTAATGAATTAACACGTGATATAATGAATTAACATGTGATGTAGTGAATTAACATGTGATATAATGAATTAACATGTGATATAATGAATTAACCTGTGATGTAATGAATTAACACGTGATATAATGAATTAAAATGTGATGTAATGAATTAACATGTGATATAATGAATTAACATGTGATGTAATGAATTGACGTGATATAATGAATTAACATGTGATATAATGAATTGACATGTGATGTAATGAATTAACGTGATATAATGCAGCGTTGTTCATGTTGCAGTCGTTACAGAACTAAATCAACTCCTCCTCTCTTATTATCTCCACTATTGTAATGCAGGTGGTTAGAAGTAGTTGGAGACTCACTGTCTGCTGTCTCTGGTGTCCAGTTTGACTCCTGTGTTACAGCTCAGGGGGACAAGCTTCATTTATATGCATCTGTATGTTTCACTCATTGGACAAATAAATTCTGATTCTATTGTGTTTTCATAAAGCAGGCTGCTCCGTCCACCAGAGAGACAGAGGACCAGCGGGACATCATGCATGAAGTCACCGAGAGGTTGGATGTCAGACGGACCGCTTAGTGGGGAAAAGAACTGCAGCCACAGGACTGTCATACACAACACTGAACACCCTCCAGAGAGGGGGCGGAGCTTCAGCTCCTTCAGGACACGCCCCCTCAGTCTCAGAGCAGAGAAGACTGATGATTTCTCATTATTTCAAAGCCTAATTTAACAAACTTGTCTGTGTTTTTTTTCATTCAAATTTGGATGGGTAGTTAACAACCCATACTTCTGTGGTGTGATGAACTTAAAACTAATTTTCATTTCCACTTCACAGCATCTTTAAAAAAGCAGCACTTGCATTTGCATTGAGGTGTTCAAGGAAAACATGGAGGGCTCTGTGAGGACCAGACCATCAGGACTCCTTCATCTTCTTGTGGGTGAAGATACATCTTAATAAATCTGCTTCTATGTTTGGGCCTAAAAGTGCCTAAAACATTTGCACATGTGTGTGCTATACTGCATATGTTTGTGATACCCACACCACATGTAATTGCAGTGCTTCTCTGCTGTCTCACACCTGTTTCCTGTTGTGAGTGAAATGCACCAGTTTCTGTATGAACACTTGCAAGTTTAGCTTCCTCGCAGACTTGCAGACTACTAGGTTCGATGTAAGGTGCCTTCAAGTCGAAAAAAGCACAACACCTTCTACAAATCAGCAAAGTGAAGGTGAGGGCACAGTCAGGGATGTCAAAGTCATTCCTTTCAGAACATCTTACCTCGCCTTGATGATTCTCTCTGGGAGCTCTCTAGTATGCGCACATCATGTTGTAGTCAGGTTGAAGAGGCAGAAATGTTTCATTGTTAGCTCACATAACTTGGGAGAAATGCTGAACACAGTAGATACAATATTTTGCCTCATGTCAAAACTTTTGGAACAGTTGATTCCATCTTCACCTAATGGAAACTGTAATCAATCAAAACTTGCATTTGAAAAAGTCCTGATTCAACATTAGAGGTCCCATATTGTATAAATTTCAATTCCCTTTTTGATTATACAGCAGATCTGTGTTTTACACATACTGTGAAAGTGACAAAACACTGTGTTCAAAAAGAAATGCACAGCATGTATTCAGCGACTGTGATGTTTGGACATCCGTAAGTTTGTGATATGTTGTCCTCACACTTGAAATTGAAATAACGCTGCTTTAAGGTGAAAATATGACTATTTTTTTTGAACAGCCATTGTGGCTACAATGACAACTAATATTGACAAATGATAAAACAGTGGTAGAATAGTTTATAACAGTAATAAAACTGACTCTAATGTCAGTTATAGAGTAGCATATATCTTTAGCTAGCATTAGCTGCCACAGGGCCAGAACAAACCCAGTGCCAACCCTTTAAATGTATTCAACTGAACAACAGTGCATTTACTCATTAGGAACTCAATGTTTCATTTGTACAAGAAGAATTATTCTTCAAAAAATGGTAATGTCTTGTTTTAAATATTTAGTAGCAAGGCACACACACATGTAGCTCACACCAATGGCATCTTGATCCAGATATATAAAAGCTCCTTAAATCTGGACAAACTTAAGCACAAGTTGAAGAGAAGCTTATCTCCTCTAAATATAAACAGGAAACTGTAAACTATCATTGAGCCACTTCCTAAAGCAAGGCAGAGAGGTTGATATCCACTCTCAGAATACAACTTTCAGCTGTAAGCATACCAAACATGACAGTCTGCTGGGTCTCATATGGTGACTCAAAAGTCCACTCAGTCAAACATATTAGAGCACACTGAAGAATGTGTTTTCCTCTTCAATTATTACACTTAGCAATTGGAATACTTTGATCAAAATCTTTTTTTTTTAATTTAGACCACAGTTAAAATCTTTGATTCACAGACTTATACCCTGAGGACACATGTATAACAGAGGTCTGTAACATATGGGTAAATCCTTTTCTGCTTGGTCTTTGAAAATCATATGTATAACATTGAACTCCGTGAACTCAAGTCTGATGGAAAAGCACTTATTCCCATCTCAACGTTCTTTTTAAAGCTCCTCTGATATCTTGCAGCTGATTTCTCTTCTCTTTGGCCGGAGGAAGTGTGTTTAAAAAGATCAACGAACTGTAAACTCAAATGTTTGGAGCTTTAGGAAGAAGGTACTGCAACGTGTCAAGCTGATTTAAAGACGGTCAAAGTCTGAAGGTGGCAAAAAAACTTTAGATTTATATTTGATTGAAGTGATGTCATCTGGTTGATCTGCATGTCTGCTCAAAGACTCTAGAAGTGGAGTTGACAGGCAAAAGTGCATTATTGTTGAAATCTTTAAGTTGTGGTCACAACAGAAACTTATAGAGCAAACTGAATCTGCATGTCTTTGCAAATATTTGTTCCTAGGTCCTTGGTGATAGTTGGTGTTGTTCCAGATATCTACTCTTATTTGCAGTTCAATTTGTGCCTCAATAAAAAACTAAATTTGAAAAAGATCTTTAATGGTTGGCTGAGATGGAAAAGTTAGCATATCAATAAAAAAAAGAAAGTGTTAAATTGCAATGGAAACAGACTGAACAAATAATGAATGGCGTAAGTGAAGCATGTGACTTAAACTTTCACTGAGGCCTCTGTTCCGCTTAAGAGACGAAAAATAGACAAAGACAATGGATCTTTGTAGAGAAACAATGGGTCAAACTTAATCTAAGCAAATAAATGGCTGTTTTTTTAAATGTTGGTGTGAGCAGGTATTTACACTTTTTTTCTGAGCAAAAGCACGAGAGTATAAGTATTTTTCTAACATGGTATCCTTGTCCTCTTTCTTAAATTCTGCCTTGCTTGAATTATTTGTAGGATTGGAAGTTATAGTTAAGTAACACCAGGAATTCAGTTCAAATCATGTCCCCACCATTCACGCTATACTAAAAACACTACACTAAAATATCCCAATCGATATGTGTTGTGGAGACCGATGTATATGGGGTCAAAGTCAAATTGAAACTTGTCGTAAAATTTTACTTGTGCTCATCCTTACGGCAAATACAAATATCAAGTCATGGCCATGTACTCGCAATGTTTTTATTGTACTTTTGGTGTTAAAAATCCAGTTTCAAACCACCGGTGCATAAAAAAAAAAAAAAGGTTCAAAAGTTCATCTTTTGCCACAAAGTTGCCTGGAAACACAACGCATTACTAAATCAAATATGTGAATTTCCACTGTTTACCACACCAACATAGAAACTGAGGATAAACTGACTGTCCCCAAGTTGAAGAATTCTGTCTCTGAGTTATTATAGCAGTGTTTTGGCAGATTAATCACTCGAACCATCTGTGATGGATAGTATTTTATCATCTGACTGTTACCTTAGGCAACATGGCCCTCTGTACAGCACCGTCCCTTTTTAATTTGAGCATTCATTTATGCATCAATCACAAATATCGACAATATTTTTGTCTAGCCACAGAAAATGGAAAGAATTTGGTTAAAACCACTGCAGCAGGATAAGCTAATATTTGTCTTATTCCACACGTTCTTCTTTCTTGTCAAAGCCATGGCACCCTCATCAGTAACATCGCAGTCACAGTTTGGTTGAGGGATCTGGTGTGTTATGACAGTAGTGGCCGATGTGGCCTCGAGCTGCTAGCCTCAAACAGAAATGGCTGTAGAGGTCTGGTAAGGACAGAGTTATTAAAATTGAAACACCAACACATGAAGACTGTTCCCACCAACTTGGACAGAGTTTAGCCCTTGACAATCAGGAAGGAAGAGTGAATACACCTGACAACACAGTAAATGGACTGGGCAATAAGGATTTGAAGTTCTGGCAGTCAATGTCCCCAAAAATCTGGCAAGAACACATTGTTGGGCGTTCCAGTACCAAACAAGCTCAGTTTGTCTGAGATCCTGTATAGGTCAGGGCATGTAGGACTGCACAGCTTGCAGAGGGAAGTGGAGTTGACTTGACTTCATAAAACAAAACTAACTTTGAATTTACCACCACACTTCCCTCACTCCCTCAACGACATACGAGTGATGTCACCGGTTGCCGATGTCAATTGCAAATATCAACACCAACTGACCCAGATTTTAGCATCTTGGTCCAAACAGTTGTTGCACCCAAATTACATCATCATGAAGCAGACACCACCTTAAACCTGTTTACTACTGACTCAAGTGACATCACTGAGGACATTCACCAAAAATCTAATATCTAATAGAACTACTGTTAAAGTTCCTCTTTAAGAGTTAAATTTATATGAAGATTTAAAAATGATTCTGTCTTTACTGATGAGATTAAATTAATCATTTATAATTCACTTTGTGCTGACTTTGACTTTCAGTGCATATAGCAGGAAAAAACTTTGCGTCCTAAGTCTTTGAACAAGAGGAAAGAACACTAGTTTTTAATATAAAGCAAATTATTCAGGAAACAAAGGTATTATTTGAATGCTATGCACAGTAAAAGTTAAGACCAGCAGTGCATTAAAGAGTTGTAAAATTTGATAAAACGCAAGAATGTCTGAACCATCAGGAAATTGAAGGTCCTATTCATGAGTGTATTATGCTTTGGTATACGCGGAGTAATCTTAACAGATTGAAGGGATCTAACATTTGCATATAACTCTATTTACTTTAATGTGAAATAAATATAGAGGAGCACCAGTGTTAATATAATAGCAAGACAACAACTGTAAACACACTGAATAACAGCGGCCGGTTGCTGTAATCACAAGCACTCAACCATGCAGCTGCTGCAGCAGCCCCATTAATGGCAATAGGAAAATAAATTGCACCTGGGTTATCTTTAAGCTTCCTAAGGCACATCATGTCCACACTGACAACAGTTTAAGTGAAAAAAAGATGCTGGGTTGCGGCCCTACATGGTGACTTAATAAGACTGGTGAACATTTATGTAAAAATGTCTCCTGTAGCTGGATTCAAAATCTAAAATTGTGTTTGCACTCATTTTAAAAATGTATGATTGAATCTAGAGTTGACAACAGGAGTAATTCCATGAATCATCAATGCAATTTGAATAACTCGCCACAGTGGACTGCATGTTGACTGAGCCACACTTGTTTTGCTCGGCACTCTGTTCCAGTGCAACTATTCTGTGGTTGTAGGTTCCTATCCAGTAGTATGAGACTGTCGCTGCACAGGGAATAATAGGTGTTGCATTAAGTGGAGGTTTAGTCATTTTGGACGTAGTGAAACAAGATTTTCAACGTGACAGTGGTCACGATGTTGACCACAAAGCGAAACAGAAAAGGTGTCACAACCCATGTATACAATATATTAATGTGTTATATGTTCCCTCATAGTGTTATGTAAAATATAATTCTGTCCCGCTGCCTCCTGAACAAACTGGTTCACTTTAAACTGCTCTGTACATGCAACCCTCTCTTAGCCCCAATCTCTTTGTTATGTCTGCAAGCCAGGTTTAATCCAGGGCACCGACCTGAGGCTGGCACTGCCAAGTCCACCTGGTGGGACAGCAGGGCGGCTCTGGGCGCCACATCTGCTCTGACATGGTATTACTTTAAAGTACTGCTGACACCAAGGCTGTCAGAGCCACAAGTCATGAGGATGTTTTAACCAGCAGGTAGCTTACAGCAAAGCCTGTTTTTATGAATACTTCTTTATGTGTGAAGATGTTTGGTGAATCATATAGAAAATTAAGGTCAGACTGAGCCAATACAAACAGATAACTTAGCAGGCAGTTTGGCCTTTTCACAAGTGACGATGAGCTCACAGTCACATGCCCAGGCGTGCCCAGCATTACCTTCTCTTATTTGGATGTATTTACAGTGTTAACGCTTTGTATACTTGTTCTAAATACACTTCAATACTACTGCTGCAATTTGGAATGCGGACAGTCATTCTGAAAAAATATAACAATAGTATAACAAACAAACAACAAAGTTCATTAACTATAATTCAGGTATTATAGTATAATTTAAACACCAAAGTACTTCTTTGAAGCTTACATTTAGCATATAATAACATGACTATATTTTTGTAAGAAATTAAGTACATCCAAAGCTTGTAGAATATACATATATGTCTGACACGCTGTTCTACAGTACATGGTGTCAGTACAAAATTAAGCTTGCTTAGTTTAAAGACTGACGGAAAGGTGATACTGTTAACCTAGTTCTGTCCAAACTAAAAAATGTACCCATGGTAACATTACTAAGGCTTCCTCATTACTATGCAGTATTGTGTTTCTTTCTGTAAAAAAAATATGTGGTTTAATGGAGAGTTAGTACTAGAACAATTTTGTTTTGGCATAAATCACTATGAGCAATACATGTAATTTTAAAGGCAGTATCATAATCTACTGTTAATATAGAAACATTGATTATATCTGATTATAATTTAGCCATGATGATACAATGTTTTATATCTAATATAACAGTTTGCTTTAGCCTATTGCCTCCTCTCATAGTTCGTACACACAGCTTTCTGCAGGTCGATAGTACAGTGTTGCCTCTTTAATCATTGTGTTGCCCAATGATACCGAACGGAAAAGGTACATGTTGAAAATAAAATCTAAGAGTTCAGTGTTTGTAAAGGACAGTGTGATTAAAGAATGCCACAGCATGAACCACGCCCTTTCCCATGCTCTGACGTCATCAGCTGCAAGCTTCCCGATAAACAGTTTTGACAGTCAGGTAGATGTCATTGGCTCTCCTTGCCCTGAAGCAACAGTGACGCATGCCAGGGTTCACTTCAGCGCATCTCTCTGGTTCACCAACGTCTGTTTTTCACTGCAGCTGAGTCTCGCCGTCTGAGAAAGCTAGTTTCATCATTGTAACCTCACACTCTTGCTCACTAGATGACTCACTTCAGCACTCTAGTGAAATGGGAGCTTCGGCATTGAAGGCACAAGAAAAATAGAGGTTGTACAAGTGCATAATGTATGTGCAACAAAGTTACTGAGTGCAGCTTCAAACTAAAGTGTTCCCGTTTTTTTTTTATTTGATTCTCTTATGGGAAACCTTCACTTAGATACTGTTTTACCCAAATATAAATGGTGAATCGGTTGCTCAATTAGTTGGTCCATCATCTGATCCTAAGAAGACAACCACAGGGCAGAGAGAAAGATTTTTGACATAGCCTTTCAGATTTTGCTGTTTTGGTCCAGGTTATCTTAACAACTGCTGACACGATTTCCCTTCAATTTGATGTGTCACAATAATTACCCAAAATCAGCAGGGCAGGCACTTAGAAACAGCTGTTTTCAGCTCGCATCTCTCTCTCTCTCTGTCTGTCTGTTCTGTCTGTCTATCGATCTCCTCCACCTCATTTCAGTACTTTAACAGGGTGGCACCTACACACAACAAACAGCTACATCCAAAACTAAACACGTTTGGCCTGTTTGCTGTCCGACTAACCAACCGATTTGAAGAAACTCAACTATAATCATCTTTTTGACGTTTTACCAGTTATTTTCTTGTTGCTGAGGTTCATATTGCAGTAACAATAGCTCACGTAACTTCAGGTTTTAATATGTCACCTGAATAATTGACATCTCTCTCTCTCTCTTTAATCAGATTCAAAATGAATCCAAAAGGAAAATAAGTGCCCTTACTGAAAAAGAAAAATCTGGGAGGCTGTGGATCCTTTTACAACTGGATCTGGCATAAATTAAGCCCTTATGCCAACATTTGCAAAACAGCACTGAACATAAAATACAGCTGAGGCTGACGCAATATAGTTAGTTTAGTTAGAAAAGTGGGCATAAAACTAAATTAGTGCATCACTTGAATGGAAAAAAAAAAAGGTCAAATTGCTCACCAAAGTCACAATGATTATCCCCAGGGGGCCTTGAATATTTTACTTACAAAAGCTTACGTCATTCCATTTGATCTGATGAGATGTTTCAGTCTGGATAAAAGTGGTGAATGTACAATGCCACTGCAAGCAAAATCACATGACTCAATCACAATTAAAACATCGGGTTAAAATGTAAACTTATCAAACAACATAATTCATGGTGCATTTTGAAGCATTACATAAACCAACTCTTTGGAATATTTTAACATTTATATTTGTCACTACAGGCCCTAATACACTCCAAATGAAAAATAAGTTATTCTCAGAGGATGGCAAACAGTGCTGTGATAAAGAGTCAGACTGCTTGCTGTGACTGAAGATCTGTCTGTCCATGCTGTAAGTGGATTTGAGTCAGCAGAAGATGATAACTTGATAACTCTGTGCCTGATCAGGTGCAGCCATGAGTCAAACGCAAACATAATTGTAGGTTTCTGTGCACTTTAAACCTGTCTGCCACTACTACTTCCTATCCAGGAGGCCTGAAATATGAAGAAGTTATTTAATGACTCAGCAGATGCAGAGCTGAAGCCATAATAAATTAGGCTAATGTGACATTTCTTTCCCACGTACCTGAAAAGTACAAACCAGTACAGACACATCACTTTTCAATCTAATAATTTCAATTTAAACTATGAATTTATTATAACATCTGTGTGATAGTTTAAAGTAAATGGAAGCTTTTTCGAAAATAACTACAGCGTAGATCATTGCACACTGAGACGTAATTTGATGTCTCCTGATAAGTCTTGAGGTAACAATAAGTCCTTTGACATAAATAAGGTCTAAACTAGAAATGTGCGGCCCAAGACCATACATACAAAGCTATTAATCACATGATGCTGTAAAATAGTTTTACTATACAACTTTGCAGTATGCTGCCATGGTAACATGGTAACACACTGCCTGCGTGGCGTGTGCATTGCCTGTTGTTGCGTGGCATCATTTAATTTCGGCGTCCATATCAACGGATGAGAGCAGCCAGACTGCCTGCTGAGACAAGCGTCTCACCTGCGTCTCATGTCTCACATGTGTGTTGCGTCAATTATAAAATAGAACAGGTTCCTAGCGAAAATATACAGGGAAACGATCTGTAATCACATATGTACTGTATAATTTACCAGGTGAAGGGCGGGGTTTTCCCGGCGGCCCTCCCGCTCCCTCTCTGTAACGCTCCTCCGTCTCAGTTTGAGTGCCTGTGTGTCTCGCTATGAACCAGGGTCAACAAAAACCATGTGTCTACTTTTTAGTCACAACTCATCACTTGTTAGACCTCAAAAATACTTTACTGATGGTCATTATCAAAGAAAAACGCATTGATTCAATGGTAGGGCCTGCAGCTGCAGCACCACAGCTGACAGGTTGGTGACATGCAACAGGTGTGCAAACACATGCAAGCAAGCAGCAGCTAAGACGTGTGTCAGAGGTAACGCACACGCCGGGCAGGCCGTGTGTTCCAGGCCTTAATTATTCAGCACTACGTGCAGCCAAGGCTTAAGATAATGTCAGTAGTTTTAATACTTGGTCAAAATCCAATTTTTGGATAGAACAAAAAAATTGATGGCGCAGGATGATAAGTCAGAGGACTATCAAAGTAATTCAAAAGTGAAAAGTATCCTCTGAGGACCATGAATGTATGCACCAAACTTCATGGCATGAGTTGTTGAGATATTTCATTCAGGACCAACAGATGACCAAGACTGACATCATCAAAGAGCTAGACTACAAGCATGGCTAATAAAAAGAACAGTGTTGAAGCAGCAGAGGTTAAAGGATCATTTTTATTTATTTCAACCTGGCATATTTCCCATTAATGTGGCTTGTGGCTCTGTGGGTCACCCTTACATGAAGAGTGTTTGATTATATCAGAGAGCAAGTCAGATGGAGATCCCTAATGCAGTTAGCAAAGTGGCGATACCTAAAGGCAAGTTTGTTAACTTTTGGTCAGAAAAATTATTTAATGCAGTTTTTTTTGGAAAGCCTGCAGGAAGCTCATACAATGTGTTGTGCAACTCATTGCGCCAACATTTCTACAGCGGAAGTGCAGCATTCAAAGTTAGCAGGAACAATGCGTTGTTGTCGTAGAGTACTGTTATAGTACGGACGGAGGGCCATTCATTCGGACAAAAGACTGTTTATATATTTACCATTGTTATATTGTTTATATCATTCGCTGCCATTATTTGTATCACTGCTTGAGTTCAGGAGTCAATGGGAGCAAAGCGCTAGCAAAACTAAACTGTACACTTATTTAGCGGTTGCGACCATAATGATCTGTTAAAATGCCAGCATCTAGTGGCTGTTGGTGGCTTTGCACCATAAAGTACTTCAATCAGTCCCTCCAGGAAATCTTGCGATCGCAATAATTAACACAAACTCTAGCAAACGCCGCAATATTTGCGGGAGCTTGCAATTTTTTTTTCATTACCTTGATTTTCCCGCAAAAGATTTCGTCAGCAGAATCTGTGCTGAAAGTATTCGGGCATAAAGAAAGTCTTTTCAGACAAAACTCGCTTTATTAACACAAATTACTCCATTTACAGTCAGTACGGTTCTCCTCCTCTCATATCCAAAAAACCCCTCTGTGCACCTGTGGAAGCAGAAAAACAGGAAGTGGGGCGGTTTGCAGAAAATGTGGCCTTCACAATAACATTTTCTAATGAAATGCTCATTATCAATGGAAGTGATTACATATTGCTGTATGCTGCAGAAAATGTATACACATGTCAAGTTGTAAGAGACTGCACTTTGTTTTTGTGAATGCAGTAGGCCTGTGTGTTGAATTAACATGAATTAAACAGCATCTAAAGCTCTTATTTTGACAGCTGATGTAGTGAGTTCTATGATTTATTTTTGTAACGTTTAGCCCCAAGCTTCTCTAAGTTCAATAAATAAATGAATAAAAGATTAGAACAAAAATATTTCTGTCATGTGCAGCATGGAAGTGATTACATATTTATTCCTTTATCGGGTAATGTTTAAAAAAAAAAAAAAAATCGCGTTTTTTTCTTTCTCAACTTGCAACTTTTTCAAATTCCCACAATTTTATGCAAAAAACTCACTTAAAACTACACAAATTACATCGCAATTTCTGAGAAAATCCCCCTCAAAATCAAGCATTTTTTTTATGACAAAAAAACGGGACAATGCGGAAGTGCCTTAAAATGCAATGCTACCGAGGACCACCAGGGGTTGGCTACAAAAAGGCTGGGGCTCAATAAACTTCCATTTAACTTCTCTTGTGAAATACTATGTAAATATTTTTTTTTACATAAGCCATTATCTTATAGCTCTCTAAAATCATTACTTCTTATTAGTTTTCTGGCTTTAAATCTGAAAATTATCGCATCATTATTTAAATATTAGGCCTCAAAAATATCGGTGGGCGGGATGTAGTGTCCTCAGGTTTCCAATCAGATGCAGTCAAATCCACAGCTCGCTCCTCCCCAACTCTCCCAAATATGGTCAAAAATAGCAAGATGGCGAAGGTTAAAATCCAAACTTGAGGCTTCACAAACCGCAGTTCACAAACCGGTGGGTGACGTCACTGTTGGTTGCCGCTTGGTCTCAAGCCATGGGCATACCAAAAGACAAATATAACATTTTATCCTCAGAGGCCGGTATACATTTCAATTTCAGTGATAGTGTCATCTTTAGCTACAATTTATTTAACGTGAAACATAACTGAATGAATCATACATGGATTTCTACACATAGGGTAACATGGAGAGTAATCTGTTTTGAGAACAGACACTTCAGACAGCAGAATAAACTGAATTAGGCTAAAGAAAACTGGTTTTGTTTTTAATGAGATGGTAATTTATGGCCTTTTTCTTGCTCCACACTCACAGTCAGTTGCAGTGAAGAAGCTCTGTTTGCTCTGTGAGCCTTGACCTTGCGTAGCACTTTCACACGCATAGTTAAACAAGTCAATATTTGACATGGTGCAGCTTCTGCAGCCTGGGCTTTCAGATGTGGATTGTGTGAAGCTGCAGTAGTTACTAAGCAGACACTCCTACATCCATATTGAACCTGATTAAAGGCTCTTCATTAAGCTAACACACTCTGGAGTATCATAACTTTAAGACAACTATTAAACCTGCTGCATGTGAATCAGGGTGAAAAGGTCTGACTGTGATTTGATTATATAAATTATGTTAATAGACTATTTCCAGGATGTTCTCTACTTGTTATTCTGTATCAACCATTTCATTTCTCCTGAAAGGATAGACAGCCATATAGTTGACAGTATTATCAAAAAGCAGCTCGACCTTTATTGCTACAGTAAATGTAGCATTACACAGTATGTCAACTTTGATTTATTTTTAGGTAGAATTCAAACTCTAAAAGATAACTTTAGAAACTCATTTGTAAACATGAAAGGGAAGACATGACATAAATCAGCAAAGAGATAATGTGAGAACATCCTGTACTATAGTTAGGTCAGGTGCAGGACAAGAGAGTCAATGAAGGAAAATGTAGATTCTCTGCCATCTGAATTACAGCGTCAAAACCTTTGTTGGAGAGAAAAGTGAGAACGTTTCGACCCAGACAGGTTGACATCAGGCCAACGGCCAACACGAGGCAGATGGGCACCAAATTAGTTACATCATGAGATTATAATGGTATTCACAATCCGTTAAGATCAAAATATCATCAATGCCTAAGGAAAATCACATATTAGTCCTCAATTTGATCAATCAATTTAATGCCAAATCTGGGGCCATTCCGTGGCATCTGGAAGGAAAGTTCTGAGAAAATGAGTCACATCAAATTCCTAATTAAGACCCTGAGGAGATAAACATGGCAGAGTTAAAGGAGCTCGATAAGGCAGCGCCACTCAGCCTTGCTGCCATTTTCCCAGTGGTCACTCGCAGTTTTGCAACAAAAAAGTCTCCTGCAGCCCCAAAAGCATTTTCCCTATAGATCACAATTATAAAAGAGACTTCTGTAAAACTGTTGACAGGACAGCTCTAACGACAAAGAAAAAAAAGAAGAATTAAAAAAGAATGAAACCATGGAGGTTTCAGTTTTTATTTCTGAGATGTCAACGCTATGGGCTAAGCAGGAAAACGCAGGCAGGGTCAGCAGGAGAAACGTGTGGTTACATTTTAACCTTGGTTCTCTGAGTGAAGAGACCATCTCTCCACTCTGTTACATATTTCATATGTACGGGGGAATGAACTCCTGCCTGTCAGGGTACATGGATATTTCTTTAAGGCACTCCGGCTTTCCCAGTCACGCCCTATGGTTTACCTATAAAGCACCTGTGCTGGTGTGAATCAGTGATAGTTTGATCGAAAGGTGTCTCCGAGCAGCCTAAGCGTTGGAGAGATAGTCTCTTCACTCAGAGAACCAAGGTTACTATGTAACCACACGTTCTCTATCATCTCGAGTCTATCTCTCCACTCTGTTACATATTTCATATGTACGGGGTAACTCTTTAAGACACCCTGTGAGGAGACGGCGCTGCCCACAGCCCAATACACCAATGTGAACAAATAAACTATTTACAAATGTACACTATTTACATACCAACCAGGTCAAGGACCCGCAAGACGCAAAGGCCAAGCCTGAGAGGTAGAAGGGCTGCCCAGGTCACACTACAAGATGCCAAGCTGATTAAGGGAGACCAGTAAGAGGTGGATAATTGCCTAGGCCTCATCGTCTACTGGTGAATTGCCCCAGAACCTGCTCCCCAAAGGAGAGACTGGCGGCTACATTCAGACAGTAAAACCTCGAAAATGTCATGCCATGCCACGAGTTGAGTGTGCCCGAATCCTGGAAGGGACAGGCAAACCCGAGGATACCTATGCCTGCTGAATCATGTCCACAAGCCAGTGGGACAGCCTAGATTTTGACAAGGGGCTGCCCGGATGACAGGAGTTTAAGCAGATGAATAGTTGATAAATCCTCCTGATGGACTGAGTGCGCCCAATGTTCTCTGACAATGGTCTGACAAGGCACAGCAGAGACAGGTGCTGCTCAGCCGCCTGATCCCCTGTAGAGGGAGAAAGGGACTGCAGCTCAGGAATGCCGGGTTGGGGCAGAGAATCTCACTCGACCCATCCGGAGAAAACCTGCAGCAGTCGCTCTGAACCGACAATGCGTGTACCTCACTTATCAACAATCAGCAATCCCAAGGGGCTCAAAGGGGGTTGTTGAAGTGCTCCAAGGACCTCCTCCAGGCTTAGTAAGCCTACGGGCGCCTCTGAGGAACCTAGAGATCAAGGAGCAGCCATCTTCAGTCAGCGTTCCAAAAACAGCCTTCATTGTTGCCACCATGCCTCGCAGTGTAACAGCAGATTTAACTGCCTTCAGCTGGGCCTGCAAGAACTCCAGGACGTCTGAGGCCGCAGCCAAATAGCGATCAACCTGGTGTGCACTACACCAGGTTGTGAACACCCCCCAATGATGTGAATTAAACCTATTGGATGGTGCCCAGGCCTCTTGCATAGTCCTCCCCACCAGCTCTGGCAGGCCTAGAGCCAGGAGTCTATCCCTCTCAGGGGCCAGGCCACCAATCTGAGCCCCGCTGGAAAGGGGTGGAACAGGGTACCGCTTGCCTAAGACAGCAGGTCTGTCCGGAGTGGAAGCTCCTATCGCATCCACTCTCCGGAATTTGGACCCCACCACCCCGACATAATATCTGCTGCCATGATGGAAAGCCCTGGTACGTGGACTGCCTTGAGTGAGCAAAAAAAGGGGCTGCCACGATCTGGTTGCCAGCTTGCACAGGACGGTGGAACCTAGACCCCACTGTCTGTTGATGTAGGCTGCTGTCGCTGTACTGTCGGTCCTGACGATGACATGGTGAGGCCTCAGTCTCAGCAAGAAATGTTGGCGTACGTAGCCCATGAGTCTACCAGCAGCTTCAATAAACAGTCCTGATCTCCCTGCTGTAGCTGGGACAGCCACAGGTGGCATAGATAGATAGATAGATAGATTTGACTTTATTAAGCCCACAGTCATCACAGCAGCAAAGAAAACCAAAAAGTGCACACAATATGAAAACACTTACGTATAAGACATAAGAAATAAGATAGATATTTTATAATAAATACACACACACAGACTATATACACAGAAAAACAAATAAAATAATTATAAATAAATAAATACAGTTTGGGATAAATGGAAAAAAGTGTCTGGTGCTATGAAATGAAATGAGATGAACAGTGCAACAATATTATTATAGGGTGGTGTTGTAAAGTCTGACAGCTGTCAGAACAAACTACCTGTGGTAGCGCTCTTTCCTGCACTGAGGGTGCAGCAGTCTGCTGCTGAAGGAGCTGCTTAAAGCTCCTACAGTCTCAGGCAGGAGGTGAGAGGTGTTGTCATCTAACCACCCAGAAGGATGCTAGAGCTCTGCCTGTGGTTTCTGCCTGCTCTTTCATACTGGAGGAGAGGCACAAAGAAGCCGCCTGAAGCTCCCCCATGAAGCCGGAGTCGCCGGCGCCTCGCTGCACCTGATGGGACAGGTTACGAAGGTAGAGCGACATAATGAACCCAGGCGCGCCAGCGTGGCCATTGCCCTGTGCAGCTTAGACACCAGACCACCCATAACCCTGCAGTTCCTGAGTGACGGCTTGATCGACCGGAGGGAGGAATGCAAAGGCAATCTGCTCTCTGTCATGCATATTTGAAAGTCTCCTACATGGCGCAGACCACTGCATTTTCGCTGGTGAATCAAACTGTTTGCACACCCGAGCTTTATTTTCTCAAGCAACCTCATTAGGTCCTCACTTGGATCTTGTGCAACTTTCTTAAGGTAGTTTCTACATATGCTGATCACTTGTTGATTATTTTTCTTTCAGTCTGCGGTCTAACTCATCCCAAACCATCTTGTTAGGATTTGCCTTGCTCCATCACTTTGGCTTCTTAGTCAAACAGCCATTACGAAGCCGGGAGGTGTGTTCTGTCCAACGTTTGACATTGGTGGCACTATTGAAACAGCACATAATTTAGGTGTACCCAAAATTTTTACCTCCACTAGTTTACAGATAGCCATTAAGCTGTAAACTGCTACACTGTAGCTAAAACACAAGTGGTGCCTAAAATGTTCAAGAATGTCCAAATGGCAATATCCTTTCTCTTCAACACAATTGCTAACAGAACTTTCAGTCTTTAACTGACAGTTACCAACACAAAAGCGTTAACGCTATTTGACCCTCCCCTAGACAGCTCAGCTGCTGGCTGCTCCCAGTCAAACACATCCTGGATTCAAACCAGGTCCCTTGCTGGATGTCAGTCCCTCTGATCTCCAAAGGGGTGATTTCAGATGGACCAGTTAGTTCAATTCAATTCAATTCAATTTTATTTTTATAGCGCCAAATCACAACACAGGTTATTTCATGGCACTTAACACATTATAGTCCTTACAGCAAGACTTTACAATATTATACAGAGAAACCAACAATTCAACAATTCCCACATAAGCTAGGAGGGAAAAAAAACTCCTCTTTAAGGGAGAAAAACCTCCAACAGAGGGAAGAAAAACTCCCTCTGAACAGGAAGAAACCTCCAACAGAACCAGGATCAGAGGTGGAGAACATCTGCCTCGACTGGTTGGGGTGAGAGGAGAGCAGATAGAGAAAAGGACAGCATAGAGATACAAGCGAAGAACTGTTGGTGGAGACGACAATCACAGAGCAGAGACATGCAGCTCCATAACGGGACATCTGAAAAAGAAAGTTAGTTGGTGGGTGCACCGGTGTAACTGGAAAATAACTTGATCATTCACCATTCACTCAATATGGATTTCCAGTAATTTGAAATTTGTGCTGTACATTTGTTTGCTGTGTAAACACTACGTTAGCAAAACACAGCTGTTGGTCTCAAATACACAATAAAGCAAGAAATTCCACTGTTAACTTTTGACAAGGCTCACCAGTGTTAACTGAAAACATTTTCAGGTGATGATCTCATAAACCTGACAACGGTGTGCAAAGCTGTCAACACGACAAATAGTGGCTACTTTGACGAGGCAAAACAAATTGCTTTGTACAGTTTATACAGTTATGTTTGCTTCATGAGTCCATGTGCTATTTTAAAGTTTTGATGTCTTTTTGATGTCTTTGATAATGTTGAAAATAGTAAAAAGAAAAACTCTTGAGTGAGTAGGTGTGTCCAAATGGTAGCCTGGTACTGTAGCTCACTGTTAAACAATTATATGAAGTTTGGTGAGACAAATCACCGAAGCAAGAATGTTTACATTGACCAATATGATGCCTCGGTCCTGACCGCATCACTGTCGTGCCAATAATGACGTTAAAACAGACCTTCTCGTGTAATATTGCAATTATACAACAAGTTACCATCTAAATTAAGTACGTAATCAGAATGTATTAATATTGTGGGGCAATTCACCCTCAAAATATACAGCTTTGTGTTAGTGTGAGCTCCATTTCCATGGCAATACGTTATGTAATGTATGCATTAGGAAGTAGGCTGACTCTGAGTAACGATGTGGCAACAGAGACTATTTCTAGTCTGTTTTATTGCTTTCCAGAGATCATTTCTCAAACTGAATAAATACAGCACATAGAAAAACTGAACTGCTTTGCTCGCTCTGTCTTGTTGTAAGTAAGATATCTGCTGAAAAAAAGATATCGATGTGGTCATGTATTTTTAAGATTTTAGCATCGTGTCATGTGTTAAAACAAACCGGTCCAGCTAGCCGTCGCTGGGATTGTAAGTACATGACTGCGTGGTGTTACGGTACGGGTGCTTGGAGCAACAAAAAAGGACCAAAAGAGACCCGATTTTGCCAAATGGCGTCACATTTAAAGGGCCTATAACAAGTAAAAACAACATCATATTGCATATTATATCAAATAAAATTCGAATTTTATTTTGCCATTGAGAAGGTGGAGTGATATTTCTAGTGATGAGCTTGGTGTGATGTTATGCTGATTTAAGCACGTTCCAAAAGTACAGTTGACCAATCAGATCGCTGGGTTGCAACTACTTGTATAGTCAGAATTCACTGGAGTGTTGTGATACATATTTGGAAATATTCTGTTTTCAGTGAATTGGCAAATTAGAGCGAGAAACTGCAGGACAACCCTAATGCTTCTTCATTTGTTGTTGTTTTTTTTTTAAAGTGAATTCTCTGGTTTGGCTTTATGTGATATGTCTTCATTTATCAAATGTAACTGTGAAGTAGTGCTAACAGGTCTGGTTCAGATATTTCTGGGTGTGTTCTGTCCTTTTTGTTCGACAGTGTTTTGGAAACAAAATACATATTGTGCCCCCCCTGTTTTTCATTCCTCCCGCTGAGCATGGTGTACTGTTATCTGTGTCCAGAACTCCATTGTCAAGATGCTGCTCTTCACTTAAGTGGACCACTCTCTGTGAAACAGAGGCGAGCGCTGCCAAACAGCCAAAGAAAGAAATGCAGTCTTGTCGTTTGAGCCTCCCCTGTGCTTCATTTCATCTTTTGTCAGAAATCACCACGGTTCACCGGGCAGACTTTGGACCAGGGCCATCTCCTTGGTTTCCTAGATTTGCATGGCTGTCCAGACGTCAGCAGACACCCTTCCGCCAGCTCCAAAATGCGTCAGCAATCCTTCCTCCTACCCCCCTCCTCCTCTTTTCCATGCTTGCCTCCTCGCAACACCTCAGCCGGGCTCCCACAGCACACTCTGTCCTTGAGGACTCACTAACTACAGGCTCCCCTCCCCCCGCGTAGGCTTGTTCTTTCATTTTTATTCACCGTGTTTACATCTGCGCGACTGATAACCACGGGCTATCTTTGTTGAATATAAATTAAATCAGAATTCATTTAAATATGATTGTTACCTCAAATCTATTTTAAACACATATAAGTGGTTGATTGTGACTTAAATTCAGATGTAAAAACATCATCTATGCCTTGCAACTTTTGTCTTTTGTCTTGTTTTGCAGCATTTCAGATGCACCATCTACAATATATTACCATAGTAAATAGGGTTACAACACAATTTGTACATTCTCTTTGGATTATTAATCAATCTGTGTAGTCATTGCATTCGGACTGATATGTGTTTCTGTGTATTGGTTCTCAGCTCCAGTGGCTCCAAAAGTGGACTGTCAAAGATCTTAGGAATCAGCAAAACACTGTTGAGTCTTGTGCATCTACTCTTTTGTCTAAAGTATGTAGCGATGAGACGAGTACTCGGGTGAAACGAGTATCTGGTACGAATAATGTACTTTTGAGTACCATCCGAGTAATTGTGTCAATATCTGCATTGATGAATGCTTCTAACAGACACTATCTGTGTGCACACATCCAGGCAGCTACACAACGAGCCCCGCCTCCTCGTCTCCAGCTCTGTGCCACAGGCACACAGACAGTCAGCCTGCTCAGTCTCAGGAATTAAGAGCAACTCTTCTGGTTAATTTCTGGCATGGGCTCGTTTCATTCAGGTTTGTGTAAAATATCTTCAACCGAGTTACTCTGAGACCTTTGCTCTTATTGGTCGAGTCGCAAGTTACTTCTCAACACTCTGCTTCTGTTGGTATTTCCTTTTTTTTCCATCAGCTTGCTCCTGCCTCGTTAAGATATCTTTACTCACTTTCAGCTTTCAATATTGTGCAAGTCTGAATGCATATTACAATGTGGACTGTCTGCATGAATTACCCAGCTTCCCACCGTCAGTTTATTTGATAAAATAATAAAACCAGCGCATGAGAGAGTAAATGGTGGCACCCTTTTAGTATCTCATGGCCTCGATTTAGTATTTTGTGTGTACGATTTAAAAAAAAAAAGAATTCTCTCTATGGCCACTCCCAGCCCCATGCCATATAAACCGCTTGAGAATATCAGACCTATACGTTCACACATTTCTAGGGCAGCCCTAATGCAAACATGTGATCAAAAGCAAATATACAGTATACTACATTTTGATAGGCTGTGTTAGACTGACCCTTAGAGCCTGTGTCCTATCTCTCTACTTGTTCTTTATGAAGAACTATTCAACTGAATTGTTTATGACTGATGTGACCCAACAATGTGGGTAGGTGCCTGAAGGCAAAGCTCTCAATTTACCAGTCGATTGACATTCCAACCTATGGTCCTTAGCTTTGTGTAATAGATAAGACATGGCTGATTTCTCTGCAGGGTGGCGGGGTCATCCTTAAGGAGCTGAGACATGGTAGCCATGGTAGCATGGAGTATCCATGGTAGTATCAAGCTGAGGTGGTTCTGGCATCTAATTAAGATACCTTCCCAAAGGGAGGGCGCTTTCCTTTTCGAATATTTTGAGGGACAACTGACTAGTAGATGAACCCATCCTATGCCCTGAATATACTGGAGAGATTCTATATCTCATCTGGCCTGGGAACACCTCCGGACTCTGCAGGAGGAGCTGTAAAACATTGCTGGGCAAAGATGTCTGGACTAACTTTCTAATTACAACCCACTTCTGGACAAAATGAAAATGGATGGATAGCTGGTCAACTCACTACCTATGAAATGGATCGATTTCAACAACGAAACTTGAACAGGAATGCTATTTGGACTCGGGGTTGGAAACTGATTTGAGGCAAACTATTCGTAGAAGGGCTTATTGCCTTTTACACTTGTGAAACCGAGGAACAATCAGACCAAAAGCATGAACATTGTTTTCTCGAACAACTCAGTGAGCAAAAGCTCTCTAAACACCTTGCAGACTTGATTTCAGTGGATGAGTCAAGCTCTCCTCCCAGTGTGCAAAGAAAGGCCTTTTATTGACATAGCTTGAAAAAAAACTTGTCAAAAAAGCAAGTGATGTGAAGCAGTCAATTCCCCCTCTCTAGTCCCTGAGCTGAGAGGCCTGATCGTCTCATGAGCTCTGCTCTGTAAACAAGCGTCCCTGTGGAGGCCAGGCAGCCAGGCGGCCAGTGTTGGCAGAAATAAAATCCAAATTAACAGAAAAAAAAAAACGGGACAGAAAATGAAGAGCGTCCCTGTGAGAACGACTGGCTAAAAATATATCCTCCCTGTGCCTCTCCAAGGTCAATCTGTCATTTTGATTTGATTGGAACACAGCAGTCACAGCCATCTTTCTCCTGAGCCTCACTAACAAGCATGGCATTACTCTGCCAGCAATTGCTCAAACATCTTCCATATCTGAAGTGGTTATTATCCTCTTAATTAATTTTGCTTCCTTGCCTTAGCCAAAATGGATGTCAATGGATGACCAGATAAACTGAGGGACAAACGACGGATTGAATTTAGGACTACTGCTGACTTAATCCCTTTTTCAGTCTTCTGTATTACTCATTCAAGAGTCTGTCTTTAGTTTTACTGTTTTCTACAGTGTAAAACAAAACTGAAGACATCAAAGCCTATAAAATCACACATATGTGTACTTATGTAGTAAAGAAAAAAGTGTTGTCATAAGTCATGAAGTCGTCACCTAGAATGGTTTTAGGTGAGTCTTGTCAAAAGTTAATAGGTGGAATTTCTTCTTTTCTTAATGTGTTTGAGACCATTAGTTGTATTGTGTCGAGGTAGTGTTGTTATGCAGTAAATAGCCCTGTTCAACAACTGTATTAATCCAACAAGCCCTCAACAATTTAAAGAGAAACATGAAGGTTAGTCAGCACAGAAAAATTCAAGAGTTTTAAAAGTTTCAAGTTCAATCGTAAAAAACATTAAAAAAGCTGTGATGAAACTTACTCTCATGAAGATGGCCCCGGGAGAGGAAGAGGAGTTACCAGCCTCAGAAATCAATAGATTAATGTGTTATTTCGTAGTTTCAATGTTTTCAGTTTTGTTCTGAATGACTACTGGTGTCAAAATATTTGAGTGGTCCTGTGCATTTGTGCAAGTAGCTCTACATCAGGACAGAATTGGAAACTGACCAATGCTTTCCTGCGGTTATCTTTGATGTTTGTTTACCCTGGTGGCTGTTTGCTTTCTGACGCTCATCAGCTGGAGGTCGTAGTCTACCTAGATCTTTATTGAACACATCGCGTTGTAAATACATGACGAGTTTGCTCGTCTGGGTCACTGTTGCCATAAGAAGATGTCTGTAACATTTAGAAGCTGCGACACTTCTGAGTCAACACAAGAGGAAAAGGCTGAACACAGCAGGAGAAAACTAAGAATTCAGAAAACCGGAATGCATTTTGGAGCTTCTGTCGAAGGCGACGCGTTCGGAGGACATCTGCGGGACCCATATGATCGTAAGACGGTTGCGGGATGGCATGTGCTTCACAGTGAGTCAGATATGCCGGCGTACCGAAGACAGGGGGGTTTCTCAGTTAGTTCTCAGAGACATGATGATGTTGACTCACACGTAAATTCACACCACTGGTGCGAGGGGGCAGCCCTCACAAAAAACACACTGCACAAACAGCAAGCCCTGTGGCTTTCTTGAAAGCCACAGGGCTTGCTGTTTGTGCAGTGTGTTTTTTTTAGAGACTTGTCAGGTTGGTCATGTGTGACAAAAGCAAGTAAGATTTGGAAGGAGGTGCTTTATGCACATGTGGCATGAAGACACGTGTAGACAAACAGACAAACATACACACACAGAGACTCACTGCGGTCACACATCGACTGTGGCTTATTACAGCTGACATTAACAGAGCCTGTATTTGCAGTTTAAAGGAGAGCAATTGTGAGGGAGATCTATTACTACCATATTATTGTTATTATGATTAATCTTTTACTGCTTAAGTACCCTCAAACATGATACCATGGATATAATCCTAAAATAAACAGTTCCTGAAACATCTGTTACATTTGCTGCAAAGACAAGGCAAAAGGTATTTGTTCCCCCTTTTTGTTCTCTCGCTGCAAATAAAAGCTCCATTCAGAGTGTCCACAGATTGTATATGTGCATTTACGATCGCTTCTCTGTGACGACACCCGGCCACGAGAACAACAAAACACAACGTGACGCTGCGTGCGTGCGTGTGGGCAGGCTGGGAGGAGGGAGGCAAAGTTTCTGCATGGTAAGAAGACTTAGTCAGCCGCCCCCACGCAGCTCAGTTGGCTGATCGACACTAACTCACAGCTGCTGCTGCTGCTGCTGCTGCATGGTTATGCTTGAGCTAAGTCAACCGCACAAATAAAATGTGAGATAAGAAGAAGAAGAAGAAGAAGAAGAAGAAGAAGAAGAAGAAGAAGAAAAAAACCCTACACAGATGTTTCTCACAGGGCTGGATGCACACAACCGGAAATGTGACATGAAACTCAAAGGGGAAGAAAAAAAACATGTTGGACTTACTGAAAAAGCAAAACCAGGTTTTAAATGTAAAATGTTTTAAAAGTCATGTACTTTTTTTTTTTTGAAACATTTGTCAAAAATCTTAAAAATAAAATGAATCCAGAGCAATTGCCCATTCATTTTGGCACAGACTATGAAGTTTATAAAGTTTTATGTTCTTATCATAATTAGTTTATTGGTCCATAGATTAAATTCAGTTATTTAAGGGGATGTGGAAGATATTGGTGTCAGATAACACTGATTCCAGGGACTTTGTTGATTTGACCCCCGCCCTGAATGGAGTACTCATGAATGTTCTGAATGGATGTGTGCCTGAGATAAATGGACAGGCAGGGACCCTGGCAGGAGAGCAGAGAGCAGGCAGATTCATGGCCAGACAGCAGATATCTGTCAGCCTCCTGGCAACGTGAGAGGACACCTGGAGGTAATGTAAGCAGCCCTCCACTACCCACACCTCCTAACCCCTCCTAACCCCTCCTCCCTCTCTCTCTCTCTCTCTCTCCCTCTCTCTCTCTCTCTCTCTCTCTCTCTCTCTCTCTCTCTCTCTCCTCTTTCTCTTTATCTCTCTGTCCCTTCCCCCTACCACCCCCTCCTCGTGACTCATCACCAGAACCTTAATCACCAATGAGTGGGCACTGCCTCCAACTTCCACAAGGCAGGAGGGTAGAAAATAGTGCTGATACTCTAATGCCCCCTGCTGGCTGCTGTGTGGCATTGCAGGAACATGGCCAAGAGATTTGTGACTCTTTCCAAAGGAACAAAGGAAATTTAATGAGCTTTCTGTTTTCAGATTAAAGGAGCACCCCACCAATTTTACATGTCAGCGTTACAGGCTGTACACTTGTGCTAAGGAAGTTAGTTTTATAAACCCTGCATGACTAGTTTGAAAAGTAACTTTGATGATTTCATCAGGGTTGTATCCGATTGGGCACCTGGACAACATGATTAAGAGAAAAAAAGAGAGAAACCACGAAGATGAATCGTGGAAAATGTAGAATCTGTTGTTTTGAGCTAAGTCAGGATCTTTCAACTTTTACTTTACAGATTTTGAATGTTCTTTTTCTGTCTCATGTAAATTCTCCATTGTTAAGGAGGTCAAATTTCTAGAAACCTAAATCTTGAAGTATTTAGCAGTTTTCAACTACTAAAACACTGATAGCCTTCTTTATCACCTTATAAAGTTGAATGCTGAACATTATAGCAAACTATTGCTTGCTTACTCATCCAGAAGACATGGTGTATTAACACTTATTTGGAAAAATGGATGTAAGTTCAGTATTTGCTCTCTTTTTGACTGTTTGTAGTTTCAAACTTGCCACCATTTCGTTGCTAAATGCTCCACTGTGCTGACTTGTTAGCTGCAAACTCAAAAAGATTGTGAATGCAGATTTTACTTCTGAAACATAAATTTTGGTTTCACTTCACCAGGTGGCTGTCACAAGTTTAGATATGGCTGTCAGTCAGGACGGACTGAACAGTGCAGAGCCGTGTGTCAGCCTACATTACAGACTGAGTTGATCAGCATTATAAGAGAGTGCTGGTTGTTAAAGATACGGAAGAAAACAAGCCAACCTGGCTTACTGCTGGGCGTGTTAATTCTCACAAGAGCTGTTGTTTGCTCTTATATGCCCCCAAATGTTTGCTTAATTGATACTATGACACTTTCAACAGCAAGTGTAACTGTGGACATTTTTGCAGAAAAGATGAAAAGACTGCAGATGAATGAAATGCTCAATGAGTTGTGCAATGCCAGCTGAACAGAGGCTAGATAAGGCATGACTGAGGGTGTCAGCTCAAATTTATTAGCTATTTTGTCTTTATTTTTACACCCTTCAACTATTTGCTGCCCTATATGTTCACAACTGTCTACATTAGCATTATTATTACTATTGTTACTGTTATTTTCGTGAAAACTGCTGCCTGCCACTGGAAACAAACAAAACAAAACAATGTACTAAAGAAAGCTAAAAGGCTTTGGCTTTCCCTGACGGAAACTACAGAGCTGGTGATATTTCTCTGTGGGTTCTTCAAATATTTCCTGTTACACTGTAGTCATTTGACCCATGTAGATTTACAGCAGCTGTGAAGAGCCCCTCCAGGTACATTCAGAGATAAAAAAAATAACTTGCTAAATAATAGTTTGAATCTGTTGTTTTTTCCTGCAAAAAAGTTGAATTATGCTGCAGTGGTTAGCACTGACGCCTCACGGCAAAATACATAGGTGCATTGAATCAATTATAAATTAATGAAGTATTTTACATCTACAATGTCTTGGGTTGCACAATGAGAGCATCTACCTTATCAATTTGTACAGTGATGCTGTGTTCAGGCAGTTGGGAAGTGGGATAGTTCCAGTTCAACAAGCATTCAGGTGATTTCTCACACTCGAAGGTCAGAACTTTCCCACTTCACAGTTGCTTATTAACGCACCATTATGAGCAAAGTCACTTATTAAAACAAATACTACTGTTTGATATGTCAGTTGACTATTTTTCCAAATCTTTGTGAATCTTTGTTGTGCACCTTGGAAACACGTAACACAATTTTGAAGGAACCTTTTAGTTCCTTGCAAAGTTTGCCAACTTTAGTCTCTGGAACTAAAGGTTTCAGGATGTTGGCAGCAACCTTTCTTCATGGCTTTGGTCTGCAGGGCCTAATGATATTTACAGAGTGTTAATTCAGTGTTTTCTGATCATGAACTGTTTTGTGGAACTGGCTCACAGTTAGCCGAGTCTGTCTCATACTAACCCAGAGGTGCTTAAGGATTGATCCTTGGTTCCTTGGTTCCCTAACATTTCAGGTGACAAATTCATACTCTGCATATGCAAAATTTCCGCCCAGCTACCAGGAACAAAATAGTTTAGTGGCAGTGGGTATTGTGGGACAGATAAGGGTGGGAATTTGGGAGTGTTTGGATGGGTGACCACATCCTGGATATGGACACTGATAGGAAAGTAGGTAGCCTTTAGGGGCATCATCAAATTTTGTTGACATCATAATTTACTGCTGGCATTCCATCAATGATCTTTGTCATACGTGGTTGTGGACGAATGGAAGTATAAATACTGATTGAGCAATAACATCAGTCAGGGAAAGGTCCTAAAATAACATGGTTATGTTTCAGTATATTTGTTGTCACTTTATGTCGATGAATTTTTATTCGTTTTTGTTGATTAAGATGACCTTTGTATGCGTTGTACAGAGCAGACTGCACACAGTTCCTACCAGAGGCTTTAGGCTTACAAACCACAAGCTCATCCACTCGTTCTAGTTTGATATTCTGACAAAATATACACATTTTACACTAGGCTATAATCTGTTTTAAACTGTCATGTACTTTTCATGAATTTTGTTGGTATTTGTTGACCAATTAAAACTGTATGAAGAATGAGTTATCTCTCTTTTCTTTCTTTTTTTTTTAAAACTAGGATGGGGGGCCTGTGCCAGGCCTGCTGTTTGCTTGTGCAAGCCAGGGTAGCTGGAACATTTTGGAGTGTAAGCTGTCTGGCAAAGTGATGATACCACATGGTTGCACAAACATCTTCCAGCTGCACAAGAGCATGTATATGCCATCATCTCAGTATAAATTCAAATGTTATCTGGACAAAGTGATGCCAAGACTTTTTTCATTTAAATAAAGATGTGAAATGTCATTTTAGTATTCAAATATTATTAAAGCTGTTATGTGTCATGATAAACATAATACAGAAGCATTTTATGATCACATGTATAACATAGTAACTGTTAGTAAGTGTCACATGAAATGTGTGTCTGCAAATATGAAACCTTGCATGAAAGTAATGAATTATTTTGATCATGCATCAATAATATATTTTCTGTGGTTTTTATATTGACACTGAAACAATAGCTTTTTTACCACATGAAGGAAATGAGAAGCTATTTCCATGTATTTACCTCAAGCTGATGTGGTTCCTCGCACCTTCTTCATGACGTATAACATCTGGCTCTAATTATCACTTTCACTGCAATAATATTTGAGACTACAAAAACATACAAACACAGTTGACAAGAAACATTCTCCATTAAAACATCCTTTGAAGATCATCTAACTCCTAACATGAAGTGCCTAACTGGAGATTAATATTCAAAAATGAACTGCTAAAAAAATAATCCCTTGCATCCCTTTTCCAACTTTGACCTTTTCTCGTCTCCTTGAAATTTGTCAACAAGACAGCAACTGCAATTGTGATTTTCTGGTAGAGATAGAAGAGACTGGGAGAAATGATGCTACTCTTCATCCATAGTAGCAGAGACAAAAGAATGTAGCACTATATTGTGAAATAAGCCTATTGAGAAAGCGCCAGTCAAACCTCAAATGGAGGAAAACAATATGGAAAACATGGTGGAAATGTGGCTTCTCTGTTAGTTTCATGTATTATGTAAAGACGGTTACAGTTTCTTCATCAGTCCTCAGTGATCCACGAGGTTTTCATCTGCTATTTTTTTTGTCTCTTGAGTGGAGCTGAAGCTTCAGTTGATGTCATGGTTTAGTTGGTTTCCATTTTGCACTTCGCTTTTATAAAAACGTAAACCTTTCCGGCCACACAAAGTGTGTTTGATGTTGGATATGCAGAGCAAACAAAGACCATCATCTCAAAGATGAAGCTGAAGACATGCTTCCCATCAGCTTTGTCCAACAAATGGATTTTCAAAGGTGGATGGCATTTGTTGAACATGAGTTGGAGTTGGGTAGAGTCTTATTTATAAAGAGTTCCCACCAAATATTGAAAAGTATTTTTGCTTGAAATGGCCATCCTGACTGGATATTCAGGTGGAAAAGCTTTTGACTGATTTGACTGTCACTTTTCTACAAAGAACGGAAGACAAACATTTACGAAAGTGTTTGCTTTGGAGTGTGTTTTTGTCAGAGAGAAACAGAAATGATTTCAAATCATTACAAAGGACAAAGGACCAAAATTAATATAAGTGAAACCATTTATTCAATCAGTAAATACACTGATTAATCAGATTAAATTAACAAATTGAAAATACGTTGTAGATGAAAAAAGTAATGTATCAAGTAAATATGCTAGACATTTTTATCTTTGGGTTTTGAACAATGTCACCCTGGAGTTTATGAACTTGTGCTTTTCATTTCTCACAATTTTTATCTTGGTAAATTAATAGATTATTTGATAATGATTGACAATATTAGTTCTAAAAGAAATGTATCACAATAAGAGGTATCTTTTCTACCAGAATGTATAGTGTTTGATGTAACCTTACCTTTACCTCTTTTGAACTAAACAGTGTGTGTCTCTTGCCAACGTGGGCTCTGTAGTGGAGCCACTGACAGCTGCTGATGTCCTGCTCACAGACAGGCTGGTGTCACAGAAGGGAACCGAGCACACCGGGTCAGTGATGTTGGCTCAGTTAAATGAATGTGAAACATACTGTTCTTACAAAAGTTGGAATATACTGCGTATAAGGACAGCAGACACACTGTATAGCAGATGGATGGATGAATCCTACTCTTCCCTGGGTGACAGTCCAAAGGAAACAGCCCTAAGCAGAAACCCACAGTTCATTATCAACATATATCATAACACAATTGTGATTGTTCTCAGTCCAATATTAGCATTTCCCAGAATGCCTTCGTCCTTTGTAAAGTTTTGAGAATAGAGCAAGCAAATGAAATAGTTTCAAGTTATGGGTCGAAATGATATTTACTTTTATTAAAACACATCACCCAACCTTAACAAATATATTTCATAAACACATGATAATTACAATAATATTAAAGAGAAACCATAAAATTCTATTAAAACAGTCACAGTAAATAGTTTACCAGTTGGTACATCTATATCAATATGCAGTGTGTATCTATATATACAGTATTTCTTACATAGATTGAATATACAGATATATGTATTAATGTTATTAGTAAATTAATAAAAACAGTGGTACTAAAATAGTGTAGTAGTAGTAGTAGTAGTAGTAGTAGTAGTAGTAGTAGAGAGAGATACTGTATACATAATGATTTATCACCTGATATACTTTTTACATGCACATACAATTAAGCCCAAAATCATCCATACCCACATCAAATTTTCATTTCCAGTGAATTTGACCAATACTTTACTTCTGGCTGGAAATAACCAAGTGAAACAGGATGTTAAGTCATTGTGCTCAAGATAGTTTTGTGTTCTGCTGTGTTTTTAACATTTCTATGAAAAATATTATGTCCATAGTGTAAAGCAGCGACACTGCACAACCAGGGGTCTTCACTGAGCCTTTTGGTTTTAGCCATGACTTGCAATGGACTAGTCATGGACTAGAAAACTATTGCATGAGCTGTTCTCAATTTATAGTTGATGAGAATGCTGATAATCTTTGACATTTCATTAAAAAGTGTGCAAAAATAGGATTTAAGATTTATCATTAACATCTCTGGCAAAATGTCTTCCAATGTTTTGTCACTTGTTTAAGTAATTTACAGATAATGAAACCTACCGGTCAAATAAAAATTCACTACCCATGAAAATTTGACATGGGTATGAATTGAGTTTAACTGTATAACATGAGCAAACCTTTTGCTATAGATGTATTAATTTTTATATGTAATAATAACCCTGCAACTACCACTACTAATAAATTACTTAATGAATTACAAAATAATTAAATGAATACATTTATATATAAATAGGAAAATAATAGGTCTGAATTAATACAATGATACTAAAATGTTAACAGTTAGCACATATATATATATATATATATATATATGAAAATATGTATCTCTTTAGCTGTATATGCAGCTGATATATGAGCTGACAACAGAAACATTAATCATAATTTTAACAAAGTTTTTAAGCACTATTTATGGACCTTTCCAATTAAACTTAAATTGCTGAAGATAAAAGTCAGATTCTTAAATGTTGCCAGTAAAATTGCAACATGGTATGTCACTATATACATTAATGTTGCTGTATCTGTAATATCACAATAATATTGGCTGTAGTGGTCACGACGTCATTATCATATTGTCTTGTACCTATACTGGTGTTCCTTGGTCTGAACTGTGGCTTTAGACTGAAGGATGAGGACCATGGGTGTCTCTTCTTTTTTGTCCTTCTGATGCCTTTCTCACTACCAGGTTTCTTTCCTCGGGTACCATTTTCTCTATTCTTTTTCACTGCAGTTTCTCTGCTAGAATGGCAGTTGATGAATGTGCATGGGTGGAGTCGGCACCGAGGTTCAATTTTGAGGGAGCCCTCTTGAGCTGATGTGCAGGATGCAGAGGATGTGGATTAAATCTGAGGAAGAGGCTTGCTTCAGACCAGCTTTTGAATGGTGACTTTAAACACTTCTATAGCTTCTTCCCTCTCCTCTTCCTCCTCATTTTCAGCCTCAGGTTTTGCACGTTTTGGCTGATGATGCATTTTTTCTGACATTTGGAATCGTAGTTTCACAGTGTTGCAAAACAAAAACTTAGAGGGCCATTCATTTTACAGGTCAGCGTGAGTTTTTCCTGTACAGTCAGTTGTCTGGAAGCTTATTGTGTGTGATTCAGCATAAGATACACAGTGTGAGATGATAATAAGGGGGCGTCAGTGTACTAAATAGATAAATGAACATGAGGAGGCTTGATAAATCATAAATTCAAGGCTGATCAAAACAATGATCAATCAAAGCCACGAGGCATGGCGAGGGAGCATAACTGCCACTACGCTGATGATGACAAAGCTCATGAGTGTGTGCAAATATACAGCAGTGAATAGAGCATCTTACCTTTTCCTGCTGCACTGGTTGAAGTCAGCCTGTTTCGGCTTTGAATTTGTCGTAACAGTGGATGAACATCAAGTGTGCTTCAACATTGACAATCATTATGGTACAATTCTGCTTGTGTTCACGTTACGCTGTTGAAACTATACCTCCTGTTTGTCTGCAAATTCTAACAGATTGTTGATTAATTGGAACTATGATACTTTTAATAGCCAGTGCTGACTTGGACATCTTTCTGAGGACAGTTAAAACTAGCTGAACAGAGGGTAGCCAAAACATGACATGAGGGTTTTGACTCTTTTTTAGAATATTACTTTAGTCTTTATTTTTAGGCACTGTAAGTACTTAGTGCTCTATTATGTTCACTGCTGTCCACACTGCAGTGTGCACTAGTGCACAGCGAGTTAAAAGGAGTGTTTTTTCTGAAAACAGCTGTCTGGAAATGAAAACCAAAACAATCTAAAACAGGCTAAAAAGCTCTGTTTCACGGAGGGAAACTGCATGGTGACTTTTTCACTGTGAGATCTTAACTATTTCAGGTTACAGTGTAGTCATTTGACCCATTGTTCATGTAAAACTATTGATGACAGCTTGACAGCTCCTCCAAGCACATTCAAAGATAAAAAATAACCTGCGGATTAATAATTTGCATGTTTCTTTTCACAAAAAAGTTCAAATACCTGGTTAGAATTTGATAAAAATGGCATCTCAATTGAAAAATCCAGAATCAATGATTATTCAAATACTCATTATACTGAGCTATATGAAAGAAGGCTTTAAGTTTTCCTCAGGTAAACAGCACAAACCAACAGATTTGAACTAAAAAGACTTTTACTATTTCAGCAGAAGAATTTGAAAACAATCTTTTGGTGTCAGACTCTTAATCACAGTATACAGTGATGGTGAAATAATGGAAAGAGAAGGACAAGGGACAGGCCATATATCTGTGAGTGGAGGAATTTAAATAAGAAAATAAGAGTGTAACTAATTGGGTATTAGATGGTAGCTGTGCTTTATTCTGCTACTGTGAGCATCTCAGCTAAACTTAACCTCAAGAAAGATTCTCCCCTGTGTGTGTTTTTAAGCTGGTCTGGCATTTGGATTTCCCACCGGACGAGGTCGGAAAACGGTGTCTGTTGGCTTTAGTCTTGACCTCAGCTTCCAGGTGGCTTCGTCCTTTTTCTCTTCTTCTTTGCCGGCAGTCATGCTTAGCCGGCTAAGAGCCCCCACTCAGACCCCGCAGCTCTATCTGCTGCACCATACCACTCCACATCTGGAGCGCACATGTAGCATATCAATGCTCAAATTGTATTGATAGTAATAATGTAATAATAATGTTTTGATCCCATGTCTGTGGATTGATCTATGTTACGACAGAGGAATCCAGGAGTCCCTGCACACTCCGTGTTGCCTCAAGTACACCTTCCCAGTGCACACCTGAAACAGGATCGGGTCAGTGGAGACTGAAGGCGGTCTGAAGGTGACACCTTGAGCAGGTGTCCCTCCTTTCCATCCTTGATCCTTTAGCAGAATGTGCAGAGTGTAGTTGTATGGAAGGAGAGGAGGTTTGAAGAGCTTCGCAAGCTCGTCCAGCTGCTGGTGGGTGTCATCCTCCAGTTTATATAGCTGAAGTTCACACCACAGACTACTCCATTGTCACACACCCCCACCAGCAGACTGCCAGCCCTGCTGTTCAGGAAAAAACAGCCGTAGATGCAAACACCTTTGTAGAAATTCTCCTGCATATAACATCCCGAAGGAAGTCAAAGAAATTCCACGCATTTATTAACTTTCACCTTGACTTCGTATCTATGTTTGGCTCTGCATCCAGTTCCCATGGTTTAAATGTTATTATCCTGAGCTTTCCGTGGAGATTAGGGCCCTTTTCAGTTCCTCTACATGTGCCTTTACTGGAGGAAGTTTCACTGAGATCGTTCCATCCCTGATACTTTCTAAAGGAGTTCTACATTTCCCCAAAATTTTACAGCTGCCAATTTTAAAAACCCTGCAACAGCAAAGTTTAATTTGATTTTGCCTCTGCACAGCAACATGTAACTACAGAAGTCCTATGATAGAATTGTCCAAGGATGAAGTCCAGTCATTTGAGAAGGCGATCCACAATACAGCCTTGACGTACACAGCTTCTCTGGTTTGTTGGAGAGCATCCAAAACAACTGAAAAAAAAAAGAAAAATGTCGCTCTTAAATCCGTACAACGTCAATCACTACAAAGTTAAAAACATGCAATTCCCAACATCTGCTTTTGGATTTGCATTCTCTTAACCTACTGGTTGGTTAGTAGGACTCAAGGCAAAACCATTATTAAGATACATGTATTTCACTTGTACAGACAATTAACAAACGGTTAAAGAAAAAGGGCTCATGGGGGCCCTCGGATCATTTTTGTCCCAAACCTCCTGACAGCGTAATCCTGCCATGCACCTGAAGTGTTATTTGCACACAAACAAAGTTTAGCCTCATTTACTCAAGTTCATTTATTTTTCTATGTCATTTACTGTCTAAATAATGGAATGCTCACAAGCACATTTTCTCTATATGAGCAAATGAAGCAGAACATTGAGCACAAGCCGTCTGCGGTGCAGCTGGAACAACTTTACCAGCAGCAGTGCTCATTCTGCATTACAAGGCAACATAAGAGCAGCATGAGGACATTGTAAGTGCATGATAACTACTGTAATCAGGTCATAATATCATGAAAACCGTATGTAAGACCTGAAATGGATCTATTCCGTTTGATGATATTCTGTAAAACAGCCACTTGAGGTCAGTGTTGTTCCAAGTTGGAAGCCTGGTTTCCCTCTTGTTGCCTCCATGTCCTGAATCTCAGGTCAGCTCACACCAGCCCTTCCAGTGACCTCAATGAACAGAGTCCATATGCTGCTTCAGCCTCACAGGAGCCAGGACCAAGCTGATAATATGACCCTGAGTGATGACAGTCTGATGATGCCTGAAAAAAAGGCTCTCTGAAGCATGGAGCAATGTCAAGGCAATCGTTTCTGTGCAACTGAAATACAGTAAACCAGCAGTCATTATAATATAAGCATGAAACTGTGTTTTAAAATGGAACAATTCAAAGGAAATACTGTAGCACAGAGCTGCAGCAGAAATGGATTAGACCAAATGGTTCATGGCAATTTTGTGTATTCACCTAAAAAATGTTTTAAGCCAAATCTTCAATATGGAAAGATTGTCTTTGTATAACTGTCTGCTGTGAATGTGAGCATTAGCAGAATAAAAGATCTGATAACGGTACATTTTTATTTTCTACCTGGTATCATTTTAGTGAATTAAATTGATTTGTATTTCATTGGAACCTCCTTTGAGTTTAAGAATCACTTGCTTATAGCATTTGACCATTACGATTCAGATTTAATTTTCTGTAAATGCACTATCTATCTATTCCAAAACCAATAACATCTTAAAATTCAAACTAATTTAAAAATCTTAATCTCCCTCAGTTTTTCAAACCCACTTTATGTAATATTTTTATTTTTATTTAGGGCTGACAAGAACAATTGTTTTAATAATTAATGATATGCAGGTTTTCACAAAATCACAAAATCCTGGAGTCCAAGGTGACATCTGAAAAATATTTTGTCCAACCAAAAGTCCAGAATGCCAAAACTACTAAATCTACATCAACAAGATGTCAAAGAAAAGCAATAAGATCACACTTTAGAGCCTTGGACCAGTCAATGGTTTGCTTTTTACTTTGAAAAATTTCTTACATGTTTATTTGATCATTAGAATAGTTTCAGATTAATACTGAGAACATGAAAGGGCTGTAACTAATATATTTGCTTGTTCTTTTTCTCTATAAATCGGTTTAACATTCACTAAGTTTCTCTTCTTTAGTTACTGTTGTGTCACTAACCAAACTTTGCATTGCAGCATGGCTTATATGCAGTTTACAAAGATGACGGTGGTAGAGCCTATTCATTGTTCTTATACTGCAGTATAGAATTAAATTCTTACTGTTACCTTGTTCGAACAGAACTTGCTGCTATGCTGACATACCTGTATGTACTTTCAAGAGAAAAAGCTTTAGGAACTGATTCGTATGTAACTCTGTCTCAGCCAACATTAACTGGAGTAAATTTCCCCAAACACAACAGAGCTGCTAATGTTCCCCCACCTCTCTTTGTGTGTTTTTTTTTCATACCCTGTCACCCACCAAACTAATGTGGTTGGCTAATGATGTGCTCAAATACTTGGTTACTACTGTAGATATTAAGCTAGTTAGTTAGACATGCTGGTGTTTGCAGCTTTCCTTATAAACACTGGTGAATCCATGTCTGACAATGTTGCTGTTGTGTGTTTGGTCCAAAGTTAAAAAAAAAAAAAAAGACAAAATACTCCAAACTCCAAGCCTTCTGTTGCAAAGATGTTTACGTTCAGTTACCATTTTATGTGTAGACTTAAGTTGTATTTTGTGATGTGTAGTACAGGACTCTACCATAAAGTCGATTCTACCATGGCTCCTGTGGTAGAGTGCAACAGGTTTTGTGGTACTAGTACTACATGTTCCTGTGGTAAATTCCTGTGATACTCATCGACTTTGACATTTACCACTGGAATGTACGGCAGGATTTGTGGCACTGTACTGCATGTTTCTGCAGAGCTCAGACTTGTGAGGTATTCTGGGGCGTTCACAACATAAATGTTTGTTAATCTTTTAGTCCATGAAGAATCGTAAACAATGCCTAAAACCTGAAGGTCATTTTCTACAAATCAACTCCTCATTTCAGCACTTTCTGCTATCAAAAGTAGGAGGCTGTAATTCAGCATAAGCGAGCTCTCAGCAGGGTATGTGGACATAAATAGCCACTTCACAGTCGCTCCTCAGGACTGTGAGGTCGTGGGACTTTGGTTGGTGAGTTAGCTGACTCTGTGTGCCCCGGGGAAAGAAGAGTCACTGACCCACTGGCCAGTCTTCCTCCAGCAGCAGTGCACCTCACATATTATCACCCGAGTGAGTCATCAATGGCACGTCAACATCGCTGAGGTTCTTCATGCCAATCTTCCTATTGCTTTCTTAATCCCCCAACGTGCCTCGTTTGAGCGATCGCCTCCCCCCTCCTTTTCTTCTTCCTCTTTCTTTTGCTTCAGCCCTCTCTCCCCCCTCCAATCCTCTCCTGCATGCTTCCATCACTTTCCACTGAAAAATTTGGAGGTCTGCCAGCAGTGTTACACTGCTGCTGCTTGTGAATGTGGCAAGTGCGTGAGTGTGCCTGCAGAAGCGTGCACGAGAGTGTGTATGTGCAGATGTAAGATGTGTGTTCGTGTTTGCTGCATTTATTTCTTTCTTTTTTTTTGCAAACATGTGAATTCAATTGACGACCAAAGGTTGGAATCACTGAGGAGTGTGTGTGTGTGTGTGTGTGTGTGTGTGTGTGTGTGTGTGTGTGTGTGTGTGTTTGCATATGTGTGTGTATGTGGACAAATGGATGAATGGGTACCTAGGTTCCCTGCTTTTAGGGGCCTCATTTGTGTGTCTGTGTCTGAACAAGTGAGAGTGAATGTGTTGAAAAAAGTGAAAGAATGTGAGAAAACGAGGTACTGGATGGGTGTTGTCTTACAAGCAACAACGGCACATTGCAGAAAGAGGCATTTTCAACCAATTTATTAATCCTTTTAGGCAATGTTCCCTGTTCAGAAATGCAAATTGAATCAATCTGAGTCTGACTTTTAAGACTTTCAAGTGGGATTTAATTAGAAGCTGAGGCGCACAGTTTTAATGAGAGAGGGGGTGGAGAAAAAAGGAGACAGAGAGGGAGAAAAAGGGGGAGAATGAATGGAGGGAGGGGAGGTGGTGTTTTAATGCTATTCCTACGGGATCGGGGTGAAGGACACATAAACCCAGCGCTGACGGCTTTCTTAAAAGAAGAAATTCTGTCGTTCCATCCGGCCATCTGTCCATCCGTCCTTGCCGCCCTTCACCTCCGACTCGGCTGTTTACGCCCAGGGAGGGGTTGGTGCTCGGGGTCTGTTTGGTGATACCAAACAACGCCCGATCCCCTCCAAACCCACACATAGCCGTCAGCAGAAAAATCACCCCACTTCCTCTTCCGCAGTGGTTCTGCAATCTCCATCTCTGAATCCTTTGTCCTTTTGTGTTGCTGTTATTTACTCCAATACCATTTCTCTTTCCTTCTCCTCCTCCTCCTTCTTCTTCTATTCCTCGCCGAGATTCTCTAACCCTCCTCATCATCCTCCCATCATTTTCCGAGCCCTAAGCTGACTGAGCCTCCCAAAGCCATCAGGTCTGATTGTCTGATCTCGAGGCATCGAGTCCGCCGGCTGAAATGAAAAATGAGGATCCCTCTCAGCCTCTATTTTTATTCTGTTTTCATTCTCTCTTTCATTCGTCTCTCCTCAGTCTCCCCCTTTTTCTTTTCCCACTTCTCTTTCACACTGTATCATGCCTCCCCCTCACACACACACACACACACACACACACACACACACACACACACACACACACACACACACACACACACACACACACACACACCTCCGTTGGCTCTTTCACTCATGTTTCTTTACCTTTTGTGGCCTTTCACGTGCCTGCCAATCTCACCCCATCCTTCCTGTCATTCCCTTTCATTTCTGCCCTCCGTCCTCTGCTGGGTTGAAAAGCAGCTGGAGAATATGTGAAGGAAGCCGAGAAAGAACGGGAGGACAAGTCATCTGATGCGGCTTGAGATTCGAGTCTGCAATGTACAATGTAAATACTCTGCGCATACTGAGTACCAAGAAAATGCACAGTGGGTACATCCAGGGTACAAGTGAAGAAGTACGGGAAATGGGTGTAAGACAATAGAGCAAGCAGCAATCAACAGTGACGTCACCCATTGCTTTTTGAATGGCTGTTATGAAGCCTCAAGTTTTGATTTTGTCCGTCACCATCTTGCCAGTCCCGAGCAGTTTGGAGCCAGAAGTGACCATATTTGGAAGAGCTGGGGGAAAGGGGGCGGGGGGGGGGGGGGATCCTACTCGACCTGATTGGAAACCCAGTGATACTGGGAGCCCATTGATAGCTGTAACCTGACTGCACCACATGCGTGTCAATCACAGACAAACACAATTTTTTTTAGTTAATAACAGGATTATTTTCAGATGGACCAGCAGGAAACTAATAGAGTGACAAAACTGAAAAAACTGAAAAATGTATTGACTACGAATTGTTTTAGACAAGTTGAATGGGAGTCTGGAGCTAGAGGTCTTCAGGAGCCAACCTCTAGTGGCACTCGATTGTATTGCAGCATAAGGCACTTCCACTTTTATATACAGTGCCTTGCAAAAGTATTGACCCCCTTGGCGTTTTTCCTATTTTGTTGCCTTACAACTTGGAATTAAAATTGATCTTTATTTGGATTTCATGTAATGGACATACACAAAATAGTCCAAATTGGTGAAGTGAAATGAAAAAAATAACTTGTTTCAAAAAAATTCAAAAAAATAAATAACGGAAAAGTGGTGCGTGCATATGTATTCACCCCCTTTGCTATTAAGCCTTGTGGTAAATTATGCTTAAATTGTGGTGGATTATGCGTATGCTATGCCCATTTATATATATATATATATATATGTGTTTAATCCAGTCTTTAATCAAATGCTATTATGATACTATATGTAACCCTGTCGACTCAGCATTAAGATATACTGCACACAGCTGTGTGCCCAAGGTCATGAAAACACGAAGTAAGTTTCGGTACGTGATAACTCACACGCGAGCTGAACTCAGATTCAGGAGGTCACGGTACCAACTCTCTATAATGAGTTGGTACTCCTCTTGTGGAACATCCGAGACTAAAGTCCCGCCCTACTGTGTATAAAGTATGTAATATCAAGTGCTCAGATCAGACTCCAACAGAGAGACCACTGGTTGATGTTGGGCTCTCCGTGATATCATGTATGCTGAAGTTGCTGAATAAATCAACTTGCTGATTGAATCTGCCTATTGGTGTCTCTGATCAAAACAACTCGGTGGAATCAATTGGTGAATTCCAACAGCCTCTAAATAAGATCTGGTGCAACCAATTACCTTCAGAAGTCACGTAATTAGTTAAATAAAGTCCACCTGTGTGCAATCTACTTTGAACATCCCACAGAGCACCATTAAAGCCATTAAATGGAAAGAATATGACACCACAACAAACTTGGCAAGAGAGGGCCGCCCACCAAAACTCACGGACCAGGCAAGGAGGGCACTAATCAGAGAGGCAACAAAGAGACCAAAGATAACCCTGAAGGAGCTGCAAAGCTCCACAGCGGAGATTGGAGTTTCTGTCCATAGGACCACTTTAAGCCGTACACTCCACAGAGCTGGGCTTTACGGAAGAGTGGCCAGAAAAAAGCCATTGCTAAAGAAAAAAAAAAAGCAAACACGTTTAGTGTTCGCCAAAAGGCATTTGGGAGACTCCCCAAACATATGGAAGAAGGTACTCTGGTCAGATGAGACTAAAATTGAGCTTTTTGGCCATCAAGGAAAAAGCTATGTCTGGCGCAAACCCAACACCTCTCATCACCCCGAGAACACCATCCCCACAGTGAAGCATGGTGGTGGCAGCATCATGCTGTGGGGATGTTTTTCATCGGCAGGGACTGGGAAACTGGTCAGAATTGAAGGAATGATGGATGGCGCTAAATACAGGGAAATTCTTAAGGGAAACCTGTTTCAGTCTTCCAGAGATTTGAGACTGGGACGGAGGTTCACCTTCCAGCATGACAATGACCCTAAGCATACTGCTAAAGCAACACTCGAGTGGTTTAAGGGGAAACATTTAAATGTCTTGGAATGGCCTAGTCAAAGCCCAGACCTCAATCCAATTGAGAATCTGTGGTATGACTTAAAGATTGCTGTACACCAGTGGAACCCATCCAACTTGAAGGAGCTGGAGCAGTTTTGCCTTGAAGAATGGGCAAAAATCCCAGTGGCTAGATGTGCCAAGCTTATAGATACATACCCCAAGAGACTTGCAGCTGTAATTGCTGCAAAAGGGGGCTCTACAAAGTATTGACTTTGGGGGGGTGAATAGTTATGCACGCTCAAGTTTTCTGTTTTTTTTGTCTTATTTCTTGTTTGTTTCACAATAAAACATATTTTGCATCTTCAAAGTGGTAGGCATGTTGTGTAAATCAAATAATACAAACCCCCTCAAAAAAAAAAAATCAATTTTAATTCCAGGTTGTAAGGCAACAAAAAAAGAAATATGCCAAGGGGGTCAATACTTTTGCAAGGCACTGTATAGTCTATGGTTTAGAGGGAAGTTAGACCTTAATTTCACGACCAGTACTTGTCAAGCTATGGACCCAGAGACTCAATCTCAAGCTATGTTGAACTGAGTTAACGAACTCCACTGTATATAAAGAGAAAAAGGGTAAGCAATGGAATACCTTATTTACATCCTGCAGGATTTGGTCAAAAAGTCATATAGTTATTTAATTAGTTGTTTTAAAAAAATACTAAATCCTACAAACTTCCTCATCAAAGAAATATTTTGCTACAGGTGCATGGTGGATATTCTCAATACGGAGCAGACAAACATCAGATGTTGATGATAAATGTACAGCAGGGTCCAAAATTCTGAGGTCACAAGTAAAGATGCTTCTTTTTCACAAATTTAATTCCAAAGTTTTCCTTACAAGTGGTGATATCAGTTTAAAGATTCTCGTGAAAAGTTTAATCTGTGACAAATGATTTCAGACTTTTTTTTATTTGTTTGTCTCCCTTTTGCTTCAATCACAGCATTCACTGTTCAGTGGGGTTGAGGTCAGGTGACTGTGAAGAAAAGTTCATGACAGTCAGCACTGCTTGGTCTTCAAGTAGATCTTGCTTCGTGTCAGCAAACCACATCAGAGCTCTTCACAATTATGTGAGCTGCACAGATAGGCACAGGCACATTATGCCTTTTTTTAGGTCACAATCTGAAATCTTTACATTTCAGAAATTCTTATGTTTGTAAATGTTTCTAAATTCTCAAACAATTCTAACCACTTCAATTCAATTCAATTCAATTCAATTCAATTCAATTCAATTCAATTCAATTCACAACTCAAATTTTCTTTTCCAGATTTGAATTAAAATATTACCCGCTGAAATAACAGTAGTCAGCTGACTTTGGCACACCTTATTTTGGATGCTCATGATTTATTAAGGTAGTGTGATGAAACTGGGAGATTCTCAACAAGAACTTGACATGACACAATTAGCTGATTTTTTTACTTGAAACTCTCGTTGGAATTACAGAAACACTCAGCCCACTCTGCACACTCATAACGTTTTAACTAGCACATGTAAAAAAAGTAACAATGTGAATCACTAAATTTTGTGAATTTAGGGCTCTTAATATCAAGTCTCCACCCCTCAGTGGTGAACAAGGCAGGGCCCATTTTCTGCAATATTTTGGCTTCACTTGTGTCCAGTGGGAAGAAGAGGTGACGTGTCATCCATCTTCATGTACATCTCTGTTAGGCCTGCTTATTGGCTACTATTTCCAAATGGTCTTTACATGAGTCAGTCATGTGACTATGACCATGCACAGCACAAGTTCTACTGCCTAAACAGAAACTGATTGATCACCTCTTTATTAAGGATGTGTAGAAAGAGCAGAAGGTGTTAGTCCATACTTTGTAACTACACAGTAGTTACAGTGAAATACTGGAGTGCACATTAAAGTTGTGGCTTGTTTCTAAGGTTGTATCAACACAATAGTAAATAATGTATATTACCATTGCTTTAATTGAATAAAGTTAACAAATTGATCATTTCTGTCACAACATGTTCCTCCAAGTGTTTCACAATAAAAGTCTTGATAAGAAATAAAGGGGTTTTGTCTACTGAAATATAGGCTTTTAATCTGAAAGGAAAAGAGGAAGTGTTCAGTTTGTATTAAAGGAGCAGATCAAGGCTTCATTCTAATAAAATATAACCAATTTTAGGTTGTGTTAAATAGGTGTTAGTCACAATATGAGGGGAAATGGTATTCATATAATGAATGAGAAGACAGCAACATTATTGTTATGTTATTGTCATCACTGCTAGTTTTAGTTAGCATTAGTAGAAGCACAAATTGTTAGCTATCCTGAAAATGTCCAAGACATTTAAAGTTGTTTGGTTGCCTTTTAATATTTACTAGTTAAGATATACACATGTGCTGCTGCTTAAAAGCTATCAAATCTTACAGAGGAATCTTTTCTTGCATGTTTGTCAATGCATGAGTTGATTTTGTGAATCAATATATACAATTCAAATTTCGATATGACAACTTTAACCATTGCATGTGTTTTTATTGGTTCTCTTGCATGACATATGCTTTAGAGATGATTGGATCTTCAAGCGCATTACAATTATGCCCAAAATTTCCACTGGTTTATGTCAATCATGTGGTGGAGCGTTGTTTTGGTGCGACAGAACTACACCTTAGTTGAAGCCCAATGTTTTGTCCAGTAACAACACCAATATATATATATATTTTTAAAAGTACTCTAACATCAAACCAGGTTTGTAAATTATAAGCACTCCATATCTGAAAACTTTTCACAGTGCAATTTTCCAAGACTTATTTTTGCACAATCATCTTTATTTTGAAACAAATGATGATTACAAAAAAGTACCCAGTAATAATAATAATTATATAGATTCTCAGTGATTTGAAAATTACTTGCTGTAATTTATTTTCGAGCCCGTCTTAAACCCCTTTATTCCCTAACATTCAATCTTCTCTATACTTATAAAGGTTCCCAATAAGTTTTGTATTGATACCCTGCATACAATAAACAATTCTGTATGTGCCATTTAATTACAGTGGTCAGTGGAGTGGAGACTCTTCTCTAATACCACTTCACCGTGAGGCTTATTTTTGTCGATAAGAGTGTCTTTTAGTTCAGTGTGACCTTGCAAATGATAATTGCAGCCTGAGGATCATTCTAATGCCCTACAAAATCAGTAATGCTTTATGGTAATGTTATTATTTCTCAGTAGAAAGCAGTGTAGCAAATTTATTTTTTATCCCTTCTAAATATCAACTGATTTATCCCCAAACTAAATCCCAACCTGATCCCTCCTCTTCTCACGCTGTTCTCTCCCAGTGAGCTGTACATGGCAGTAAGTGTGACTCACTCTGGGTGGAAGCAACTGCTGCTTTGATTTCACAGAGCAAAGACTTGGTGGGGACAGCAATCAATCACAAGGACGACAGCTAGTTCATAACTACTTGTTGCAGGGAACAGAAGATGTAGTGATTAACTACGAAGCGTTAAGGGGAAATATATGGTCTTATTAGTTACTTGTCTGAAGGAAATATGAGTCATGATCTATTGGGACATTTTTGAGTTAAGAGACCATTTCTACTTACATTACGGAGGAACTTTAAGTCATAGTTTTCAGTTCTGAATAAACTTAGACAAATATTTGTGAGTCTGTACCATTTACATCTGATGGACATGAAGCAGTCTTATTTATTACCATATTGTTGTGAGTGAATTGATCATTATTATGAAAACAAATTTTGTATTTAAAAAAAAATCTGATTTATAAAACAAATATGTCAAAAATTCACCTGCAGCTTCTAAAATAATGAGGATTTGTTGCTTTAAACAAGTAAGTTTCAATTGCCGTGTTGGTTGAACGAGCATTTCGAAGGCTTTGGGGAAGTTTGATAAGCATGTTGCTCAGCATCTGCTGGATGTGTAAAGAGGTCTTAACGTGTAAAGAGGTTTTATCCTTGATAAGATTTCTCACTATTATTATAAACTAAAAATACAGCATCAATCAGTTCATCTGAAAACAAGTGTATGTAATATCTTATTGTTAGGTTGAGCTGTTTTAAAGCTGCTTTGACTTAGGATGGAGCAATAAGCTGTAAATTCAACATTGACATACTAAATTGTCAAAGGCTGCTGCAGCTGCAAACAGTTTCCTCTTTACACATCCAGCAGATGCTGAGCAACATTAAAATAGATATAAAGATGACTTTGTTGGGTTTTTCTCTAAAATAATGGAAGGTCTCATCCCTGCCATGTAAAGTGCCCTGAATTTACTTATGATATAAAAATAAAACTGGATTGTATCCAAGTCTATTATTCACTATTCTTTAGTCCTTGTCAACTCCTGGCTGTTTAGCTGGTAAAGTGCCTCTGTGTTGACCAGTTAGTCAATAACTTTGACAGTCTGTCATTTGGTGCTGATACAATGGGTTCATGGGAGCATTTATTTTTCAAAACAATGACCTGATAGATACTAAATTGCTTTGTGCAGCTGAAGTAACTGCAGAGATTAGTGATAATTTGTGTTCGTCTCTAATAGTGATCTAGCTCTTATTACCAGGTCATTTTACTAATAGTTACAATAACATACAAATATTGATAAGTGCAGCTTGAAACACTTTCACATCCTCATTCTTGCTTTTATTTTCCCCAACTATGAAACAAATATCCAGCTTGTTTGCTGCTAAATGTTTGTTGGTTGCTAACTTTGTTTTTCCTCTGGTAGCCACTGGACAGATAACACATGAAAGCAGAGTTCACAGCCTAGAAAGCTGAAACAATGAGCTGAAAGATGCCACAAGCTCTGCGAAGGACTTGATGATACTTCTCTGAGGGTCTGAGGGACATCTTTCATGATGTCACTAACATGCCTAGGAGCCCGAGGAGATTTAAATCAACATCAAAAGGGCACAGAGGGACCAAAGAGAGGTAAACGAACCATAAACAGATGCAGAACAACCACAGAAATGTAAAATGACCATAAACAGACTCCAGATGAACACAATGACACAAAACAACCAGAGACAAAAAGAACAACTACAAACGCTGCAAGTTCATCAACCATAAAGACATGCAAAATGACTTTCTGTCTCTTTCAGTCTGGGTGTTGTGCTGTTATGCAGGAGGGGCGGAGGGGCCTTTTGTATGTCTGTCCCGGGGACCCCATCGTCTCAATCTGTCCATGTGTTCAGATTACACTGCTGTTGTTTAAAAGTATTGATTATTGCAGCTTTAAACGATGATCTTAGCACTTTTTAGGGGGACTGTGTAGTTCAGTTAGAGTATCAAACCAGTTTTAGGGCTACAGCTTTATACTTTTTAGGGTTGTGAACAAATATGACAAGACAGTTTTAGTCCAAAGAGGCGAACTATCAGCCTGAACTGGTTAAATATTTGCTTTCATGTCCAGCATGATGTCATGAAAATGGACAGACTAGGAGCAACTTCAGGCTGAGAGGTGGCTGACAACCAAATCAAGTGTTTTCTGGGACCCCCTGAGAGCAGTACTCCTGTCCAGGGTTGGTAGCGAGGTGAGGCAGGGTGATGGTGAGGTGTGTGGGGGGTGAGGCTGCCAGGTGTCAGCGTGGTAGATGAGCTGGTGCTGTGTAAGGCGCAAAGTGATGGAGTGTGTGAGGTCCAGCCTATGGCTGTCATTAATAACCGAGACAAGCCTGCCAGCACCTCGGAGCCCCGCTCCCATACATAACCCTCAGAGCAGCCGCCAGGGCCCCTCACACTGGCCCCCAAGGAGGTGCACACACACATCGGGAAAACTAGTTTGACTACTGATGATAACATGATAGAGAGGAGTCATGCGTAGTGTGAGGAACAGTGCTGCACCTTGAGTAAAAAATGTCTCAGCAAAAATGCAAGAGGTTATGGTCTCAGATATGCGTCATTCTCACATATTTTTCCTTCCCGTCACCGGTTCCATTCACCCGAGACAGACAAAAGAATAAAATATGTGCGGGGAGCCTGGCAGGAGTGTCTGCTCTTGTCTTTGTCACAAAGCATGCTTTCCCATGGTGAGAGTAACTCTTTAAAAACAAGATGCACTACTTACAAAACATCCTACGTCAATTTGCCGTTTGCCTTGCTTCTGTTTCTTGACAGTTAAATCTTATTTCACGGATCTACTCTGAGCATCGGAATGCTTGAAACCCATTCAGGTCTCGCTGAACTTGACTGACCCAGCCTTTGGAGTCGTAACAGCCCTTCTTTATGGGGGAAGGTAAAGATACGGCTGAGTAGAAGATGGACAACCAGAGGGGATGGGGGATAAAGAGTTTCTTCATACAACTGATCGGCGAATGGACGTATTTGGTTTCGATCACTAGACGACTCCTTCTTTTCCCTTTTGTGCCTTTGAATGAAAGAAGTGGAAGGAACTGGTTGATGGCAAATGCAATGGGGAAAATAAAAATATGGCTGTGTAGGGTGGAATAAAAGGGGCAGGAGGGCAGCAGAGGAATAGCAGCAGTGTCCTCTCAGATTGAGATGGGGAGATGCGGATAGAGATAGAAAGGAGAGGAGAGAGGGAGAGGCTTTAATGAATTAATGACTGTTCTCACAACTAGATGCCTCCTCTCTCCGGCTCAGACGCAGCCGATGAAATAATAAATAAACACATGAATAAGTGAAGAGGCCTGGATGAGACGGCACTCCGGAGGGGAAGAAGATGGAGGGTGGGGGGGCTGGTAAGGCGGATAGGCACGCGGTGAGCCTCTCTGGTGATTTGCTCCAACATCAAGCAGCTGGAGGTTACTGAAAAATTTAGCGATGCGCAGGGAGCTGGTGAATGCTAATAGAGCAGACCGGCTCCCCCAACTCTCCACCCCTCCTGCACCAACTCACTCCAGTGGGCTCCGACCACCTTCAGTCTCCAGTGACCTTGGTCGAAGGCGAGATTGAGCACCCACCGTGCATGCTAACGAGACTCCGGCTCCGGGCTTTGCATGGTTTGCCAGACGCTGCGGGGTGCCAAGAGGACAAGTAGGGGCATCCGAATGACATGTTAGCATGGCCATGGCCCAGACTGAGATGGGCAGGCTGCCACTCATCCAGGCCAGAGAGGTCTATCAGAATTCTGGGAGAGAAAAAGATCGCTCTTCAACAAGAAACCTGTGAATGAGGAGTGTTGGACTTCCAAAAGCACGCAAAGCTAAGTAGCTTGATTGATTGAAATACTGAGGAGTAATATCGAGTTGAACATTGACAGCGTAGTTCTGGGGCTGTATTCATAAAGAGTCTTAGAAAGAGAGCTTGAAACTTAGCATAAACATTTTTAGCAAGAAGTCTTAGCTTAGGAGTGATTTAGGAAACTTCTCAGAGCAACTCTGAGCAAAGAAGGCAGGCCTGAGTAATTTTTCCAGTTAATAAATATCTGCGCTACGATCACTTTCATTTCTGCAGTTATTGTCGGAGTGGGAAAGTGAGCATCTCAAATGAGATCCACCACAATCATTGTCCCTGCATGATATAATTTGTAGCGATTCATTAACGTACCGTCATTCAGCTTTTGAAGAATGTTTCTCTGACCTCGCTGTACTTACGCAATTTTCTCCTCTGCTTAAGAAATTGCTAAACCTCTTAAAAGTCCTCCTTGTTGCTCCTAACAGTTTTTCACCACAGGAGTGCTCTTAAGGGCTAAGCTGCTTTGTAAATGACTTGTATCTTTACAGGGATCTACTCCTAACTTTAAGGGGACGTCACAATTCTAAGAATTTTCTTAGAATTTTGGGACGAGGAGGAACTTTTAGTCCCAGGAATCTTTTTGAATACTGTCCCTGGTTTACTACAACTTGGGTCTTATTTTTGTAGTTTTAGACATTCATTCCTGTCTGTACCTGTAGGAAGTGTAAAGCAAGAGGCCCTCCAACGCTTGTCACTATAAGTGTGGAAGGAGTGGATTTTCTACGGGTGCAACTCAACAACAAAATGCACTGCTCAGAAAAGACTGAGGCCCTACAGGAAAGGACAGAGCAGGCGGTACTTTTTACTTTCAAAGCTTTAATTTTTTTAATCCAGAACTTTTGACTTCTTCCACCGTACCAACAGTAACGTAACACAAAGCGTCTGATCTGTTTTTGACATCACTAAAACAGAAATACAAACCCCTGAAACGTCCCTGAAACATCCCTGAAACATCCCCTGAATGTTGCAGCCAAAATGTTTGACCTTTGTTAAACATCACAGCAACATTTTATAGAGAACAATTGGTAACATGTTCTGAATGTTGCATCATGCGTATTACATCTTATGGTGTCACTCCCTGCTGCCGTTCACATAATCTTAGTTTATTGATCTCACCATCACAAAATCTTTTATCACGGCACCTAATATGGAATTGAAACATACTCTACTGAAGCTTGTGTTGCCAAATTCCTTACAAATGTTATACTAATTGTGACCATTATAGTCTTTCTGCAGCAGTAGAGGAAAGGCTTATGCATGCGACACACAGGCCGAAGCCTAGCGAGTGTTTTGTGATCATTGAATATCTTGATTTTCATTTCAAACTTTAACAGGTTAAAGCAGCCACACAGCCTTTGAGAGACGGTGTGGGTCAACCCAGTGATACCGCTGTTAGCTGTTAACAGGATCCACGCACCAAGGAAGCCAGGCAAACTGGGCGACAGTACGAAGACAGCATAGCCCTAAACAGAAGGCTTTGGTAACCAGGTGAAGATGTCCACACAGCTCTGAGTCACAGTTTGTCTAAGGTTTGTTTCTGTTAGGTTAGGTTAGGTTAGGTTAGGTTAGGTTAGGTTAGGTTAGGTAGTTACTTTATTAATCCCCGAGGGGAAATTTTTTCGCTATAGCAGCATACAGAAGCAATAAGATAATAATAGAATAATAGAAAAGCAATAAAATAGTGGTAAAATAGCAGTAAAAACTATAAAATATAAATATAAAATATAAAATGCACAGTATATACAGTATATACAGTGCAGTATATATCTATATATAATATATACAAACAACCAAGAAACACAGTCAATAGTGTTATTGTTGTGTGATGGATTTTGCCAGAGGTGAGTTATTGTATGGTCTAATTGCGGTCGGCAGGAATGATCTCCTGTATCAGGAATGATCTCCTGTATCTGTCCTTGTGACAGCGGAGCTGGAGGAATCTTTTGGAGAAAGTGCTCCTCTGTCCCTGCAGCAGGTGGTGGAGAGGGTGGTCAGGATTATCCAATATGGATAATAGTTTGTTCAGCGTCCTCCTCTCCACCACCTTTTCCAGGCTGTCCAGTTTGTAGCCGATGATGGAGCCGGCCTTCTTAACCAGTTTATTAAGTCTGTTGGTGTCTCCGGCTCCAATGCTGCTCCCCCAGCAGACCACAGTGAAGTACAATGCACTGGCCACAACAGATGGTAGAACATCTCCAACATCTCGCTGCACACATTGAAGGATCGAAGTTTCCTCAAGAAAAAGAGTCGACTCATCCCCTTCTTGTAGACAGTGTTGATGTTGGTCTTCCAGTTCAGTCTGTTGTCATGGAGACACCAGGTACTTGTACTCCTCAACCATGTCCACCTCCTCTCCCAGAACTCTCAGTGGTTGTGGAGCCGTCATCTTCCTCCTGAAGTCGACCACCATCTCTCTGGTCTTGGCCACGTTCAGGAGCAGCTGATTTCTTCCCGCCCACTCCACAAAGTCCTCCACTACTGCCCTGTACTCGTCCTCCCGTCCATCCCTTATACATCCTACCACTGCAGAGTCATCAGAGAACTTCTGCAGATGGCAGGACTCTGAGTTGTACTGGAAGTCAGTGGTGTATAAGGTGAACAGGAAGGGGGACAGAACAGTTCCCTGAGGCGCTCCAATACCACTGACCAAGTTAAAAGGCTACTAATATGATGACTCCATATCACAAACCATATTCACGGGTACGAGTAATCCTCTGGGATACACATGTGCTTGCTCAAACTTAATATAGAAGGCAGGTGTTGCAGAGCACTCAGAGACAGCGGTTTCAGAACCGCTATCACAGCTAAGATGTGAGGCTTCAGTGGCACGTCTGTATTTTGACATCATTCTCATGATTTTTGAAATATCACCAGACAGATATTGTGGTTTGAAGCTTTCCAAAGACAATTTTGCAACAGTAAAAGCCTGAAGAACAAGTTCTGAACTAACCCTTTTCATTGAGAGTGTAGGATTATTGGAGGGTAAGCAACCGTTACGAAGCACTAATGTGTTTGGGCCAGTAAGCCCTCATCAGAGCGAGTGAAAAGCTGCTGACCCTTTGTGTCTGTTGTGTCCCTGACAATGAACCTTCTGCAGTCTTAGTAATCTGTAATTCTCCTTCTTCTTTGTAGGATATGATGCCGTTTACTCCTTTTTGATTAAATGGAGAGTGGATTTTGAACAAATTATTATTATGACTTTTGTAACGGGGGAGAGAGTCTATAAGAGGATTTTCTTTCTTTAAGTTTTCTTCTCATTTGACACTGATCTGTCATAATGATGAGTCAAAAAAACATTCTATTTTTCTGGAGAAGGCCTTTAATCGTCAAATTACAAGAGTAGGATAAAATATGGCTTTAACTATGCTTCATGTTTTTAAAGGGGCCAAGGGACACAAACAGCTTCTATCACAGGAAACATTAAATTCACCAAAGACAAAGAGTTACGAGTGATTTGATTTTTGTAGGCAGGTGAAGTGTTCCTTCAGGCGGCTGTGACCCAAATACCCTCGCCCCCAGCACTTTCCTGCAGGCCTGGATGGACCCCTGGTTTCCGCCCCCAGCTGGGATCCTGACAGACTGGATGGGAGGCTCAGGGCGCCGCGGAGGAGCCCCGGTGACATGATTTACGGGCAGAACTGCTAGTGTTGCTGGGCGACGTCTCACTGCGGTCCCCCGCCACTATAATCGGAGCTTCACGTCCGGCTCCGAGGAGTCTGCCCAGGCTCACATCACATCCACCCCTCCTACTTCTCCTCACCCCGTCCCCTCTCCTCCCCTCCCCTCCTCTGCCGGCCCAACTCAATGGCGCGCTCCTTCTCGCCACCCTTCTCCTGCTCTACCGCCGAGACATTGTGAGGCAGAGGGAGGGAATGCAGAGGGGATTGCAACAATAGCTGTGTGATGAGGGCCACTCCTTTGAGGTGAAGACACTCAGATGCACATACAAACACACACAAAAGCATGCACTCAGACACACATACGCATGGAAAACATAAAACAAAGAGGAGCAGCAACACAATGGCGCTGCGTTGTCTTGCCTTCCACTGTGGTGTGGATTTATTGGCTTGTATGTGGCGTGCCGATCCATCCCTCTTGTAAAAGCACATTGTCTGGGTTCCTCGGAGCAGCAGCTCCAGTGTTCTGGCTCTCTGTGTCTGAGCTTCAACACCTCCACTGCCTTCCTCTCCACCCTCTATAATCAGTGGAGAGCACTGGGAGCGACTTGGAGCCTGGCTGGCTGGCTCGGCTCGCTCCAAAGTGCTGGCTGCCAGCGAGGTCATCTGTCCAGAGCGCTGCAGGTCTCCAGGGAGGGAGAGGGATGCAAGGAGCTATTTATGGAGTAATGGAGGAGAAGGAACACCCCGACTTAAAGTTGCACTGGGAAAGGTTTCCCTGTGAAAACTGACTTAATTGACTTTGACTTAAGTTGTCAAAGGAGCTGTATCATTAGAATATCTTACATTATAATGTTGTTTTTATCATATTTTCAACTTTAATTTTTTGTTGATTCTTCAGAATTAGCTGTCTCTATTATTTGTTCCATGGGAGCCTCACTAGCAATCGGTTGTGGAGTCACTTTTACTGGGAAACACCAACTCAGTTTAAGGTGTTTGGTTTCAGAAATGCCCATAAGTTAACCTGAAACAAAGGCAACCTGAGTAAACACAAAATCATTTTTAAATTTTGTATAACTAAATTGCACATACTGAAGCAAAAATGTATGCAATAACAAATGGCTATCTGCAAAAATGTACGTGCATATATTGTTACTGAATTCAATAAAGTACCAAACTGCATTTATAAGTGTCAACTGAACTAATCCCATCCAAGCTTTGAGAGCACACTGGAACAACGCTCCACCACTCATCTTCTCCAAGTGAGGAAATAACATGCTCACCCTTCTCCTGATCCCGTTGACATTCATTTACATTTTTAAGTGCTTTAAGATCTAATCATTACTGAACTGTATGTCATACAAGAGCGACAATAAAACTTGGGGAATGGTTCAAGTTGTCATATTGACATTTAAGGTGTATTGATTAATTCAAGGAGCCAGATGAGACTAGTTTTGATCTGCCATGTTTGCCCCGTAAAAGTTACTGCATTACACTCTTAATACAAACTCAACACTTCCTGTGTACGTTTCAGATTAAACACCCTCTAGCATCTTGCTAAAACAGAGGAGGCAGACAGGAGTGAAAAGTTTATGACACGTACAATCTATGAAAATGACATCTATAACATCAGTCTATATTTTATATTCAACATATTTTAATCAGGTCTGGGCCTGTATTGGCTAACCCATATATCGCTCTAACCTCTGTTATGGCATCTATTCATCAGACGGGCGTGCCTTCTCTCCAGCTGAGGCTGTGAAGCAGCCAGAGAGGCCGGTCGGACTGTGATCTGCCATGCACAAAAACACCAGGCGGAGGATTGGGAAGGGAAAGGAGAGGAGAGGGGAAAAGAGAGGAGCTGTGTCAGAGCTGTCTGCACTGAGGCCTTCAACACTGTCAACAACACAGAGCTCTGATGGAACCAGGCCGACTGCCGCTGCTGACGGAGGTGTGTGTGTGTGTGTGTGTGTGTGTGTGTGTGTGTGTGTGTGTGTGTATGTGCGTGCACGAGTGTGTGAGAGCAATGGAAGTAGAGAAAGAGGTTTTTGTTTTTAAAGTTTTGATAGAAGGTTTGTCACCATAGAGCCTCTCATCACTTTTCAAAGGAGAACAGACGCTTCTCGGAGAATATAAACCTACTTTCTCTGTATTTTCAGAGTGTTATCGAACTAGAAAGAAACCCCCAACTACCCACTTTACTCTGTTCCTCTTTATCATCAATCATCTCCCTCTCTTTCTCTCTCCCTCACACACACACACACACACACACACACACACACACACACACACACACACACACACACACACACACACACACACACACACACACACACGCATACATAAACTGTGTTGGGAGCCCAAAGTGTTAAGGTAATGACTTACACATGTCCCTATTAAGGATCTGGCACATGGTGGGGAACTTTCCCACCCGTCCATAATTGATATTAATCCCTGCTCTTTGGAGTGGCTCGGGGGAACGGTCGGAGGAGACGTTAATGTACATACAATGGTACAGTCCAAGACCTTTTGAAAAAAAAGAAAAAGACTTAGACTTAAGCCCTGCCAGACAAAGAGTGGATGAGACAAAAAATACGTGAGAAAAAGTACAAAATAAAATAAAGGAAAATCTCAATAAACGTGGATTAGAGAGGAAACAGATCAAGAATGCATTTCAATCTGCATATAACAAATATATTTAGTACAATTTCTGTTACCACCCAGCACCATGTAGAATGACTGAATCCTCGTCGCAAGCAGAACAGCAAGTCTTGATCCAACCCAGTATCACAGCGAAGTGTGGAATAGACACACTGTCCACAACAGCAAAACGTGAGATAGCCACGGTTTTGGCTGTCTATGCATGAAAGTTACACATTTTGTAAGCTTGAAACTTACTTGCACGTAAATCTCATGTGACCAAGATCCCGCAACATAGGTATTGAGTCCAGGTACAAAGGACACTTTTCACTAGGACGATAAGGTTAAAATCCAGGAGGTGACAGCATTGTTGTTGAGTTGTTATTAGTCACTAACCCCAACCATGTGGTTATATCCCAGCCCCAACCATGTGATTTTGCAATAAGTTTAATTTTCCTGTAAATGACATGCTTGCAATAGATTTCATTCTTTACATTAAGCTGACACTTTTATCCAAAGTGACTTACAACGTACCGACGGAGCAATTTAGGGTTCACTGTCTTGCTCAGGAACACTTAGGCATTCGGACAGGAGGAGCTGGGGATTGAACCATCAACCTTCCGATTAGTGTGCAACCCACTCTACCAACTGAGCCACAGCCTCCCTTCTAAAGATAAATGTGTAACTGTCACACCTAGACAGGTACAGCTACTCATTGTAGCTTTCTCACATTTTGCTGTAGTGGATGGGCGTGTCTATTTAATGCTTTGCCGTGATACCTGGTTGCATTCCTTCATCAGCCAGTGGTAAATCTTCAAAACAACAAATTTAGGAAAAAATAAAATACTGGCTTGAATAAAATTAGACCAATTTTCCAGTGTATTCAATGAGGCACCACAGGAAACATGTGCAAGGAAACACAAGTGAGATCTAATTTAAATAGGAAGCAGATATCACTGTGTAATATTTAGAGCAAAAATTTTAAATATTAAAATGGGATTTGGGGTTGGGGTGAGTTTACATGTTGTGCCTGTGTGGGTTCTCTCCATGTGCTGCGGCTTCCTTCCACCATCCAAAGACATGCATGTCAGGTTCATTGGTGATTCCACAAATTGCCCTTAAGTGTGAATGAGAGCGTGAATGGTCTTTGTTTCCGTCTGTCTCTTTGTGTTGGTCCTGTGATGGACTGGCGACCTGTCCAGGCTTTACCCTGTCTTCGCCCAAAGTGAGCTGGGATAGATTCCAGCCGCCACGTGACCCTGTTCAGGATAAAGCGGGTATAGATAATGGATGGATGGATGGGCCTGGGGGCTCAGAGGTAGGGTGTTTTACCTAACCAATCAGCAGCAAGCAAATGTCCTTTTATGTAAACATAGAGGCTCTGATGCTGCTTTGCAAGGTGCATTTAATAAAAAAAAATTGTCAGGACATTTGATGAAATATATATTTCGATTTGTTCAATTTACAACCTTTACAGCTTTGTCAGGGTCATTAAGCTGTTCAATGTCTCTGTGCTTTGTGATGCTGCACTCTGTTCGTGCGCACCAGGACCAGCGTCGCAATTTTTGCGATGCCCCTCGTACACCACTAGGTGAGAAATATTTTCATGCATGAAAACACTCTTTGAAGGACTATCATTAAGTTCTACAAATGAAATAATAAAATACAGTTTTAGTAACTGCTTTCTGGAATGACATATTTCTGATTAACAAGACATTTGTCTGTTTTCACTGTTAGAAAAAAATCCCTGTTAGAAAACATACTTATTTGAGATGATGGTTTAGGTATTGTTTAGTTAAATTTAGGCACTAAAAACAGTTGGATTACCCAGGTTATAGAAAGGTTTGGGTTGTGGTTGAATTAAGTATTGTTTAAACTTCTTATTCACGCTTTGAAAAAGAAAAGAAAAAAAAAAAAAAACCTTAGGATGACATCATCCAAAATAATTCAGTAGCTACCACCGCTTGAGGGGTGTACTCAAGAGGACAGTCTCAATTTTTGATATAACAGTCAACTTGACCGATTATAAAATGACTGGGGTCATGAGTCCAAATCTTTCCAGCAGAACCCCCCTCATATAGGAATGAACACAAATTAAACTGTCAATAAATCATAATTAAAAGTAATTTTGTTCATCCAATTAACTGCTTTTATATTTTTTTGTACATTTTGTCTGCCTACGTTAAGATCAAAAAGTCTCAACACTGACATGCATGCAATTACAGTAGTGTAGACCAAATACCTTCAAATAATATTTATGAGAGTGATTAAAAATAGCCAAACTGTGATGATATTTAGTACAGAACAACAATCAAATCAACATGGTTTTATGTGTGAAATCATGTCACTCTTTAGCTTCCTAGAAATGTTACAGAAGACATGACCTCGGTGTCCTCAGTGGTAGTCACGACCCTGCTGGAGGGAGTTTTGTGATGTCTGAACAAATTTCCCCATGATGCCATCAAGATTATCTCAATTTGGGCTTGGGGACTCCAACATAGATTTGTGGACAAAAAGCTTGCATTAGAAAATTGGGGGCATTGGTTTCAAAGATGTGGGAATTTACCAGCCAGATTGAGAATGATTTTTTTTTTTAAAGACAATAACTTGCAGTATAGTAGTTGTGTATTTTGAAAGTCCCCCAACTTTATAAGTATTTCTAGTAGGAACATGTTTTTTAGACGTTATGGATGTCCTTAAATTGCATGATTATGATTTTATAGAAAAACACCACAAACTATTTCAGAAGTCTAAACACTGCTTTTTCTTGCATGAAAAAGAAACACTTAACGCGCTCCTTCCACACTTTACTCAAGAACCTGTTTCATTACTATCATCTACAATCAATAAAACGCTTCTCACTGAATCTGAATGGCTGTTAAACAGAATGGACCAGAGCTAAACTTACTGTTGACAGGTATGTGCGTCAAATGGGTTTCACATTCATGCAACACTCTTCAAATGAAGCCAGATCTGACCTAATAGTTATTATCTGATCAAGAGGATTCATGTAACACTTATGTATTAAAGGAAAATTCAAAGATGCCGCGTAAATACTCATCACATGAAGAATCACTGTGGCCATAAATCTAACTATTGTCTTTGTGTAATATCTACAGTGTGATCTCTGCAACCTCAGCAACAGCAGCCTCCATTCAATCTGGTGGCCATGGGGGAGAAAGCACATAGCTGCCATTCCATTGTCTGCTGAAAGAAGGAAATTAGTTAATTCTTGTGACAAGGTTCTTTCAGAAGAGAAGGGGAATTTATCGTCTGCAGTTGCAGAAAAACTTCCTCTCACTCCTTCTGAACTCTTGGCAGAGCTGCTTACGATGCTGAGTCCCTGAAGGCTCAGCCTGATTTCCCAGCTGGGTGTCAAACACACCCTGGGGTCTGCCTGAGTGGACACCCATCTGCCCCTACTGCCAGCTTAAGGAGGGCTAGCTGTGGGAAGGTCTAACATTGAGGTCATTCAAGCCCTGAAAGTGTAAATCCACAAAGAAAGACAAAAAAGCAAGACTGAAGCTGGCTTCATTAACCATGTCTAATACTACAGATTACATCAGTTTCACTAAACTAACTAAAGATAGGATTACCAAAGTCAAGTAGTGAAATGTACCATTTAAATGTGTGATTAGGTAACAAATGTGCTAACGGACTGTGCTGCTGCCCTGCTCCCTGGGAAACTATTGGAAGATATAACAACACTGTGGCTCAACCTTTGCAAATTTTTTTACAGTCAAACCATGGTGCCCCAACCACACAAAGAGATGCCATTTTCTTAGTGAATTCAGTCTCATGCTCAAAACGTGCTTGCACCCCCCCACCAATACTCAAAGACTAAGAGGCCATGGAGCGGCACAACGTTGGGACTTTGGTTCAAGGTCAAATGTGACTTCCCTACTTTACAATGTGTAAAGACAAGTACTGTACAGTGTTTCACACACATAGATTTTACTTGGTTAAGCTCGTTGGTTATATTAATGGCAACCCAAGTATATTTGATGACACATTTTAGCATTTTTTTATCTTTATTTTTGTGCCATTCGCGATAGAGTTACTGGTGGACAATCTCCCTTTGATCTACCTCTGCTGTAACTACTCTGGTCATGGAATAGTCCACGCTTCACAATGATGTCCATGTTCAAGTTGTATTGCTGAGATTACATGGAACACCGTGAAAACTAGGAAATAAATGAGAGCAGTGTTAAGCACAAAGGCTCAAACAACATAGAAACAAACACAATTTCCTGTTAATCTAAATATAACTACTTAACAAGGTAACTAAATCAATTATTAACATGTTCACCTGGTAGACCAGCAGTAGAATATCAGATGGGATCATAAAAGTCTGACGTTTTGCCCGCCGTCTCGCACTTTCTGGTGCCTTGTAGAAAACATCCGGGTCATATCATTACGTGAATTACAATACAACTTTTTCAACTTCCTAAACATAGCAATGAGTTTATTTTGCAAACCTGAAATGACACCAAGCAAAATGCATTTTAACCACGTCAAAGAGAAAAATACTCGACAATACAAAATAAAAGTGAGGAAACTCGCGTAGGTTAACTTCCGGTGTTGTCATAGCAATGTGTACATGCTGCTCTAAGTACCCTCCTGTACCTGTTCATTCTGCTAATGCGAGAAGTTTGAAGTTTGGGGTCGATGACTGGCCATAAATAAATTAATGTTGTTTGCGTAGTTGTCACCAATTCAAATAAAGTTAATAAAGCTTCTCTTCACCTGTCTTTCCTATACTCCGCTCCATGTCTGGGTAGCGGTGGCTGAGCTCTGCCCTTTTTGAAATGCAGAGAGCAGCGAAGAGGAGAGAAACAAGAGTGGCCATCAATGACAGCAGAATGCAATGAACAGTGAGGCCAACCCTGTAGATGTCAATGGCCATCACTCAGTGAGTGAGACAAAGTTACACAAGAATGAAATTACAAGGACATCTTGCATGTGTTTCAAATTAAAAGCCCTCATTTCCAGTTAAAAGCGCTCTGTTTTTCCATGCATAGTCCAGCCATATACTAGGTTTTGGCTTAGTCTTAGGATTTTTTTCAGGGACAATGGGGTTCCCAATGGTTTTGGAAACACTGGGTTGAAACTCAGGTAAATCTTACGATAGAGCGCCTTATTTCCATCTTTTTAAATGATTTGGGACACACGTGAGTTGCCTGCGCTGCAGTAACTGAGTATCTGATTGCCGGTTAGCGTCTACAGATAGTCTGCATGTGAGGCATTAAGGGGACATCTGTAAACATGTGAGCATACCTCTCAGGCTTTGAAGTTTGAGTGCATACAACACTAACAAAAAAATGCAAGTATTGAATATGTTGTAGTGTAGGAATTCGCTTCATTATACTGCCAGAAGATGAAGCTGTAGGCTATATAAACCTAAGGACATTACAAACCTGTGTTGCACTTATTGTAATAGTCACAGCAAGGACTAAGAATGGGTTTCAGAAGATGCAATTGACCATGGTGTGGGTTTTACTCGTTGCCATTAATTGAGTAACCCAGTAAAAAAATTATTATTGTGGCTAATTGCGGCTTATTAGCTTGGCTAGTTAACAATGGCGGGTTTGTGCAGGATATCTTGTGTCTCTCACATTGATGCAGTGATTGTGATAACTATCTCTGACCAATCAGTGGTCTGCTGCGTTTTCAGGTCACTGTTTGGTATCAGCTCAGCTTGCTCGGATCCTTGATGGTTACCCCAAGGTCAGTACCACATACTAGTCACAATCTTTGCCCAATAAAAAAGAAAAACAAAAAAGGATTAAAGTGGAGCTGAGTTGGTATTATCCATTATCAAAGACAAACTAATTGACCTGAAGCTGCAGCACCACAGCCAACACGCAACCAGTGTGGACACACACGCAACCAAGCCGCAGCTGAGCAGCGTGTGACACGTAACGCACGTGGCAGGCAGGCTGTATGTTCCAGGCCTCAGAGAGGTTTCACTGATATCCAGCAACCCTCCAAGAAACTAAAGATTCCTTCAGCTCTTTGCTATCTGCGTTTTCACCAACTGGCAAATTAGTCAGGACTGTTATGTGGTGGTGATGGTAAACGGACCCAAATGCAAACACCACAGCAGGTAACTAAAACAGAACGTTTTATTTTCCAAAACAGGAGGGGGAAAATAAAACTGACCGTGCATAAACACAGAAATAGTCCAGAATGGCTGGAAGCCAATAATTGTCTCTCTCCTGACTCGGGATCCTCCCTGCGGCGGCAGGCCAGTGGACAGGTGATCTCCGTTGACTGATGCAGGACAGCGGGCCGGGGCGACTGTGTGGTTTCCAGTGGACCGACACAAGATTACGTCTACTGGTGATCTCTGTGGAACGACACTGGATGGCTTCTTTGTGCAGGTGATCTCTGTGGGTTGACACTGGACGGCAGGTACAGTATGTACCCTGTAGCACAAAGGGTAGCAGGCAGACTGGCACACAGTTAGGACAGGTGAGGTGATTGGGCAGGCTGACACAGGTGGAGTGTAGGACCGGGGTTCATATACTGCCAGGTGGTGATTACTGCAATGAGAACCAGCTGTGCCAGCTGAATGAGGTGTGGTAGTGGGAGGTGACTGGAAGCGGGCGGTGGAATTAATCCACACCCTCCAGACACAAACCAAAAGATAGAACACATGGCAGACAAAAACAAACAGGGGAGAAGACAGGAAACATGAGGACAAGGGTGATCGGGGAAAACAGAGACTGTTTTCTGTTATTTTAGTGAGCAACAATACAAAGCTGTGACTCCGTTACCAAATCGGGAGACTTTCTCATTGCAGTTCGCCATCTGGATGACTTTCTCCTCAATAGGGACTGGACTTTGTTCCTCAGGATTTCCTCTGTAACTCCAAATCGAATAAACTTGTTTGCAAATGCAGGATTTTGAAAATGGTGGTTGGAAGATAAAGACAAAAATGATACCTGCCCTAGCTGAAAACCTGCTCCTTATAATACTACTCTGTTAGCAGGAATATTTTCAATTGCATTTAGACCCTGGTTCCTCTCTTCAATATACAAGTAGAATAACTTCATCCCACAAAATGTTCAGAGTCTCCAGAGGAATGTTCCTGCATTGAAACCTTCTATCATGCATGCAGGAACAGCAACATCAATGAATATGACACCTGATTTCTCAATTTGATCCTCAGTAGCATTTATTTTCTTCCAACTAACTACATTCATTGTGTTCATTCATTCCTTTACAATATAAAGGCTTTGGCAGCTTTTTCACAGTTCTCCTAGCAACCACAGCGGGTGCTATTACAGAGGTCCAATGGAGAATTGACTGCATTCATTTAACAGTTAAATATATAACAGGTTGTCAAGAACAACAGATGAACTTGTTGAGGGACCAAACCACCAGATCGGGAAATAGAATGGAAATGGAAGTGCAACTGCTCAGCTGCTAAAGGTTGGATGGTTGTATGAGGTTCAGATAAGTTTCCTGACATGAGGGTGAGTTGGTAATGACCAGATTTTTGTATCCAGCTGAATGTTTCCTCCAGACTTTGGGTTTTTCATCATTACGCTCTGCCTCATGGTCTGGCCTTGAAGATAGGTGCACTGCTGGTAGCCCTGCTGTTTCTCATCGCGTTGACTGGACTTTTGCAACGACACACTTGACTGCTCAGTGGCCCAATGGCATCGCAGAAAACCCAAACACACACACTCACACGCACACTTGCTTTGCACCATGCTGGTGCACATAAAAGTATCCAAATGAGGGCATGGATTAAGACATTCAAATGTGTTTGTGTTTGTGTGGATGTTGTGTTCAAGCTTAAGATAAAAAGTTAGAAAATATGTGTTTGTGTCAATAGAAATTGTGTGAGCCTGTTTGTGTGCAAGGGACAGAAAACTAAAGAAGAAGAGTGGGAGAGCAGAGAAACTTTCAGAGGATTTTTTTTTTCCCCGATTTGAACATAAAATCATGAGGGGAAGTTTTGAATTTTGATCAGTGATGTAACAAGGGGTAAACTCACCTAATCTTAGTTTAGCCACATTTTCTGGCTGATGTAAATGGTAATGATGTAAATTCAGTGTACAACATGTTATGCAGGACAGCACTGATGTAAGTCATATGAAACATCTTTCAAAAACAAAAGCAGAAACGAAAGTTCAACAAACGTGGGGGATGATTTAGTTTGATTAACTGAATGGGAAAAAAGAAAAAAAAACAGAATCTGAAAAAATTAAATGAGCTGCAGTGATGAGAGGTGCAGCTGTAGAAAGGCTTGTCCACACAAACACATAACTTGGGCGTAAACTGACACATTTTCTGTTCTCGACAGCCATTTATACAATTCTTACACTGCAGTCTAAAGGTCTGACACAAGTGGAGATACTTCTGTATTTTATTTGTTTGAATTTAATACAATATTTTTTATTTAAAATGACATCAGCTTAACAAATGCAGTGAAAAGTTGTTCTTATGTTACGTGTCATTCTATGTCCTGTGCACGCATGTGCTTGTGTGTGCATTCTATGTCTTTGAGTTCTAGGTGCAGCTCCCTTCCCTGATGACTGACTGAGGGCACATGCATGAAGGTGTGGATGTGGGTAGATGTGCCTCCCTGCTCTGCTCCCTTTTTTTTGGTCTTTTGTAAATAAATGCCATCCTTCTTTTGCATCCAGCCTGCACGTGGCTCTCCGTGTTGTTGCTTTTGAGCCAGTAGATCATGAATTTCATGAAGTATTTTGTGTGCTCCTTTTTCTTTAATGACAGCAGCACTCAACTCATGTCCTCCCAGTATGATGTGACAGTTAATCAAAGAGCTTCCTGACGCTGCACAGGACAAAGTGGTTATAGATAATGGATGGATGGATTCAAGTATTGACATGTGCCTTTCATAAATGCAAGTACATTTGTCAGGTGGAAACTGAGCATTTCTTCATCACCATGGTGAAATTTGAGCACCTGCATGTCAGCGTCATGTCCCTTCAAACTCTCTCAGTCTCTCTCCAGTCCAGTACTTTGCTTTTACTTTTACTCTGTACTTTTACAGATCCACCTGGAGTTGTACAGGATGTGTGTTGTTACATCATCCTCTTTAACTTCAGGCTTTCAGCCAATTCCTCCAGCTGCCACCCTCCACCCCCTTCTCTCTTTCCTCCCCTCCAGCTGAAGCTGTTACAGGTCTTGATACCCAAGTTGAGTCTGACCCGAGCTGTCTGGACCTCCAAACGGTTGGCCCGCCAGGTCAGGACCACCAATCAGGGGCTAATAACAAAAGCCCGTAGAGGCGGAGGGGAAAAAAATCTAAACCAGATGCTGTACCAAGCGGAGGAGGATATCTGGGAGGAGAATCCTAGAAAGTATTGTATTTCTTTTAACATTACAGGCAAGCTAGTTTCGCAGGCAGGTGCATCTACTCCAAATATTGATACGCGTGACCAACCTTGCCACCTCAGATTTCTCCTTTAGTAGCTGCCAGTATCTAGTACATTATAGTTATATATTAAAGAAGAGGTTTTTAATGGTAAATGGTCTGCACTTCTATAGTGCTTTATCATCTGAGGGGTCTCAAAGCGCTTTTACACTGTTTTCTATTCACACACACATTCACACACTAATGAGGCTGAGCTGCCATCAGGAATACATTCACACACCGATGGTATACCATTGGGAGCAGCTTGGGGTTCAGTGTCTTGCCCAAGGACACTTAGGCATGTGGACAGGAGGAGACGGGGATTGAGCTACCAACCTTCCAATTAGTGGGCAACCCGTTCTACTATCGGAGCCACAGCCCTCCCTTTAGAGGAACTGGAGGTCTTAAAGATAGCACCCATTCAAAATGGCTCTCCTTACACAAATACGCAACGTTTTTACTCTTTCTACAAAAAAGTAGGAACATTAATATCTGACCTTGCTTGCTATTGTAGTCGTCCTATCAATGGTTTAACAGACGTCTGTATGAGGAAAAATTAGCACCCGGGCTCAGTAGTGGTGCCGTATTCAACTTTGTTAATGCATCCATTTTTAAAATCAGACTATGGCCTTTTTTCTACCTTCAGAAATGTGGGTCATTTTAATTTTTGAGATTAGATTGGATTGTTAAAAAATGGCTCAGAGTAGTAATTTTCAGGCCTCTGTGCTCAACCAAACTTTTGTGGCAGTATAAACAAAGTTTTTTTATGCAATTAGACACATCTGACCCACATCAGATATATACCCTAAAACCTCAGTGTAATTTTATATGATGTTGAGCTGGTTGCTGTAAATCACATTTGATGTACATTTATACACAGTTCACGAGTCAAAAAAATTGGAAGATATGACGGGAGTTTTAACATAACACTGATTATTTTTGACATATTTGGTTTATACCAACAAATAAGACAATACATTATTGAGATTCCAAATTTTGGAAAGGGTTTTTCCAAAGTATGGCTTTAACGCAGCATAAATCCACAATATTTGGCCAGATGTTGCAGAACAAAACTGCAGTAGAACATTAAGACATATTTTTGTTTGTTTTTGTGAGGGAGGGTTGGAGGATGAGACTCAGTCACACTGTTCCATTTATTAATATAAAAATATTGATGAGAGCAGCTTATATTGATGCTTAGCCATGCATATGGCAGATCAAAAATCAGTCATAATAATCATTCTTGTAACCTTATGAAAAATCCATTCAATTTTATTTTCCCTCCTAGAAATGATTTTTATTTAAACTATTAGCAGCAAGTACATTTTGGAGCACTGAAGTACTGTGACTGCATTACATTTGCATGACAAGGAAACAGTTTATCAACATAATTGAAAAATTCATACTTAACAAACAGACTATATATATTTATAAAAACCTGTTCACAGATGGAAGTCTGGATGTGAACGCCTGTCTCTGACGTGAGACTTGTGCGTTTTGTGCGATCGTGTTATGAGGTGTGATGTTGAAACGAACCCAAGTGCAGACATACAGCAGGATCTCTTCAGAACCAGGTGTTTTATTCTACCAGGCAGGGATAACACAGAGGGATAATACAAAATGTCTGAGTCCAAAGTCAGCCAGGCGCCAAAAGAGAGGAAGAGAGCTCCTCTTTCTCCTATCACTTCTCTAGAGCGGAGGAGAAACTTAGCCCACACTATGGACAACAGAAACATCGGGCAGGAAACAGTCTTGGGAGTCAGAAGCACGTTCACGTGCTCACTGCGATCCGAGCCAGAAGTTGGCTCCACCGTGAACGTGTCTGACGAGCAGACAGACAGGCTGACAGACAGGACTTATAGTGTAGGCTGGGCTATGCGGTCTCCCGAGGTCCGACACAGAGAGCGGCAGGCTGGCGTTGCTTGTGTGATGTCCCGCGGCCCGACACAAGAACGGCAGAACTGGATCACCTTGTGTGGAATCCCGAGGTCCGACACAAGGGGCAGGCTGGATCGCTGTGTGGAATCCCGAGGTCTGACACAGCAAGCGGCAGGCTGGCGTGACTTCTGTGGTATCCTGAGGCCTGACACAAGAACTGCTGACTGGACCAACTTGTGTGGATTCCCGAGGTCCGACACAAGGGGGCAGCAGGCTGGATCTACTGTGTGGATCTCGTGGTCCGACACAGGATAGTGAGGCAGGGGCGACTGTGTGATACCCGAGGATCGATACAGGATGAGCAAGACGTCAGCAGATGATCTCCATGGAACGATCTGGACATCTTCTTCGTACAGGTGAATAACCGAGGCTCAACACTGGACGGCAGGTAGGCAGGAAACAAATGGTAGTCAGAACCAGAACCTCTCAATGAATGAGACAGACTTACGGGACGTGATACCATGCAGGTAAACGGACGGACTGATGAGGAACAAGAGGGTGACCGGAGTATTTAACCCAGCTGGAGGTCGTCAGCGAAATGCGATCCAGCTGGATCTACGGAGGGGGGCGTGGCCGAAGGCGGAACTCGGAGGAAGGTACTGCAGGAGGACATGAAAACAAAACACAAGCACATGGCAGACCACAACAAATAGACAGGGGACTGACAGCACACATGAGGTGAGGTGATCGGGGGAAAACAGAGGAAAACACACTAGGAATAGACAGGAATCCTAACAGACCACCATCCACTTCAATCATCTCCTGCTGTTTCTGCTAATAATTCATGTTGTGAAATGTAGTGCTTCATTCAAAAATACTTTGCTTCTGAATTTAATCCAGCCAGTGATTATGTTACAGTGTCATGTTTTTAGTAATTTAGAAATGTCTTTTGAGTTGAGTTTCTTATTTTGTTCTGAGTGTGTAGATATATATGTATATTGTAAAAGCTTGTCATTAAGAAGCATTTAAATCATGTTTTATAGTATTAGACTCAACTCATTACAATATGCTCCTTGTTACAATATAGCTTCCAAATACACTTCATCCAAAATTTCTTATGGCCTTTGCTCTCCGTTCTACTAATTAAAACTGATCATATTGGCTCTCTGTTCTGAGGAGATTCACACTTTCATAAATACAGTATGTATGTGTTAGCTGCCCACAGACCGCCCTCTCTCCGCCCCCTCCCACCTGTAGCGCTTTCATCTTGGCACCTTCTCCTCCATAACTATCTTGGCTCATATCTCTGAGAGCTTTACTGAGGCCGACGCCTGCTACCTCATTCACTAATTACTAATCAGAGCTCACGGCCCTGCTGGTCTACAGTTAACCTCTAAGCACTCGGGAGATGTTCCTCCACCTCCTCTGCATATGGCCGTTGTGGATTTTGGGCGGCAGCCAGCGTGCCCTCTCGCGCCCGCCTGCCCTCCTGTCCACCCACCAAACGTTGGCCCTGTTCTGAGGCACAAAGGCATTTGTATTCTAGTCAAGTTTCAGAGGGGCCGCTAGCTCTTTAAGACTGTGGGAAAGAGGACATTTCTGCACTGAAACAGCCCCATTTTCACACATTCCTGAGGAGGGCATATTGAGCTCATTATCATAGCTAACTACAATGGCTCTTTGTGCGGGATACAGGATTTGGGAAGGTGCCAGATATCCTCGGGTGCATGTGTAGATGCACATGTGTATATCTTTCTTAATACTTTTTGTATGTTAACGAAAACATAATGGATAAATTCAATAATACCGGATGTGAATTAAATGATTATAATAAGACTAAAGGCATAAAGGCACAGTTCTGTTTTCATGGAAAAACAACTAAAAACAACTATCAATATTCAATCTTGTACACAACTCACAACTATATTTTTAGCACAATATTATCATATACTGTGTTGTAATTACAAATAAATGCACATTTTGTTCACAGATTAATATCAAATTCTATTTATATGGCACCAAATCACAACACAAGTTATTTCAAGTCACTGAACACAGTAAAGTCCTTACAAAAGAACTTTACAACGTTATAGAAGGGAATCCAACAATTCAACAATACGTGAGCGACAGTCGGGAGGAAAAAAACTCCCTTTTAACGCAAAGAATCCCCAGACAGAACCAGGCTCAGAGGTGGGCGGCCATCTGCCTCGATCAGTTGTGGTAAGGGGGGCGAGCAGAGAGAGAAAAAAACAGCTTAGAGATCTGAGACAATAAAACGTTGGTGGGGCCAGTAATCGCAGACCAGAGACATGCAGCTCCAGGTCAATGGATACCTGCAAAAAAATAAACAAAGCTATAGGAGAGAAAGTACAAAGTTAATGATATGTAATGGTGTCATATAAATGCAAATAGATTGAAAGCGTGATATTCATAGGAGTTCAGTGCATAACGAGGTCCCCCAGCAGCCTAGGCCTATAACAGCATGACTAAGGGATGGTTCAGGGTAACTATAAATTTGATCAAAAAGGAAAGTTATAAGCCTAATCTTACAACTAGAGAGGGAGTCTGCCTCCTGAAGTGACACGGGAAGCTGGTTCCATGGGAGAGCAGCCTGAAAACTGAAGCCTCTGCCTTCCTTTCTACGTTTAGAAACTGTGAGAACCACAAGCAGGCCAGCGTTCAGACAGAGAAGTGCTCTGTTAGGATGATATTGTAGCTTTATGAGATAAGATGGAACTTGGCCATGAAGAACTTTATAAGGTAGGAGGAGAATTTTAAATTCTAATCTTGATTTTATGACACACCAATGAAAAGAAGCTACAAGGAGAAATAAGATCTCTCATCCTGTCTGTACTCTCGCTGCAGCATTTTGGATCAACTAGGCTTTTTGAATATTAATTTTGGACATCCTGACAACAAAGAAATACAAGAATTTAGCTTTTATAAGCATGCATAAAAAGCAAAAGCATGAATCAACTTGTCCGTGTCCCACTCAGGCAGGATGTTCCTAATTTCCTAATTCCTAATTATATATAAATGGTAGAAAGCAGTCCTAGAGACTTTCTTTGTGTGATTTGAAGGATATATCCTCATTACAGATGACTACAAGGTTCCTCAGTGGAGCTGGAGGATAAAGCAATGTTAAATCTATTTTTTTAAAGGTTTTTAGAGCTAAATAGAATAACTTTACTCAAATACAGTAACTTCAAGCTGACATCGACAATATTTAGTCATTTTCCACATCATATATTAAGATCTTCATCTTCAGATGAACAACCACAAACATTTCAGTTTCTGATGTGAGGAAACTGGATGTCAAGATTTTAGGAATTTTTTTTTTTTATTTATTTTTTATGTTTAATGCCTTAATATAGTAATTATTTTGCTGTAATAAGGCAGATATACAATTTGATATTTTTTTTTTTTTATTGATGAAGACATTTCTTGCTATACTTATGCATTTCTTATAGATATTGGGGTTGCCAGGTTGTGAAAATCCCTTCAGCTGATGTTTGTGCTTTGCATTTAATAAATACAGTTGAATGTTGGTAATGTAACCGGCGCCAGACCTAGGGGTATCTGGACCGGTAACATGTGATACACAGGCTGAACAGCACTGTGGATCTGTGGTTCACTGTGGATCAATGAAGAAACATACGATGAGGTAACGTCTTCATCAAGCCAGCGCCATTTTATTCTGACTCGCGCTACCTTGGGCTTGAAGGGAAACTTCACGATGCGTTCAAGTACATTCGGTTAGCATAGTTTCTTCAGTGGTATCCCCAAAAAATAAGAGGGGTGTCTGTTTCATAATAAAAAAACAACAACTTTGCTGCAGCGTTTTCAACCTATTACAGTAACACATTAATAGATGATCTTCAGTTTCTCACCTCCTAGTAAGACTTCAGATCTGCAATGATAAATGTCAACAAGCTGTCAATATACTCAATATTTTAGTCCAGCTGGAGCTTTTCATTGGAGGGTGGGAAGCAACAAAACTGCAGAACATTTTGTTGGGGAGAGTTACTGAAAACTTTCTGTAAAACTTTATAATTTATCTGAAAGCACAGTATGCGGGATGTACAGTGGTCCAGAAGTCTGAGACCACATGGGAAATCTATCCTCTTCTTGTAAACCTTGAAACAATGAGAACGTTTGAGGATTTAGAAACATTTCAAAAACCCAGATTTGCAGCCATGTAAAGTTCTGCACTGTTTCTAGATCAGAGTCAAACTGAAGATCAGTGTCATTGATCATGTTAACTTCTTTGTACAAAAAGTCAGATTTCTGAAGCAGCAGAGCAGAGGCTCGTTCAAGTAAATCCATCTGTGGCCATCGTTCACCTGCTCGAAATATGACTGTGACTCAAGAACATTGCTGAAATAGCATTATGATGAAGGGAAACATGGCCTCAGAAAGTGTCACAAGTTAGATTGTTAATTAAAGCAAAGAGGATATTTTTCAAAGTCAACAGAAGGTTTCTAAGGAGGCAGTGCATGGAGCTCTAAAACAAAGTTGATCAGTTATATCCAATGACCAATAGTGAGCACACCACCAGAAGATCCATATACCAAGCTCAGTTCACTGAGAAAGAAAAAGCAACATCACATCTACAGAAGAGACTCTAATCACCAAAAGTCTTGTCAAAAGCGGGTTGTCTGGTCGAGGTGTGAGAGGACTGAGAGCTGTGTCTCTAAATCACTTTTCAAGAGGGAAAACAAGGAGTGGACTAAGACATAACAGTTTTCATAGTGGATGATTTAAATCCTACAGTTTTCACTGATGAATCCAAGTTAGAGATTTGTGTCTGTACCACAAGGCTGTATGTTAGGAGACCAACAGGAGAGAGAAAGATACCACAGGGGATCAAACTCACAGTGAAATGTTATGGAAAATTGAAGTCTAGTAGAGGTTTGGCTACACCTGCATTGAATCAACTCCAGCCTGCACAAGAAGCAGCGCTCCAAGAAGCAGCAGGAGAATGAGCCCAGACACGTTGAAGCTTTAACGAATTACCTGAAGACCAAAGAAGACTGAGGTGTGTACATTATAAGCTGACCTCAACCCTAACAAATATTTTAAACTGATATCATCATGTGTAATTCAAAGTCTGCATGAAATTGTAGACAAATACAAGATAGTAATGTCTTTACTATCGATCTCAGACTTTTGGCTTACACTGTATATTCCACTGTGGCCAGCCCTTTTGCACTGTACTTGCACTGATGCACATACAGTACATGAACAGAAATAGCAGGTGCACTTGGAGACACCCATACAGTCTGCGCAGTAATGACCTGCAGCCTTGAGCTTGTTGTTGCACAGTTGAAACATGGTCCTACATATGACATAACATGTTTGATGCATGCAAACAGTGTCATGTATTGGTTTGCTTTTCTTTTTTCTCTTGCCTCTGACAGTAATCTAAAGGACTAGTGTGTAGGATTTTGCGGAAGGTTACAGATTGTAAACCAACTGAAAATCTTTCCCTCCTTTTCCTTTTATAGCGTGTCGGAGAAACCACGGGGGCCCTCAGGTATTGTAAATATGCGAAAGTTACATGCGAGTGTTTGGTTTGTGTGTTCTGGGCTACTGTAGAAACATGGCAATGTAACATGGCGGGCGCCGTGGAAGAGGACCTGCTCCTCATGTGGATATTAAGGGCTCCTTCTAAGCTAACTAATACATAATGACTCTTAGTTTCATATGAATATTGTATTTAATTTCTGCCAATCTAATCCTCCTCCTGAACCTTCAAGTAGTATCTCTATGTCTTTGGAGGGGGTCTTGTTGGGGACTATTTTCAGTAGTAGATTAAGCCACATTTTGTTTTTGGTATTGGCACTATTTTCCATCATCAGCAATTAGTGACAGGATGGGCTTGCGCAGCTTGCTATTAAGATCATTCACCTCAGGTGGTTCATTCTTCAAATCATGAACATCATTAATAATTCAGCTTTAGCGACACAAACATTCTTGAATTCAAAACTACTCTTTTTTCCTTCCATAATATGATCTAATAACACGTTATGAATCTGTAGTCTTTGGCTACATAGTGTTTTTTAACATCTAACTTCATCAATTGTGATTATGAATTAATCATCTAAATAATTTCTGTCTTTGTTTTTTGTTTTTTTAAATCCCCCTTCATTATCTAAAATAAGAGGGATGACTTAGTATTTTCTCTTAATAAAGAAGCATCCAATAAAAACAGAAAAACAGTTTATTTTTGGCCTTATCTAATTTATTATAATTGGCAGTATATGTGTCAATCCAGGTTCACATTCAAGGAAATTGGCATTAATTTTGATTGATCCCTCTCCTTCATACTGTATGTCTTTTTAATTCCTTATCCAAGCATGGTGTCGACATTTCTAACCTTAAAGCTCTTTAACGGTGCACGCTCATTAAAATTCAGTTGAAAGCATGAAAGGCTTTTTCTGGATCTTTTTCTCAGAACACTTTTGATCAGTTGGCTGAAATCATCTTTTCCTTATTACTTTTGACCAGAGGTTTAAGATGCTTGGTTTTCATTGTTGCTTGTTGGCACAGATGTCGAGTTGGGCCAAAACTCTATTTAAAATAAAATGTAGTCAATACAAGTCCACAAGCTGCAGAGGCACTCATTAGTGTCATTTCCATTGGACAGAAAAAGAATTCCAATCTATGTGTAAGACACCCTTCGTATATATTTTATGACTTGTACTGCCAGCAGTGGTGATAGGAGGGGTGGGGGTGAGGTATGTGTGTATTGTGTTACACAGGAACACATTAGCAGCCAGCTACTCTCAAAGTGGCGTGCTCGTTTCCTACTAGGATGCTCCCAGTAGCCACACTGATCGAAACCGACATCAACGCCGTCCCCGTCCCCACACCGTCCTCCTAAACACTCCCACACACACACACACACACACACACAAACACAAACACACACGCAAAAACAGCGGCAGCCAAACATTTTCCATGGCAAAAATGGCGACAACAGCAGAATCGATATGGACCTTCCTTCTTCGAGGGCGCCAGTGAAACAGAAGTTACTGAAACAGATGCAGAGCGAGGCCGTCGTCTTTCACTGTGTATTCCCACTCACAGACTGAAAATAGAGACCCCCCACCCTGAACTTATCACCCCATCGTCTGGACCCCCGTCTCCGGCTCTTGCTCGCCGCATGTGGCCTAACAGAAAGGGAGGGCAATTCTTCCTCTGCCGGGAAAAAGGTTAAAAGGGGCTGTCTTTCATCAGCTCATCATCCTCAGCCTCCCCTGCATAATTTATGGACTTGTTACTGTAATCAAAAATTCTTCTTTATTTATTTATATAAATATTTTTTTGGAAGGGTGGGTGGGAGGTGCAAGGCACAGGCATATCTCTCTCACAAACAGTTTCCCGCGAGCCCGAGCCTTTTCATGTGAAATGAGATACTGCTGTGATGTCCCTCGGGTAAGAAGGCACACACACACAACACATACACAAAGTTGTGGAGGAAAACTCTCGTGTACACATGCAGCACAATATCTCAAACTTCCCTCATGAATGTTAATAAGGGCTGAATACACAGACTGATTCACCCACTGTAAACCAAGCCAGCGCTGTGATGCTGCCGGTTTACAGGCTATTATTGGCCAGATTAATTGATCATGAGGTCATGTCATCTTATTTCCCTACATTATCTCTAACAGCAACATAGTTGCATCACAAATCTCCTAGCAACCAGTTGTTACACCAAGTGAGATGGCTGTGGGAAATGAATGGAAAAATATGTACCAAAGCCGAATATGTATGCAAGTACAGTAATGAAGTGGATCCCTGCTCTTAAAGACCACATTGCCGAGAAAGTCTAAAACAATTTAAGTCACTAAAATGTTTTATTTTTAGAAATCATATAATTTAACTTGTAGTTTACAATTTTGAAACCAAATTTCTCAAAAAAGCAGGTTAGAAGGTTTGAATCTAGGGATGAAGAAAGAAATGAAGGGTGTCGGTCCACTGAAACGCTGGTGGGCTTTTAATTTGAAAGTGTTGAGTTTTTATAACGGTGTAGAGTATTTTTAATGGAACAAACTGTAGCGGATTAAGAGAGGTATAAACATTTATTTTCTCACCCGGGGAGAAAAGTAGCACTACAGCTATGGTTGCATCTGAGGGTGCGGATGTATTTGAAGTGAACGTGAACAGATACAGCAGCTTTTTACTAAATGTTTTATCTTAATCTACAAATGTTGTGTTTTTCTGTTACTTGTGCCCCCATGAGGTTAATCTGTGGGCCAGTTTTATCAGCATCATTCACCAGAGAGCCAGCATACATGCATGGTAAACATGTAGCCCTGCAGTATTAGTTTTTGCTTTGAGTATTTTGTTAACTAGTAGCCTCCTTCATTTCTTTTAAGAGGAAAACTGATTAAAGGTTGTATCTGAGAGCAGATGATATTTTTTCTGTTTGCTAATGAGCGTTAACAGTTACAGCAGTTTATGTTACTGTAACAAGTAACATCATGTTAACAACTGTGTTATTTGTGTTCAATTACAAGACTTAAAGCCTAATCAACACGTTATCCACACTCAGGGAACATACCGTGGTTGTTTTTCTATCAACATGTCATTTCTACTAGACTGTTACCGCGCTGCATATTTGTGTTCCTTCGTCACAGTAAATATTCATTTAACTAATGTTTCTGCTGCATTTTGGTTGAATTGCTTTCTTACCTGTAGTTTTCTGCTGCTGTGGTAATTCCCGAGCTTTTTGTTTCAAACTGATTTGATGATCAACAAATCAAACACTCCGCGGTGTTAAAGTTCACCTACACCGCAAACTCAGTGTGGTCCATTTTCTATCTAATCAATAAGTAGTCTCTGTTAGTCTTTGTAATAAACTCAGACTTTTGACTTACCAACCAAATAATTTCCTAGTTGTTTTTTTTTTTTTAATTTTCTTTTACTTGAATTCAATAAGCGGGTACTTGAAGGATAATTCCATTATGTACCCACTCTGGCATCTTTTCTGTTTCATTTATTCTTTCCACAAAGTCAGTAATTGTAGTTGCACAGCTGGGATTCCTCTGATCTACGGACACATGGAGATTTCTAAATCTGGCATCAACGGGTCATAATCGGCAGCATACGTTTTTCTCTTCAGTTGTCAGCAATGTAGTGAGCTTAGAAACACCAACAGTGTAATGATGGACATTGTCTCCTAGGACGATCTGTTCTTTCTGCCTCGGCCTCCATCCTCTGTGTCTCTCCTTCTATTTGACTTTTCTTCTCATCAATAGACTTTGGTTCCAATAAATATGGCCGACCATCAAGTTGAAATGACCAGAACTTCCCATAGTCGCCCCAATATACGCTGCTTGCACACTCTTTTGTGTGTTTCCTCTTTTCCCAGAGATCGGAGATGAAGAGTGCTCAATCAGAATGACACATAGAGCAACAACAGCCACATTCATGGGAAATACGTCAGGTTGACATAAACCATGAACCAGAATCACGTTTTAACAACTCCTGCAAAAAAATCCCTTATAATTTGTCCAAAACTGCAAAGTCCTCTCAGAAATATCCTTGTAATTTTCTGCTGAACATGAGAAAGAGGTGTAATTAAATGCACATCACGTAGGCGCAGGGCGAGTAAAAAGCCACCATGACAAAAGAGGTGTGCACATATTACTTTCTTTTTCCAATTTACAGCTAAATATCAGCTCATTTTTAATAAAGTATGAGGATGGAATTAGCTGGAAAATACAGGACCCATAAAATAATCAATTATCCTTCATTTTCATCTTCCATAAATACATCGCAGGCTATAGCAGTAACTGGACAAAAACATTAAATTAGCAGGTGATGGGTACAAATAATAAAAAAAGAACAATGATTAAAATATTTTATAAAAATAAAACTAAGTAAGCAGATTAATATCTGCTCGAGTTAGCTGGCTAACACTCCTTTGAATGGATTAGTCGGCTTTGGGTAGAATCTGAAAACGCAGAACCTTCTTTGGTGATTACAACTTTTGTTCTTACTTTAATCAAGAAGAACTCCCCTGTATCATCATGTCATGTGATGTTTTTTTCTCAGGACCCACACTGTCACTGCAGCCGTGTGATACTGGTTTTGTTTCTGCTTAGAGCTGCCGTGTCCATCCCAGTGATGTCCCCCGCAGATGAAAGGAAGGGTGGGAACTCTCCATTATTACAGCTGGAGTGGTGTGTGTTGCATGTGAGCATTCTGCATGAGAACACGCATGTGGGCAGGAATCTCTGCGCACTATGTTTATAGTGTGTGTGTGTGTGTGTATGTGGAGACAAAGCTGCCAAACGAGCGATGAACACACAGCCATCTCACACTATCGGAATCTTTAACCGCAGCCTGAAAATACTGTCCTGACAGTCACCGCTGAGGGGATAAAAAAGGAAGTTGTTACCCGCAGAAACTTGCGATCTACGTGATTCAACCGCTGGTCATCCACCTCATCAAACCCCGGTCCATACCAGGGCTCTTGATAATGCAGCCTCCTTCCCGCAAGCCTACCGACACGCTGACCTGAGAAGCAGGACGATGAGTCTTGAGTCTGGCCAAACACATTCCTACCCAGCCACCAGACACTCCGCCCTGTGGGCTGAAGACCGAAGTCCATTCCTGTGCTCTTCCTCTGCACTTCTGGTAACTGACTGTGCATGCTCTCAGACAAAAAGGTGCAACTTTTTCTTAATCTTAAGTTGATTAAATTGTTGGAGCAGAAAGGGTGAACGAAAACATCAATAGAGTAATATAATCATGGGGAATTTAATGGAACTCTAAGTCATAAAATGGAATTGACATGGAATTATGCAGTCAACAAAAAAGTACAAACAAAGCCAGATATCTTTCAGTTTCTTCAAAGTAGCGAGGTTATGCATTGATGACAGCTTTAAACACTCTCTCTTCATAAGGGCGTCACCTGAAATGGTTTTGATGACCAGTTTGTGCTGAGCTGAGTTTAGGTTGGTTATTGTGGAGGCGAGGTCATCTGATGCAAAACTCATCACTCTGCCCTAACAAGCCTTGGAGGGCTTCATGAAGGGAACCACACATGTTCCCTGTGTGTGAACTTTTTCTGGGGCGGTCCTCATCAGAGCCCGTTTCATCTGCGTTTAAAGAAACTTTCAAAATCCTTGAAAGTTTCAGGACAGACTGATCTCAATGTCTTAAAGTAATGATAGACCGTTGTTTTACTTTATCTAATTGAGACGTTCTAGCCACAACATGGATTTGTAGTTGATTGGGGCTGTTTGCTTTGTGCCAACACAACTGATGGTCTAAAACACATTGAGAAGGCAAGAACCTGTTCAACATAAACCCCTGACCTGCTGTCTTAAAACTCAACATTACAAACAGATTTGCTTTGCATTTACCTTTTCTCAGTTTAAAGAGTCTATTTTTCTAATCTGAAGAATTTATAGATGAGGCTGCCGCTTAAGCATCTCTGTGTCCAAAGACACCATATGAGGCTACAGTAAACAGCAGCTACCAACCCTTTATGATGAAGTTACTGCAAAAGTACCTCCCAGCAAACTGTCACCAACATACGACTAACTCTAAAACATTCCTGACTGTCTCCTACTAAAAAGCATCAGATTCTGTCAAGAAATACATTCATTTTAGTTAAGTCATTTTTGTCTCAGTTGTTAAATTTGTTCCAATGAACTGCAATTCATTACAAATTACATTTTCTCCAGACAGAGAAGATGGCCAAAACGACCAAACGCTAATCACGCTACTTTCTATATTCTTCTTCAAATATAGTCTATAAACTGAATTTAGTACTAACCATCATGCTTTGCATTGTTTTCATTATTACACAACCAAAAAAACATGACTTTATTAACATGCAATAAACATACACAAGAAGTTTGCATCACTAATGTTTTCTTCTAACTAGAAAACACTGGAGTCACTGGAGAGTGTACACTCAGAAGAAATGCATCCTGGGAAGTCTGCTCATATGCTGATGAAAGTAATGTAAAAACGTGACTCAGAGTGAACTCTCAGTTCAACTAAATGACAGCAAATATGTTTAGACAGAATCATGACTGCGATTGGATTTTGTTTTGTATTAACGTATTGAACATTTTTTTTTACCGATGAGGTGTTTGGTCAACAAAATATCCAGGTTTTCATGATTGTGTTTAGTCGTTGGCAGTGCTGGGTTTAAGTGGGGAAACATCTTGGTCTGTTTGAAAGTAGGAAAGCGCCACAATGTGTCGTTACATTTCAACAAAACCACTATCTTTCCTTCCTTTTCACCAAATTCAAAACTAAAGACTATGAAACCCTGTGCTGTGTTCCAGATGTTGTACTTGTGTACTAACATTCACTACTATGAGCGCATCAGTTTGTTCACACTGTCAACTACAGAAACATGCAGTGAACTACAAGTACCAGGATGATGCACTCAAAACGGTCCAAAAAAGAAGTGTGAATCGTTGCACATTTTCCACTCTAAACGGTCGCCATCTTGGCTTCATAGAGGAAGGGGCGGGGCCACAGACTTAAAGGATTTTCAAATTAAGGCAGTCTGAGGAAGCTGCAGCTGTTCCTGAACACAAAGTGTTTCTTTTTCACTGCTGCTGCTGGACAGAAGAATCTGTGTGTTTATTGAGTGTGTTAAAAAGAGGACACAAGAACATGTTCATTTCTGGGTAAAATAATTAAAGCTGCAGATATTTTGACAGGTGATGTGTTCACGTAATGAGGTTATTTCCTGTCAGTGCAGAACGACTACACTACTCTGTCGAACTTCCTGCACTACACAAGTAAGAGTCCTAACATGGGAGAGCACTATGTGTTAGTGCACTAAGGGAAGTATGCCATTTGGGACACAGCATTCGTCTCTGGTGTGAAGGTTATGTACGCTCACCACCCACCCCGAACTCTTCCTGCCGACTGTCATACACTTCATAAATGCGTTATTCTTTCAAGACCATTGTTGTGGCTGGAAGTAATCAAGCCATTTTGTTGCACTTAAATTTAACTGGGAAAACCTTTTCATTGTACAGAGTCTTGATATCCAGCAGACAACTTTGCAACTCCTCATCAAGTCATAAAACCTTAATTCAGTAACATCTGAGGTCTTCATACTTCAAGTTATGAAGCTACCTAAAATTTAAAGACTTAAATTTTCAGTTAAATTAATTTGATATTATTTTTTGTGAATTAGTAAGGATTAATAGAGTCCACTAAATTCCTGCAAGTGTGAAAATCATTATGGAGAAAGCAGGAGAGAGAAAGCGCACGTTGGGGAAAAAAAAGCGTGTTCATGTTTGCCTGTGACTTTTCTACTGACAACACAGCCTCCCTGACGACTCCCAGCTTCCCCCATCGGAATTATTAATGATTTAGTTGACCAAAAGCCAAAGCTAAAGTGGATAATACCCCCACGGAAGAGTGTTTCTTCCAATGTGATTCTAACTTTCTGCTCGACCTCCTGAAAACAGGTGCCATCAGCAACGAATGGTAGAAACTTCAGAGGGACGAGAGACTGAAGGGAGATAAAGCGAGCGAAGGGGCCTTTGAGTAACAGCTCATCTTTTATTTGGCAACACTTCAAATGTAGCCCGTTTACCACGTCTAGACGAGACAGCTTTCAAAGCTCGGGTAGAGTACTGTGTTTTTTTTACCCAAGTATATAAAAGCTATTTACTGTAACAGCAGAAGACAGACATCTCTTTTAGTTTTCCTACCACAGACGCTCTGCTTCTCCTCTACGTTGCAGATGAGTTTGTCAGATGCCTCCGTCCACCTCTCCTTCTTTCAGTCTCACCCTCCTCCTCCTCCTCTCTCTTCCAGCAGTCTATTTGAAGCTGCGAGAGAAGTGAGACAATCTGATCCCGTTTGATGGATAATTTGAAACACTCAGCATGCGAGATCAGGGCTGAGGTGATTGTTCGTTTTCTGGAGGGTGGGCTTCAGAAAACAGGTCACTCTCTCTCTGCTGCCCTTTAAATTCAGCAGTCAGCGTATTGAGACCATTCATGTGCTCTTAACTACAACCACCAGCGTTTCATGTGGCTCTTCATACTGTTTTGCTTTTGACAAACCTGGTATTAAAAGACGCCAGGGGCAGGAAAGACTTCTCCACTTCAAATATTTGAGTTTACATCAGGTGTATCTCAACAGACCTGGAGACAGCCTCAGCATCCCTGTTTTAATGTTTGATTACTGCTATTCAAATAGTCCAGTAAAAACATTAAATACATTTTTGTCAGTTTCTCTTTATAACTACAACCTTTTCTCATATTTACAAAAAATGTTTTTTACTCTAATAGCATATCTCTTTATCTTCACAAAACCAACACATCTCATTATAATTCATAATGAGGTGACAAGAAAATCATTGTCGTGTTAAAACATCATTAAGGCGATCAAATAAAATTATTGATATACATAAAATATGATGATCTATCTATGTGTCAGGATATTTTTATGTATCATGACAAAGTTGTATTTAGGTCTTTTTGTATAATCACTGTGTGTGTGTGGATTTAGTACCTGAGATCATGATTGGGCTACAACCAGTGTTCATTTTGAAAACATTAACAAAATGTTTACAGTTTTTGTCAATTGATGAAAACTATACAATAATGTTTAAGACAGATGAATGGACAAATTAAGTATTTACTGTTTTGATGAAATAAACGTATCAGTCACCTGCAGCATCTTTGTAATCACACACTGCAGCTTCTGATCAGTAAAAATGTCCTGGACAGGAAAAAAGTCTTCAGAGAACGAGTGATTGAATCATCTTCTGAGCTGCTGACGTTAATACTAATGCTAACACTTGAACTCAGAGACCAAGTCGGACAAAGAGACAGAGCAAATGGTCAAACAGTCCGCGTTGGGAAATGATGAGGTTAACTGGATTTACTGAAGAGAGTCCGTATGTTGTATCACTGTAGAGAAGAGGGACACTGCTCTCGTGAGAAACAAGAATAAAGCCTGTAACCATGGTAACTATACACAAAGACGATGGCAGCTGTAGCCTCATCATGCTTGTGAGATATAAAAAATGGTGGACAGATGCAACTAAAATGTCACTGATTAAAACTTATTGATTATTGATGGAGTTTTTATAGACTATTTGACAGTAGAATTGACATATAACTGACCCACAACCGATTCTGCTCAGGCATTTGATTAGATTTAACAAACACAAAAATGTTTTTTTAAGTAGAGAAGTGAAGTATCTCACAGGGGAAAATGCTGTTTCTGTTTTAAATTTTATAGTGGAATAAAATGATCATTTGTACAATCTTAAAATAGAATAGGAGCCACTGCATTGTCATTCTAAAATATTACAAAGTATTTAAAAATGTTTAAATAGAGAAAGCAGTGGCCATTCATAAATATGTCCATTTGTCCCATTCTCCTGAACGCAATATCTCAGGAATGCCTTGAAGGAATTTTTTGTCAAATTTTTCACAAATGAACTGATTCGATTTTGGTGGTAAAAAGGTCTCTGTGACCCCATAAAACCCATTTGTGGCCATAACTCAAGAATTCAAACACTGAGGACAACATTTCCTTTAAATGTCCTGGAGAGAAAATGAGGACAAACTATATTTAAAAGGTCAAAGGTCAACTTCATTGCAAAAACACTTTTCTGGTCATGATATTATTCAATGCCATAACAGGAGGAAATTCACATTTGGTTTGAAACTGAATTGGTGACACCTGTATCTTCTGTGCTGGTGGGTTGAAGATTTGAAACATCCTCAGTTTAGAATGTGTAGTTGCTTTGCAGCAACATTCATATCTGAAACATTGTCTACAGTCATGGCTACAACTTTGTGTTTTATCACCATCTGTTTTATTGGCCAAGCATGTGAACACATACAAGACATTTCTGATTGTTTTGTTTGTTAAAATTAATTTCCACACTAATGAAAAAGACATACAATGGAACAAGAACAACAAAGCTGAACAAAGTCAGCTTCCTCTGGAACCACAAATGGCATTATATAATTTTTAAACCAGAAACTGTATGTAGTAAACAGACTTCAATTTGTAGAAATTATTCCAGACTGAAGTGGAAACAGGTGTCTGTGTGAACAAATACATGGAATGCACACAAAAGTAAACAAATAAATAAACTTAAATGCTATTAAAAAACAATAAAACGAGATCTATATTGTCAAGGTCAAACATTTTTATAACAATAACGCATAGACTTTGAAAAAATTCAACTTTAACACCCTCCAGTGCTCATACTTAAAAAGACAGGCAGGCAGCTACACTGCAGGACGCAGAGATTGAATCCAAAAGTCCACCCTCTGGACTCACGTGCTCGACCCTCATTGACTTACATGCAGTGATGTGATCATTGTCATTTCATAAAATCTGTAAATCTGATGCCATTTTCTAACTGTTCACTTTGAGCCTGCCTATTATATGGGAGTGCAATGCTACATCGTTGAAGTCCTCTTTTTAAAGGCTTAATTGCAAATAGTGAAGTATTGCCACACTGCATGGTGGAGTGGAACTATGTCTGCAAGCCGCAGGGTGTCCTTCTCCGCCTCGCTGCTGGGATCCGGAGCTTCTTTGATGACGGGGTGTGACTGCGGCTTCTGGGGAGTGTCTGGAATGGGTGCCATCTCTCTGCGGTGCTCCACAGAGGCCTGATGACGGGAAGAGAGGGGATAAGTCACCGTTTCGAACCGGCCATTGGTCGACACAGAAGGGACGAGGAGGAGGAGGATGATGGGAGGTGGGTAACGATGAAGGGTGCATGGGAATGGCTCATTCTCTCCTCTACCGCCCAGCAGATCTGGCATATCACCAACGTTATGGCGGTAATTGATTCTCTCTGTGCCATTAGTCTCTGAGACAAAGATGCGCCAACGAGAGGGGGTGCTGTCACTTAGAGGCTGGCACGGTGCCCAGCCACACACTTTCACCAGCACACAAATAGATACATGCGAAGATAGACTCGCTTTACGGGCGCACACACATGCAAAGTAGCATTTGTATAATGTCAAGGTCTCTTAAAGCAAGAGCATTGCTCATTTGCAAATAAGTCAAACATCAAAAGTGTGCAGCGCAAAGATGGTTAATGCAGTAGCGTACATGCAGAAAAATCAAAGAGAACACAAATGGCTGTTGATCAGAATTGACATTCTCCTCTTATACATGACATTATTCTGTTTGTGCTGTTTGTGAGGTTACTGTGGTCGCAGCAGAACAGCATTCCTCCAACAGACGCACACACATTTCCTCACACACACAAACTTGAATATAAAAAGAGAACTCCCCAGACAAAGAGCAGAGCATGTCTTTATCTCATTAAAGTTAACGAGAGGCTGCTGTCTTCTGCCTGCAGACCAGCAGTAATCTGATACAGAAGCTGTGGGCATCAGGACTCAGAGCCGTCACTACCAGCACCGCGGCGCTCATCGCCGTCATAACACTCATCACCGAAGCCACTGCTGATGTCGCTGCTGGCACCTTAACGCTGATCGCAGTCATAACAGTAATTCTACGGTCATTACAGAAATCTCCACCATCGCAGCATCACCGTATCATCAATACTGTCGACACATGAATGCCAAACATTGTACACCGTCACCATAGCAATCTCCTTTTGTGATCCTCTGCGATGCTGTTTCTCATCACCATGGCCACGGCAGCAGCACCTTCTTTACACTGAGGGAAAGAGGCAGAACAAAAGCAGGTACAACCGAGTACGCACACACACGTAAACACACACACACACACACACACACACACACACACACACACACACACACACACACACACACACACACACACACACACACACACACATACACACACTCCCACAGAGTGCATGCACTGAATGCCAATTAACCAAATGAAGGATAAGCTTGTGGAGACAATTGCCTCTCAAAGTCAGTTACGAGCTAATTAAAGAACATATAGCATACAATCTGAGATCACTCAGATCAGTTTGCCCCCAGGCGTCATGAGCTGCTGGATAAGCGTTCCTCCACATCTCTAAAGTGAGCTCTCCATATATGTAAAAGAAGGGCTGTGCACTGGTGGCACCCCTCCATCACTCCAGTAGAGTCAAACCAGCTCTGACTGACTTTATTCCTCTCGCTTCTCAAGGCCTGCTACTACGTGGATGCTCATCTGGAGTCTGTAATTAATTGGAGTCCATTTTTTTTTCATCTATTTTTGTTTGGCTGTTGACCGACGTGTGGTCCTCTCACGCGCTCATCTTCAGGTCGACGTGGCTCCCTAATTAAGACTCCAGAGGACGGCTAATTGCTGTTGCGTGCCTCTCGGCGGAGCAAGGGAGCCTTCTCCCGGCGCTGCCCGGAAAGAGCACCCCAGCGCCGAATTAAAGGGGCTTATGTAAGCTTGCGGTGAAACTATTAAACACCAACCAACTTTTCCTTGTGAGGAGCTGCCACTTGATTTAATGGGCCTCATTAAAAGTGCACATCACAGAGATCCAAACCGCTCTCTCCAGCTTCACACGACAATGGGATAATGGTTCCTCCTCCATGCTGTCACAAGCCTAATCCTAAATATTGAACAGTGCTATTGCTCCTGCAGAATGATCCAAAATGGGCTTCAGTCTTCTTAAAAGGAAGGATTCATGTCATTTGTCTTTTTTGACAAGGGGCAGAGAGGAGGAATAGATGCCACTGAGCAGCTCGATGTTGTTTATTAGGAGAGGTAAATGGAGAAATCTGGAGCTAAATGAAAATAGATCCCGTATCAAGTTGAAATATTGGTTTTATTGCAGCCCTTAAAATTTAGAATGAGCTTCTTCTGACAGGGCGAGATCAGATACACGTTGGCATTGTTTATTAGCAGACTGGTGTGGATGAGATCTGATTAAATGTCACCCAGTAAATTTTCGCATCTATCAAAAGGCCTACACTATTAAAACATTTCTACAAGGAGCAGATTTATGAAGGCAGTTTATTTAAGAAAAGTTTGGCCTTTTGTTAATTGTTCTGCTGTCTCCTGTTAAGTATTTCTGGATCAAAATCCTTCTCATTCCATTTTTGAATACTGTCCCGCACACAGTCACTTAAAGATACCAGATAACACCTCCTAATTTACATTTTATACTGCACCCACATTACTACTGGGTCATAGTAGCTGGCTCAACAGCTGAAAGCATCAGTAGGCACCTTTTCAGCAGCACTAAACATGCTAGTATATTGGTTCGCTAGCAGAAGTGTGAGCTCAGTTACTCTGCTGTACATTGGTCATAATTGTCCCACAAGGGAGTCCGTTTAATTATTTTTTTCTCAGAAGATATTGGAAACTACAACAGGAGAATGACTATTAAGCAAGTGGATAAAAACATGGAAATGTAAACTAGTACTGCTCCGTATCTGCTGAATGCAAACAGGCATTTCCCCCAAAAAACTTTAGTAGACGACATTGTATTTACATTTTAACTGCTCCCAAGTAGCAAATAGAGTTAATATAGCGTTAACAAATACATGAAATATAGTGCAACAGTATTAGAGGAAGAAAGAAAACTGCAACCTGGTATCACCCGAGGCAAAGCACTGGTCAGTCCACTACGGGATACCGTGCAATGTCACGTTTTGCCTCGTCTAGGCGTGAAAAGGAAAAAGTGCCTCAGCTTTTGGTACCAAAAACCATTTGGCTACGTTTAGTTAAAGATCATGGTTTGGGTTACAATAAGTAATTTTATGTCACATATGTTACTTGATTTACATAAGTTGAATATGTCATATTTGGAATATTATTACATTACCTAACCACGTTTCCTTTTACTTTCGCACATCTTGGAACACCTCAGTCTAAGGTGAAAGTCCTGTATTTATTCCATCCAACTACTTCTGATCTACAACTCAGGCAGACTTTACAATTGTCACTTGACCCTTTTCCTTCCACCATGGTCACACGTGCGTGTACTTTTCACGCCTCGCTTGATACCGGGCTCCAAACAGACTCTGACAGCTGTTTCTATAACATTTGCCAATATTTGGTAACATTGACCAGTGGTCATACCAGACCTGCAAGGTCATAGAAGCAAAATGTGTGTTGAATTGAATAATATCTTGCAAATAAATTCACCTTTTCACTCAGTCTGACATTATGTAAAAAACTGTTAGAAAGTGATCCAATTCATTCTCTCTTTGACAATTTCCTCTCTGGAAAAACTTGGAAAGTGCCTCATCATATTCTGTCTTTAAACTGGGCCTGTGTAAAGACATGAGAGTTTGGAGAGTGGCTATGGATTCTGTAGGAGAAAGTAAAGAAGGAAACACTGCTGTAACAATTACTTAAGAGACATAATTAAGGCATAAGCGCTGCGAAGACCACTACTTCCACAATGGGCACTTCAGTAGATACCCTTGAAACATTCCTTCACTTCAAACACATAAGTTGTGCTTCTCATAGAAAAAAACTCTAAAAGAAGAAAGAGATGGTAGGAAAAAACAAAAACAAATCAGGAAGAAGCTGGAAATGAGTGCAATTCATGCATAACTTCAAACACTCCATCTTCAAAGTTGCATAACATTAAAAACCAAGCCCACTCCGAGTTTTCAACATCAAAAACGATCCAGCATCGAGGGGACATTGCCGAGCCTGCTGAGCCATGCCCTCACTTTGAGGCACAGCATGCACCCACCCTCCTCTTCATCTTCATCCTTTGTCGTCCGTTGCTATCGTCCTTAGGGTATTTGTTACCGCAGAGCAATACAGCATTATGGGTAAGAGGAGGGCCAGGTGGTAACACACATAATGACCCAAGAGCGATCCAACGGAACAGAGAGCCTCTGAAATCTTTCCACCAGAATACTTTTAGACCACATGCATATATTTTTCTGTTTGTGTGTGAGTCTATAATGACAAAGACAGAGGGTGTAATGTCCTGGTTGCCAACCCTTTTCATCTGACGTAGCCCCACAGACCTGTTAGATGAACTCCTCTTCATCAACACCACCCATCATCTGCTCATTCCAACAGATTTTAAACTGTTATTCCACCAAACTGATTGAAAGTTGACATGAAAGTTCATTTTCAAACTTTAAAATTTCATATTGTAAAAATGTAAAGCAACCTTGATGTGCCTAATCTTCATGGGGTTTTAGACTATGGTGGGAAGGCAGATAACAAAGTGCTTAAGGAACCTTTAGTTCATTAGAAAGTTCCTGGACATTAGTTCCTGGAACTTTTAGTTTGTGCTGGACCATCGGCTGTCCAGGGACCGTTGTCTCTCCCCTGGCTGTCGGTCATTCGACGACTTTGTCAAGTCCTGTCTACGCAACATCTATTGCTTGTTTGTCTTCCCTGTTCAAAGTATCTCTCCTTGTTGTTTTTTTTCTGAGGTTCTTCCATTTTTTTTTTCTCCAAATCAAGGATCTGAGAACAGAGGATCTTGTTTTTGTACTGATTGTAAAGTTTCTTGAGGAAAATTATTGATTTGTGGAATTGGGCTATATGAATAAAACTGACATGACTTGATGACAAAGGTTAGGACACACATACGTTAGATTTTTCTGTACTTTTTCCTATTTTCTACATTGTAGAATGAAACTGAAGACATCACACTCATGAAATGAATGGATTACTATACCTTATACCTTGGCTCAATACAAGTGATGGTCTCAAACACATCAAGAAGGCAAAAAATTCCACCTGGTAACTTTTGAAAAGGCAAAAATGTTAACTGAAACCCTTGCAGGCACTTCATGAAGGATTTCATGAACGAAACCAAGGCAAACAGTGTCTGCTTTGAGGAATCTAAAGCAGGATACGATGTTATGTCCTCAGTTTTGTTGTAAAATGTACAAGACAGTAAAATTAAAGAAAAATCCTTGAATTAGTAGGTGTGTTCACTTTTAATTGGTAGTGTAGCAAAACGTTCTTTTGGGAGAACTGCACTGAGCATTTTGGAGAAATAAATTATACACTAGTATAATACTGGGTACCCATGTGGCAACCAACCATGACATCAACATTTGTGAACTGCTGTTTTGAAGCCTCGAGTCTGACATTTTGACTCTCGTCATCTTATTTTTTTTGGAACCAAGAAGGGACCATATTTGGACGAGCTGGGGAGGGGCAATGGGTGAATCTGACTGTATATAAAAGTGGGCGTAGCTTCTGGGTCAAAAAATATTTTTTTGGGCCATCCTCTTATAGCCCTCAGTCGTATTGTACTTTTAAGCCTTTCCACATTGGCTTCACTTTTCAGATCTTTGAACATTCAATTAGACATTCTTATGTTAAAGTAATACATGACGTTATTATGTTGAAGATTTCCCCCCATTTCTTAGCCTGTCTGAACTACCGAGCTGTTGGTGGAACTCGGAACATGAAAATGATCACGCTGCTTACATCACCTGGGACCTATAAGATCAGGTGTGAGGTGACAACAAGTAGATTACAATCAGCAGGTACAAAGGCTTAGCATGTTGTCAGTCAAGAAAGCATTCATGTATAGGAGGCAACATGGATCAAAAACGTAACTGAGGTGAGGTGTAAAAACAAATGCGTGTCTTCACTTGCCTTTTCCCTTAATTTTGTCACTTTTAAATGCGCTTGACAAATTCTCCAATATACTGATAAACACATACAAAATCCCACCCACACGTTTAAACAGAGAAAGCTCTTCAGAAGCGCACCTTTCCACCCACATATGTTGACACACGCTCATGAACAAACTGGTAATGTTCCTTCAAAGCTTATAGCGCCCATTAAAACATGGAGACACACATGGAGCCATGCTCATAGTTAACACCCACACACTCTTGAATGGCGTGCCTTTCCATCACTGCAATTGCCGGTGACAATCATGTACCCCACTCAATTACACCTGGCTAATTGTTGAGATGTCACATTACCATAGAGACTCGCAAAGAGAAGTCACACTCTTTATGTAAAGTCTTTTTCTCTATATCTACTGTGTGTGTATATATATAAGTCCTGTGATATTTTTGAGAAAACATGCAGTATTGCAGTTTTGCATAAGGATGCGACGCACTCATGTAATCAGATAATGGATTATTTAAGCATCTGCTCTCACCATGCATGTAAACCGATGGAAATACTGTAGATTTCGTCCTTCTTTTTCCTCTCAAACACACACACGCACACACAGAGTGCACAGTGCACGGCACACACTTTGCCTGAAGGATTTTAATTTGAGATGCAGACTCCGATGTCACAGTGAATGATATTAAAAGTCGTATCATGAATAAATCAGGAGACAGAGGACTCACCTCAGCAATGTGACAGATAAGCAAAGAGAAACAGCACACAGGAGGAGACAGAGAGGTGGAGAGAGAGGAAAAGGTTCAGGACTGATGGAGGAAAGACCGATAAATAAAGCCACTTGCATTTTAACAATACAGCCGGCAGCACTGTTTTATGTCAGCCATTAGTTTATGGCATTACCCAACAAGGCTGTAATTACTTTACTGCTAAATCCACAGCATACTTTCATCTGTCATCTGATCACTCAAAAAGGTGTTTTTTTTTTTCCAAACAGGACACATGTTCATAGCAAAGCCTTTGTTTGCATAAATCACTCAGCTGTAACATCAATTGAAATTGACAATTTGTCAATTTGTCATGTAGTTACAGAACAAGGCGGGGTGTCACAGCAGGAGAATAGTGCAGCCAAAATTTTTGAAGGGGCAAAAATTCATTCAAACCTGTCAACAATTCAAATAAGGAGGGACCGCAGATGATGAAGTGATGTGTTGGTTTAGGTGCTGTAAACATGTGAGACGTCGAAGGCTCTATCTCACACCAGCAGTTGTTTGTGCCCGAGCTGCATCTTAAACCTCATCCTGCTCTTAAGCAAAACACACTTATGCAAAAGAATAAAAGTACTGGTTATGTTTTTCAATATGATCTGATTCCATTACAAACTCAAGCCACAATCTCAATGGAAGAGGTGGATCAACGTTTTTTACACGTCAACGGCATACATCTGTGAAAGGTGCACGTGTTCTGATTTACAGCATGAGTTTGAACACTGGATTGTTTCCAATCTGGGGTTAAATGCCACAAACTGCTAATGAGCATGTTAGCATTGCTGTATGTAACAATGTGCAGCTGTTTGTGTTGGTACTCCAGTTGTTTCTGTTGTTCTGAATTCATTAAAAACCCCTCTCCTTTTCTTATTATCCATAAGTCATCCAGTGTTATGTTGAAACATTGTAAACTTGGTTGTATCTTACTCACTTTTCATACCACACAGGCAAGTGAACTTGTGTCTTTGCATTGACTAATACAACAATGAACCAAAGCATAATAAGTAGAACTTGACCGATTTATCTGTCTGCCAATTATTGACCGATCACAACTACATCAGTATTGTTGATTGTTGTTGTACGAGAACTTTACTCTGCAGAACATAATGCAGAAAAAATTAATTGGGGGTAATTTAGGCTCTGTTCTTTTTGTTATAATTATTTTTGATTATTACATTTCCAATGAAGTACACTGTTTCTGTGCATTGTCATGTCATTTTGGACAATAAATATTATCGTTAAACTGTATAATATCCTGCCTCCATAATATCTTTGTCATAAGTGTTTGATGATCACATTTCAGTAAATAATGTATCAATATTGCAATATGTTTACCTTATAACATCAGTATCGACAACGGGCCCAAAATTCCAGCATCTGTCAGGTTCTCATTACGACCACTTCTGCCTTCTCTGCTGCTGGTACACCAAAGCATGGACTGAGGCACCCTGTGGTACCTAGTCCTGTGAATTTCAAGAAGCTACCGTGGATCCCGTTTGTTCCATTACACCTCTAATCACCCTGTCACTTATTCAGGGTTTGCCCCTCCTGATAAAACTGTCAGAAATCACCAGAATCATCACTGCTGACCAGGAATACCCCACAAGCCTTCTGCTTTAGAAAGTCTCTGAGGCAGTCATCTGGTCTGTGAGGTTTAACTCTTGTCAAAGTTGTTCAGACCTTTAAAGCATCCCATTTTCACTACGTCCAACATGTTGACTTTGGGAAAATACTGTTTACTTATACTCTAGTACAGCCCAGAACTTAATACGTGCCATTGTTACAAGATAATAAATATGATTCAGTTCATCTGTGATTGGTCATATGTTTTGGCTCATTTGTATATGCAACCTAGGCTTTGGTAAGGTGTGTGATCCAGCCCAGTTGTCCAATGAATTAATGGTTGCATCTACACTGACGACAGCAAGCTACTTTGGAAGGAGCATCAGAGGTAAGATGAGGCCTGTCACTTCCAACCTTGTCATCAATGAAATCTCACTCTACCTGCTGAGCCTGCACTCTCAATCTGATCTCAGGATTTACAACCACTCTGCACCACCTTTACAATTTACTTCCAATGCCAACATTTAATGCCAAAGCATGAAGCAGTGTGTCCCCATGTCATGAAGTGGTACGTAAAGGTGTTCGAGTGGTGGATGGAAATGTAACGTGTCTGCCTTTCAGTCAGATGGCCAGAGTTCATATCCTGTCACAGGCTTCTAATTAAAGCCAAGATCAGACTGCATGAATTAAGCCAGATTTTGACATGATTTAGCCGTCGCTGATACATTTTCAGTTGGGAAACACAAACGGGCCTTGTAGTGTGACACAATTGAAGGACAGCGATGTGGCGTCTGGGACACTGCGCAACAGGAAAAGGAAAAGTCTTTCTTTTTTTTGTTATTACCTGCCTAGTTTGACATATCCTACAACATATTCCTTGATGTCAAATAATACGATGACAGAGTGCACCACACGTAGTGCCTCTGTAGATGAGATCAACAACCTCTTGACCCTCCTCTCCAACAACACAGGAACCTTACGCATGAACTTAAGTGATGATTGGTACTTGTCATACTTGTAGAGTTGCCAGTCTCCTGACAAAGACACGTCAAGAATTTATGGCACTTTGGTTTGGTAATCTGACATAGTTACCATAATGAAAGACAAATTTATCCTGTAGCAGTAACAGTAACCACTGAATGTAATTCTTAGTTTTGCAACCTTACATTGTTCACTGCTGATGAGAATGGTCTTTTTTTTCTTGGAAGTATTCTCTTGAAGGAGAACTGTTCCGTTCACATTTGCAATCCTAAATTTGAAGCGCTCTGCTCTCAAAAACAAACAAAGAAAAACCTGAAAGTGGCTTTGCATTGAGAACACTAGTATTTGTAAAAACCACCAACACACAAGCATTCATGGAGTTACTGTAACTCAGTGTGAGAAATGCTACGAGAAGAAGAAAGAGAACACCACAAAGGAAATGATGATGATATTTTAATATCCCACTATGACTTTCACATGTTGTCTCCCAGATTAGCTCGTAATGTGGGAATAAGATGCACTGAATCATACAATCAACCTACAATATCCTGTATGTTATCAATCAGCAGAGCATTACCGCTCATAACCTGCTCCAGTTTGTAATACCGATACTGCATCCAACTACATAAAGGCTGCTGTGCTGTTAGACTGGCACCATGAGACACTTTTACATCCAAATAAAAATCTACTGACTTCTATTTATGGACGATTTTAGGACAGACCAGCAGACTTCTGCATGAGTGAACGATTTCAGTCTGACGGAAAACAATGTGTAACAGGGAACAATACTTCGGCAAGCAAGACTGTGAAAGCATATTCCTGCTTTTGGATTGTTCTCAAAGGTAAAGCAACCCAATCTAATCTACCTGCCCAGCAGCATTTTTCCACCTCAGCTAATCCAGTCCAGCCAAACTGAGCAGAAAACCAACTAAAGTGTCATCACTGTACTTTGAATGAAACTACAGAGGCGGCAAAGAGTGACTGAAGTAAGGAGAGGCAGTGCCGAAGAGATGTGTTGGAGTTTCAGAAAATAGATTCTGCCTTGTTCCTCACTCATGGGATTACTGTGTAATGTTCATTAAAAAATGCCTTTGTCTTCTAAAAACATAGAGTATTAGCAGTACCATCTCACAAAAAAGTCTTTATGAATGAGGGGGATCCACCTGGTTGATGGAGGTGGCTTTTATCTAAAAACACGAGTAATTATAAAGATAAATAGACTTTATTTCTTTGCCGAAAATTAGATGAAACCATGAAGATTAAAAACAGGTGGCACAGTGGTGCAGAGGGCCACACTGTCGCCACTGCATGTTCTCCACAAGGCTGTGTTAGTTTTCTCTGGGTGCTCCAAGTCCATAGACATGTTTGGTAGATGGGGAATTTAAATTCACTGTTGGGGTGAATGTGAGCATAAGTAATCTGTGTTTCTGTGATAGCCCTGCGATAGACAGGCAACCTGTCCAGGGTGTACCCTCCCTTCACCTGAAGTCAGCAGGGATAGGCTTCCCCACCCCCCACTGCCCCCGGTGACCCTTTCCAGGATAAATTGGGGAGATAATGGATTGATGAATGAATAAAACAAGAAGAGTGTTCATAGATTTGTTAAAGTCATAGATTAGTGCCACACTCATGTAGGTACTGTATGTTGGGTACAGAATGGGAGGTAATTAGCCAAGCTATGCATACAGGCAGGAAGCAGGAGGACAGAGTTATCTGGGTTTCTTCAAATTTGGAGCCCATCTGTATGCTAAGAAACACATGCTGACTTCAGGTATGTACCACGCATAGACACTGATAGTCTTCCAATTTTTAAAGTAATATTTAAACTTTTTTTAAGGAAATATAAAGTGCATATTGTGTACTTTTGCTCTATAGGGCTGAAGGTTCAAACTATTTCTGTATATAGCTGACACGAGATCAATGAGAATTAACGACTGAATCAAAACAGTAAAGCAGCAGGCCTCAAAACCAAAACATTGAGCCTAAAGAGGCTAAAACGTATCATGGAGCTGAGACAAGCTGCAAAGTGAGGTTATAATTCTCTATGGGGCCGTCGCTCAAAGTGATGCCCTTCACATCTCGTGCAGTAATTTGATCTATTGGGTTTTTTTTTTTAATAAAGTTTTGAATTTAAATGCAAACGATGCATCCGTAACACAGTGCTGCAATACCATCATCTTCAAATGCAACTATGTAAAAAGTTGAATTGAACTGCTTGCAACTTACAGATAGACTACCTATGAAAAGAGTTCACGAGGAAATAAAGAATTGCTCCATATTAAGAGGTCTTACTCCAAAAACAAGGGGAAAATACAGTTCTAAACCATAAAACCATACAAAGTTTTCACATTAGATTAAGCTGCAAATAACTAAGATATTTTTTTATTATAGATTGTTAATCGCTGAGGAAGATTGAATGTGGTTTTAAGTATAATCAGTTTATCAACAGCAATTTACATAATATTTGTGTTCTTTTTTAGAACACCATAATTTCATCACAATTTCTTGTTGCTAGTTTTATATAAATGTACATAAACAGAGGAAATACACTCCTGTCCACATACTTCCAGTCTGAGGCAGTTTTTTTATTCAGAATCTCAAATTGTTCAAAGAGAAATGGTGGCACTTATTGTTATAAAAATATCTTTTAGCGCAGCTTTAAATTTCATTCATCCATATCCAGTTTAGTGAATATTCCTCTTTGACCACAGCTTCACAGAAAACCTACAACCTGTCAACCTGAAACATGTATTTTTTTTGCTGAATGGCTTTATTTTATTTTTGTTTTATTTGAACTAAATTCCCATTTTGAAAATAGAGTTTTCACTGAAAATTGGGCTGGTTCACACGGCCTTTGGGAATCACAACCGCTGGAAGAATTTGATTCATGCAGCATGGTGAGTTTTTGTCTGACATGATGCTCTGAACACCCACCTATCGACCCACCACTCAGAGCCATTCATGGGGGTCAGGATGCGAATGACCGGAGAATGTGAAAATCAGCCGGCTTCACAGTGTATGTGGGAGGCTGCACATCATCTGCATGCTCCGTCTAAGTAGCCAAGAGGAGGGTCCACCATGTCAACTGGTGTCTGGGGTGTGCATGTGCACATACGTGTACATAAATATGCAAGTGCATTCGTTCGTCTGTGCTGTGGTTACCTCAGAGGGGGAGACGGCGGTGCTGTCGGCAGGTTAATCCAGCCCTCCGGCTAAGCATCAAACTTTCAGATCAGACAATCAATAATTCAGACAGCAGCTTGTCAGGATCTATCACAGAACACAGACTGAGAGGCAGGCAGCGGTATGACAAAGGCACAGAGGTGATCTACAGCTTCATACAACTCACACACATACAAATAAAGGTGAAGGCAGACTCCCTGCGTGATAGAGCTCTGGTACACTCACGCGAATCGCAGCCGTGGATACACACGTGTAATGCGTAAAAGCACGGGGACATGCAGATACATAAATTTACTTGCACATAAAGTACCACACATCAATGCAGATAAATATTACTACACGTATTGGGGAGGAATTGATTGATGGACAGAATCACTTCTGATTCCCAAACCCCAGAATGTAAAGTTATCTCTGACAGCGGCACGTCACCGATCTACTGCTGTGCTTCAGGTCCACCAGCTAGTCCTTGAAGTGTATACCGTCAAATTAATATGGCCGTGGCACCACTGTAAATCCCCTGCAAATCAGAGAAACATTGCAACAAACCATGTCTGTTTAGTGTGCATTGTGGGGGAGGGAGCTAGTGGGGGGTAAGAGAAATTGAGGGATAATTCAGCGCGTGGGTGTATAATGGCTATCAGAGGTGACTTTCAGTGGGATCAACTCAAAACACTCGCGTACAAACACACAAACAAGCTTTTTTTTCTTTCTCTCAGACAGTCACAGACACAGAACATTAGCTTATACGGATAACCATATCAAATGATCATGCAGCAGCAACTAGCGAGCTTTGTGGGTGTATGTGTGTGCGACTCCATGAGGTGGTCGTAAAGTGAAAGTGCTGACGCTCAGAGACATTTTCTTGGAGCTGAGTGAGCCCTTGCAGGCCTGCTAACCTTGAGTTCCAAGCCGTGTGTGAACCCAGAGACTGGCAGTGAACACATGTGTGTGTGTGTGTGTGTGTGTGTGTGTGTGTGTGTGTGTGTGTGTGTGTGTGCGTGTGTGTGTGTGTGTGTGTGTGTGTGTGTGTGCGTGTGCGTGTAGTGCACAGCTTCCCTAACAACCACAGGTGGTGTCGAGGATGCAGCCCTTATAGGTAACCCATCCTGCAGCCCCAAACCGAGGCTGTAATTCCAACCTCCCTTCAATTTCAGCAACACACTGAAATGTCTTAAACTGCATCTACACTTGCTTTGCCAAGACACAGAGACACAGAGACATCGGCTCCAGGGTTCACGTACTTGCTTGCACACTTTGCATGTATCGGAGGTTTAAAGAGTATATCCACCAGAGGGCAAATTGTGGCCTAATGATCACTTGCTGAAAACAGAGTATCTTTCATATGAACTTGCGATGGTGGTGACTCTGTAGAAACGTTTCCCCGATGGACAGCTGTAAGGTTTTTTTCCTCTGCGCAGCTTCATACCCCACCAGGAGCGTTTCAGAAATGAAACCTTTCATCTGCCCGGTTTTGTTGTGTTCCTGATTTGGTCATGTTTGCTTGATTTTTGTAGCCTGGTGCAAACCAGAGATCAATTTCACTGCATGAATATATGTGTCTGGGAATACTCCCTAGAGAATGGTTTGCACACGTTTCTTCCTACTGGGCATAGACCTCGGGTTAATTTTAACCAATCAGCTGGCTGACCCTCTGCCACCGCTGCAACTATCTACCTTGTCCACCGAGTTTTTATTCCTGAGCACAGCCTTCAGCGTTTTTTCAGGCCGCTCCCTCCAACATCGAGAGAAAAAAAATACTACTTTAACATGTAAAACATGAATTGATTATATAATAATAATAGTTTACTGGTAAAATGCACCTGTTAGTCTGTTCGCGCCTGTAAGCATTCACTGTTTACAAATTGTATTTAGTTCATTTCTGTGTAAATACATGTACTTCCTGGTGCGAGGCGCCGGCCAAATGAGAGTGAATGGAAATCCTTCAACTTTTGTCAACCACAGCACCTGAGGGTGCTTTTCAATTGGCTGTTTCAGATTTTCCACTGGGCAGATTTTCTATTGGCAGTGACGTTTTTTTTATCTAATTTGATTGGACAACTCTCAATGCTGTTCACCTCACATCCGCCATTACGTAATTACACGGTTGCTCCTGCTTCTCTACTCAAGTGGAACTGTGAAAGATTTGGTTATTTCTCAGGATGAGACCAGTACTCGGCTGAAAGGAGTATCCGGTACCGATAATTTACTTTTAACAAGTACGCTCAGAGCCCCGTCTCCTCGTCTACACAGACTGAGACATACTGCCGATGCTGTCAATGGAAAAGAAGCTGGTGACGAAGATGACTGACGTTTTTGTCCTCCGGCTGTTTTGTCCAAAATCGAGCTGACCAGCGGTGTAATTTGATCTTAGTGACAGACACTCACTTTATAGTTCTGGCCCACTTGTTCCATTCCAGGCAAAAACTTTGTATTTATGTTATTTCCCTAATTTATGAGCACCCATTTCTTTTCAGCTCAGTGAGAGCCTCTGCTGTTTTGCAAGGCATGTTGCAGATCGCGTTTCTGTCCTCTGATCTCTGTGTTTCTCAAAAGGCAGAGCTCAACCTCTGCTGCACTGACAGGTGCGGAGCAGACACGGGTGAAGGGGAGTGAGGGGAGATTGTCTACTCGTTAATCGATCGTGTCGATAGTGTTGTTCTCTTGGACACGTTAAAAATAGATAAATAAAAAAATGCTAAAATGATCTCCAAATATACATGGGTGGCCGTTAATATACCTGGGAGGCCCGCCCCAGTAGATCTATGTATGGGAAACACTGCATGTTCTTCGAACCTTCAGCGAGCTACTCAGAAATGGGTATGAGCTACTGGCAGCTCGCAAGCGACAGGTTGGAGGCCCCTGATGTAGATTTACCTCTTCAAAACAAAAAAATACTCAAATGCAACAATCTGTGAAGGTTTTGCAAAAAACAGACACGCTTCAAGGTCCTTGTGAATGTGAATCAATATAGAAAATGAACGGATGTCCACATACTTTTGGATACTCCATATCTGGGGCTGTTTTCATGGCTACCAAAGGGTGGGTTCTTTGATTCTGAATCAAATCTCAATCCAAAAGTGTTTCAATAGGTTTAGTCAAGGTCTTACTCAATCCAGTGCACATTTAATTGTTACATGAAACATAACGATCTACAAATATCTCACTAAACCATGAAAGCAGAGAAAGGTTTTTGGGAGTGTGCAGAAAAAGGAAAGTTCGTTAATTTGGAAAAAGTTAATCTTCTGCCTGTCATTATGGACACTGAGTCCACAGCATTAGAGAGCATCGCCTTTGCTGCAACAAGAGTCGCACAGAAACCAACTGTTATCCTTAGTGCTGTGAGGATGCAGATCATTTAAATTGGAACAGGCTGCTTCACACTCAGTTTCTTTGTGCGATTAGAGTCAGCAGAGTTTACAAGTTGTGTTAGTGTTGGAGTTTTGTGTTTCACTTTGCACACATCAGTCTCTTGGTGATGTCGAACATGTTTCTACAAAGTGCTTAACCTTCACTATGGGGTGTTAGTAACTCAATAAATCTAAACTCTGGATGTCTCCTGTGTGTGCATGGAGTACACCTTGTAGGTGTTGCTCAAACTACAAAAACAGATATTTTAAATCTATGAATAGATTCATGACTGTAGAGGAAAACCATCACTGTTCTTATGTGAATCAATGTTTCTACCAGACCCCAACCAACCAAATGTGGGGCAAAGACATGCTTATGTGGGACAATGTGGAACATGTTAGAGGTAGTCGGAAATTGTTTACCATTAGAAAATCAACACACACAGATTACACAGTTCAGGCCTGTAACATGTAAAGGATTAACAAATAATTTATTTGAATGTAAATGTTTGAAATCCCACGCTCAGTCAATACAGTAAGCTTAAGTAAACTAAAGTTTCACAGGAGATAGTTTTACGGGCGCCGGCTTACTACCACAGCCTGCTGTGGATAAAAGCCAACAGTGTTAAAAAATTCCAGCTCGTCAAAATGTTCAATATGTGGGACAAAGGACAAGGGAGGAAAATACTGTGCAGTCCCACTTTATGTGTATTTTTTAAATTTTTAACCAACACTAATGCTCGACAGCAAATCTCTTCAGTCAAATTCCAACATCTAGTGGAAAGCCTATAAACAGAGGAGCGGAGGCCATTTTTGAAGAAACATATTTGACAACATTAAACAGTGATCTTAAAAGGAATATTCTAAAGCTAATTTATGATGTTTCTGGGTGTCCACATACTTTTGTCAGTCGGTAGTTCTTGCATAAATGATAATTATTGTGGTGTTTATTTGTTTGAAAAACCTTGACTGACCTGTCCACACTCATGCTAAAGTACGGAGAGAGTGAGAGGATGAGAGAGACCAGGCTGACCTCGAGAAGAGAGGCAGATAAAGAGATAAAAGGATAAAGAGGGATGAGAGACGAGATGGAGGATGCAACAGAGGAAAGGGAAGAAACAGCTTGCTCGCTTCCTGTCTTCATCTATATTTCACAGCACTTTCAATTAGTACCAGGGTGGCTGCAGTGCGGCCGAGAGATAAAGAGAGAGACGGAAAGAGAGAGAGAGGGGTTTGCTTCAGGTCACTGTGGCCCTGGTAATGGCCTCTCTCTCTTTAAAGGTGTTTGCAAACATGAAGTCTGTTTGCTTTGGCCTAAAGCAAGGCACACGCTCTTGGTTTGTTACATCTATATGCTCAGGTTATTTTTAATGTGGCAAAACTTCTAGCACGCTGTAATTTATCAAGAGAAGCCACATGGATGAGGCCTTTCGCTCACAGGTTGAAAAAATTAGCAGAAAGATTATTTTTTTTTCTGTGCGATGGGGCAGTTTACAACTTGTTCACCCAAACAGGTATGAGAAGAGGTCAAGTTCAAAGTACAGACAAACAAAATTCTCTAAATATGATACTGACATGGTGGAAATTTAGTTTGAAATAGCTTTGGAAAGTGTTTTCAGCTGATAGTGGAAAGATTTTATGTCCTGAATTCACCTGACCCAGGCAGAAGGTTTCTTCATTTACACACCAAGTTCACAAGTTTTTAAAAGTTCAAAAGAAAGGTTTGATATTCGAGGAAATATGTTATGTTTTCAATTCTAATTAAACTCAGATTGGGAAATTTCTAACTGTAAGCAGAAGGAGGTTGGCCTAGACTATTGTAGCATTAAATGTCGGAAGAATAGACTGTATTTAAAAGTGCACGTAGCTTCCGGCTCTGAAAAATGAGGCTGATGCAGAAGTGCCTTAAGCTGCAATACCACCGGGTGCCACTAGAGGTTGGCTCCAAAAAGCCTCCGCCTACATAGACTCCCATTCAACTGGTCGCATAAAATTCTCAGTCATTAAAATTTTTCCACGAGTTACATCGGTCACTCCTTCTTGTTAGTTTCCTGACCATCCATCTGAAAATAAACCTGTCAATAATTATATAATAAGCTTCAAAAAGCTGTGTTTTGGGGGCGTGTCTGTTTGATTGACAGGCCTGTGGTGCAGTCAGGTTATGGCTATCGGTGAGCGGAACGTAGTATCGTCGCATTTCCAATCAGATCGACTCAGATGACCTGCTTGCTCCTCTCTGGCTAGTCCAAATATGGTCACTACCGGGGACGAGCAAGATGGCGATGGCCAAAATTCGAACTCGAGGCTTCAACGGCCGTTCACCAACCAAGAAGCGATCGGAAGCAGGCAGGAAACTCTCTCCAAACTTTGAAAATATGCCCAGCAACACATTTGAAGCTAACACATTGTTTCTCATTATCCAGAGCAGCCCCTAGCAGCCATCAGTGGAATTTCACTTTAAGGCCCTGTGGCACTGGCTTCACTTTTCAGACCCAGATATTTTTTTATATACAGTCTTTGTTTTTTTTTTAACCTCTTGGATGCAACAAAAGAAGCTGAAAACATGTAAATGATGTCACCATTTAAAATGATCTGGAATGTGTTAGAAATGAGCAACAAGCTAATTTAAATAAGTTTTGTGTTTCTAGCCTCAAAAACACAAAAACCTCCATCTCATCGAGACCTGTCCCCAATGTTTGTGATAACTCTGTTTATAGCCATTTGAACCACAGTTAGAAACAACTGGCCTGTTATACAGTAGGTTTGTTGTCAGAGCGGATCAGAGGTATTGGGGCAGAACTGATGTTACCTCTTCTGACCCTCCTGAAGCTGCAGCCACTGGGTTTAAGCACTCAGCTGGGTATCACTAGGATCCAATCATCAGCATGGCTTACCTGTAACCACACAGTGACAAGATCCACAATCAGCCACTGAGGAAAAAAGTCATGACTGAAACCAACATCTGCTGCTTTTGTTAGAATACAACTCAGAGGTGGCCTCAAAGCCAAGAATGTCCAGTTCAAATGTTTCCTCCCATGGAGATGGTTCCCTCTCAGAACAAACTTGTTAAAAGCCCAAGGCCAGACACCATGCTGGACGGTGTCCAATCAATCAAGAATTTATTTTATTTTCAGCAGGTTGGATGACAGTTCAATGTGTCTTAGGATCGGTTCGTGTTTTAATGAAGCTCCTTCAGTGCATCCTCAGAAAGTAATGCTCCATCCAACCTTCATCTGGTGCTTTGAGTTATATTTAGAGCTCATTTAAATTTTTATTTTTTGAAATAAAATATGCAAATCTCTCTTTTTTTGTTATCATAAAACAGATCATAGTCTGACTTAAAAAAAAATACTGATACAAAAATCTGTGTGAAAACCTGATTTTAAAATAAAACTTTTTATTTCATCAATTGTTTCTCGCTTTTTCAGATATTCTGAAAATCATCAACTACATGTTTCCTCACATTTTTTTCCCAGTCTCAATACTCACAGCATTTTCTGAGTGTCACAAGTGGCCAGTGTTGCCCTGCTGATTAAAACATTCCAACTCCTGGATGTAGGCAATTGACCCATTCCTGATGAAAGTATTACTGAACAAACCTTCTGGGCACAGGCCCAGGGGCCCAAGGGATCTAGGGACCCCTGAGCAACATCTTGGCTAAAATAAAAACATGGTTGGGGTTTGGAAACAAAAAACAACTCATGAAAAACGTCATCACCTCCTGGACTTGAACCTCATCAAGTGGCGATTTATGCCACCAAGCTACCCTGCCTGTCGCCTACTGCCGCCAACAAATGTCCTTTGTAATTGGTCTCAAATTACTCCAAATCACATTAAGCGTGTAAGTTTCACAATTTCAAAACCTATAATCTTCACGCCTACACAGGCCAAAGCGTCACCATGTCATGCTATGCTGTAGTGGACCAGCATTTCTATTCCACGCTTCGACGTGATACTGGGTTACCCTAAAACAGAGCTCCTCTTGGAATATATTGTCAAGAAGTCAAGCTACTACAAAGTGACACAAAAAGACGACAGAAGAAGATGGAAACGACAACAAAGAGATTCAAAAACTACCACAATCAAAAAGTGAGGTAAAACGTCCATCACTTAAAAGAAAATGTAAAGCAACTACAAAGAGATGCAATACAAATACAAACATACACAAAACAAAAAATAAATGGACAAAAATACCAAAAAAGATATCCAAAATGACAAAAAAGCAGACTGATGACAAACACTGGCAAGGAAGCACAGAAAATGTACTTTGCTGAGCCTTAACTATGTTGTGGTTTTATTTTTATTTTTTAACTTCTGGGCCACAACGTCTTTTTAACAGATAGATCTGCTTTCCATTTAGTCAAATTCACCCCATCTTAACTGTGGTTAACTGACTTGTCGTGACTCAGCTAACAAATAAATGTATCCTGTACAGATGCTTTCATGACTTTCACACACACACAGAAGGTCAATGTCTGGAGTAGGTAGCCTTCATTTTTGTATGTAAAGTGTTTTCTATGTTATGCTTATTGTACGGGGACATTTAAGCTGATGGATATTGTCTGGTATATCAAGAATACCAAAATACCATCATGATATGAAACAGAATCTATGGTACACGACCAGAGTATTAATCTGCGCCACAGTGATCTGGCAGATGTCCTGAAATACAACAGAAGTCTCTTAGTACCACAGGAATTTACTACAGAAACCTGCAGTACACATGATATAGTACACATAGACCACAATTACATGTACATATACAGTACACTAACTTGTAGGAAAATCCATCCAACAGCCAAGACATCTCTCTAAACCACAACTGTCAACTTGCTGTTGGCCCGAGAGGAAAGGTCAGGCAAGCATTAAAGTCATGTGGACCGCAAATATCCCCTTCCTAAGATCTTTTTCAAATTTCATGTCAATCCATCCATTAACCAACAAGCCATTTCACTAAAAACACAGTGTGAACCCCACAGAAGAGGGTAAGTCAGGGGATGACCTCAGTCAAACGAATGCATCATTTAGGGACGATGACTGAGCATGGCAATCCTCCTAATAGTTGTTAAGCTATTTCTGCTTTGACCAAAGTGGTGAACCAACACTGACATCCCCGGAGCCATGCTGCTCGTGTGACTAAAAATACTAAATCATTTTAGATTTTCAGCCTTTTAATGCCACATGAAAGAACAAGAGTCGAGGCAATAATGGCTTCAACCATTTTTAAAAGAATCAGTGTGTGCCATAGCTCTGGAAGCATCAGAACATTTCCATTTACTGGTTCATAAATCTGACAACAGTGGAACATTCATTTGAAACTGTGACCGTGACCTCATTTCACAACACCAGGACCAATACCAAACATGTGACTGAAGACATGTGAATGAACAAGAATGCATATTATAAAAAAGGACTCTGAGTATACTGTTGCAAACCACTGGTGTACATAGTGTACTGGCTGGACTAGAGAAGGGGATTTCAGGGTGCATGTGAGGAAAGACCGTTCCTGCTGCATCCAGCAGCTGTTCTCTGGCACCACCTGCTCCTCCAGGGAGCAGCGGTCTACAGAGAGGGGACGCCAGCCTCGAGGCGTAACCCCAGGCGATGTATGTCAGCCATATGCCTGGCCTGCTGCAGGGACTAGTGAGGCAGGGAAAGAATGACTCCAGTGTTGGGACGGAGACAGAGAGACAGTCATTTCAGGCTGCACTCTGGCTGACAGCTCGGCTGACACCAGGCCAGGTCAAACCCGGGCCAGTGCGAGGGGCGCACATTTTGTCAGACATTTTTGATAAAAGTAGAGCCACAGGACACAGAGGAGAAGACGTGACTGCAGGGAATGACGAGGAGTGACATGTCAGGAAATTAATTAACGTAGAAAAAGGAGAGAAACACCTGCCTCTGGGTGTGCAGAGCCGAGCAGCCGTCTGAATCAATGAAGCTGTGTTCGGCTCCCTTTGACCAGCCGGCCAACCCGCGGCGGTTAGCAGCATATGAAAGTGTAATGAGATGTCTATCGCTTGGCTCAACATCACCCCTTCTGTTTCAAGCTAGCCAGAGCTGGATGGCAGGACCCTGATATGATAGTGCTGGCTGACACCTTGGGAATTGCACAGAATTACCCCCCCTTACAAAAAATAAGGGAGCAGCATCTGGAGGTGGACAGTGTTTTGGGGGAGATGATTCCTCTGTGATAGATGCAATCTACCTGACATCCAATCAGACTCTCTTCCTGCCTCTCAGGCTCCATCTGATACAGCAGGTTTCCTCACACATCCTCTGAAATGCAGTTTTAATCATGGTAGGGTGGAGAAGAATCAGCATTCAACACTCTGTGGCTCGTGTTCGGCTCGTGTCTTACGCAAAAATCAGTTTTCTTGATACATGCAGTGACACACATGCTGTGAAAAAGAAATTCAGCAAAACTAAATTAAAAAATCATATGCTTTCTTCATCTTTGGTGTGAAGTGCTTCTTGAGGTGTCTCTCCACTTTATTTCCTAGAGATTATCTGTGTGTTGGACACATTCTTCTCTCAAGTTGATTGAATGAATGTGATCTTAGATGACCAGAACTATCTCTACCACACGGTTCCAGCGCTGGAGAATACATGGAGCACTAAATGACTGAAACCTTTCGTAAAATAGAAGTAAAGCAAGAGTTGACATTGCCGTTGCTTTCCACTGCTCGAGACAGTTTATAGCAAGTAATGGAACAAAGCTTGATGCTGAACTAATAACAATTCCTCTTGGCTGGTTAGTAAACATCCGTTAATGCTAACAGTGGTGATGTAGCGATAGTTTAAAAGGAAACAAATTCTATACTATTATTGACTTTGTCAATATGTTTGGTTAGCTGTCTGGAGATTTGTGGTTCAGACCTGTTAGAATAGCTGCATGTGACTAGTTCAACTAGGAAACCCTAACCCAATCCAAGGCAATTTTATATCGCAAACAAACCAGTTATACTGCCCTTAATTGGACGATTCAAAACATATTTTTATTGCAGCTAATGACAACAAACTGTACTGAAAAACATTCTTAATGTTGTCAATATGGTTTTCCGGTGCAGTTCGTGAAGTCATTTAAGACTACTGCGTAGTATGGCCTACTATGCATGCACGCGTTTTTTGGGGGTTTTAGTTTATTAGTCTGGTGTAAAGGATAAGTTTAGTATTTAAATAAAGCTATTAATATTACCAAATAATATTCTGTCTCTTTGACTGAGCTTTAAACAGATAAATGCAGAGAAGACGAGTATTTGCTTTGTTCATGTAGTGTGCACACTATTTACTTACTTTTTAAAGTTACCATAGAGGACACATTATGTGTGTACAACATAAGTTGTGTAAATCAAAGAGGAGTAACATCTTAATGATAATGTAACTGGTAATAACTTATAATAATTGGAGACAGGGGTTCACTGGGAATAAACAACCCATTGTGTTAGTCGCTGTGAAGAAACAGTTCTTTAAGAAGACATTTTTGTGTCTTTTTTATCTCCACCAGAAAAAACATCCCCAAATTCAGTCGGTAACACTTCCACAGTCTCTGTGTCCCCATCACCACACCAGAGTAACGATTCAAAAACTCCAGCATAAATGGACATATTTACTTCCTACATATCAAAACCATAAATTTGAGAGTGAATAACAGCCTCATAACAATGAAGTAACACTGATATTATTGAACATCCACAACAGCAACTCTTGCAAATTTAATACAAGAGAAAAGACGTACAACAATGCTGCATCCGTTTTGTAGCAGTAGGCGGCCTCTTCAGTCAATGTGTCCTGATCTACAATCCTCTAAAAATGGGGGTGGATTGCATTTTAATAGCAGACAGGACCTGGTCGCGCTACAGGGACCTCCAGGGTGTAAAGGCCCACACCTGTAAACATACAGTATGATCACCTGTGACCCCGGCCTTTAAAGTTGGATAGTGAATGAACTGACATTGAAATCTTTGCTTTTATGGGAGTTTGCGAGGGGTTATGAAGTCACTCTTGCTTGCACAGTTTGATCTTCGCTCCTCTCCACCAACACTCCTTTTTCTCGCAGCTTTTCCATCATCTGATATGGTGTTTCATTGATCTGTTTTTGCTGCTGCTTGTTTTGGCATCTCAACAGGGAGTCAACAAGAAAATGTCCCAGGGGCAGCAGAGAGTGGTTAGAAGTAAGAGCGCACTTTGTTACAGGCCAAGAAATTATATACAACCAATAGACTAAATTACAGTTTTACACCGGGGGGGTGCACTACAAAGTAAGTTCAACATACCCAGGCTCTCTTTACCTGAGCTGGCTCAACAAAGCAGAAACTCAGTCAGAGATAATCGTTACTATGACGCTGGTTATCAGTTTTCTCTGTTAACTCAGGCTTTCTGCTTTCAGCTCTGAGTGCGTTCACATAAAAGAGGAAGAGTTTGGAGCATCTGATCAATCAAACATTGTCAATTGTTCTGACAGCAGAGCCACATATTTTAAAAACGAGGAGCAAACTATAATCTTAAAAAACTATAATGAATTTAAACATATAATTCATCTGAAAGCAGCATATCTGTAGTTGCTAAATGATGGAAGGATGTGTGAAGAAATCGCTGACTGTGTGATTGTGTCACTGAAGTTGAAAGACTTATCCTATAATATCACCTTACCATAAAGTGCACAGGAAGATCGTACTAATTACACGTGGATATTTCATTAATTACATGTATTATTAGATGTATTCTCATGAGGTGTATGAACGTTTTAGTCTTATCATTTCACCTGCAGCCCTGGAAGTGTCAAATGGACCGAGGAGCAAATAAGAAATAAATATAAAATCACAATTAAAAGCGAGAAGTAGGTTTATTGTCAGATCTGAAAAGTACAAGTGCAATGCTTTAGTTCATCAATCAGTCCCTGTTGTAGGATGATATCAGTAAAGAACTGTGAAATTAATCTATACCTCATATATAGTAAAAATCAATGGGAAAAGACACTAATCAGAAGGTTGGTGGTTCAATCCCCAGCTCCTCCTGTCCACATGCCTAAGTGTCCTTGAGCAAGACACTGAACCCTAAGTTGCTCCCGATGGTGAACCATCGGTGTGTGAATGTTCTCCTGATGGCAGCACCCTGCATGGTGATCTGTCTCATTAGTGTGTGAATGGGTGAATGGGAAAACCATGTTAAAGAGCTTTGAGACCGAAAGGTGATAAAACGCTATACAAGTACAGACCAGTCAACCATTTACACAGAGGTTTGTTGGTCTCTGAACACTCTGCCCCCCTCGCAGAGGACCGTCTCACTCCTCAGCAGACCGTCTCGCTCCTTAGAGGACCGTCTCACTCCGCAGAGGACCGTCTCGCTCCTCAGAGGACCGTTTCACTCCTCAGAGGACTGTCTGACTCTGCAGAGGACCATCTCACTCCGCGTACCGAACTGCACTTGGCCTTTTATTATATAATTGAAAGCCATCTGTGCTCCTTTCTTAAAAAGATTAACTTTTTTGCTGGTTTTTACGTTGATTAATTTCTTGCATTTCTGTATTTTATGTCTTAAACTGCACTGTAATTTTTAACCTAATTTTAGCTTACTTCATGTTTTAATCACTGTTTTTAATGTTTTAATCACTGTTCTTAATTGTTTTTAAATGTCCTTTTCTTTTGCCTGATGTTATGGTGCTTTAATGGTTTCATGTGAAGCACTTTGAATTACCTTGTTGAAATGTACTATACAAATAAATGTGCCTTGCCTTATGTTTTTAAACTAAATTCAAATCTGTTTTTAGAATTTTTCAATCAGACATTGTTTTTAATTTACTTAATTCAGGAAATTGTTCCACATAAAATATAAACAACCTTATTTCTGAAGATGCGCAAGTGTGTCATTTTTACCTGTATTTGGAACATTTCTCTTTAGCGTCCAGCAATAGTCTGCCAACATGGGGGCTTTAGCACTTTTACCAGGTGACACTTTGCCCATGTATATTGAACAAAAACAGACAGGCTGATAGAATGTCAGTTTTGCAGTTATTGGGGTGGTGGGTAAATTATGAAGAAGGAAAGCAGCACGACTCTGGAATACATTTGTTTATGTATTCATGAAAGCAGTAGCAGTGTAGTAGTAGTAGTAGTGTTACTATTGTTAATTATTACAAAAGAGATGTCAAATCAATAATTTCAGCAGGTCTTTCTACATAAATAAAATTACATTCTCATGTTTTTATTCTAAATTGCTCCTTTTTCACCCTTTTCCAAAATCTCAATATGGCTTCTCTTTTTTTTTTTTTTATCAGAGTACATAGATGAATGATATAATGATGTTGCACAATGATTTTGACAATTATCACATGTGAGCAAAGATGGAGAGAACACAGACACCCCAGACGCTGCAGACAGGCAGGCAGGCCACAATAGTAGCTGGACAGAATTTATTTGTATTTTTTTAAATACCAGCAGACAATTGTGAAACGTATTTAAAAGAAAGACAAACTTCATTAAACACTACATGGAACACTACATGGTTGATTAACATACGCTTTGTATCGTCAGTGTGATGTGTAATGAATGCTTGTACATATGAAACATATAAGAATAATGTAAACTCCCAAACAGATGAATTGAAAAGTAAATGTTAATGGTAACTGGTCTGTACTTGTATAGCACTTTATCACCTTTCGGTCTCAAAGCTCTTTAACATGGTTTTGCCATTCACACACTAATGAGACAGATCACCATGCAGGGTGCTGCCATCAGGAGCACATTCACACACCGATGGTACACCATCGGGAGCAATTTAGGGTTCAGTGTCTTGCTCAAGGACACTTGGGCATGTGGACAGGAGGAGCTGGGGATTGAGCCACCAACCTTCTGATTAGTGTTCAACCCACTCTACTGTCTGAGCCACAGCCTCCCTGTAAAAGTCTTTGTCTGAAAGTTACTGGACACATTTCGAAATAAAAAATATCAAGAGTGAGCTGGGAGGAAATTTTGAGATTCTGAGGCAATTTTATGCGTTGTAATAGAATCACGTAGGGGACATTTTATAAACTGTATGGATATATATGCTGTTCTGGAAGACAGAAAGATAATCTTTCATTCTTAGTCTTGCAATTTTCCATTCTCACTTCAAACTCAAATAGCAGATTTAGGCTTTGTCAAACACTTGTGTGGGATAACAATAAAGAGGACCCGCATGCTGGACAACCCGGCAGGCAGGAACAGTTCAGGGACTTCATCTGAAGAGTATAATAGGCTTACTGGCAGGTATCAAAAAAGGTAATGCAATAGCAAGAACACCCACAACATGGAGAACAGGAATGATGATCTGGGATATGGCTGGGGAAAAGAGCTGGTAAACTGAGGGATAATGAGAAAATGGGAAGCAGGTGTGCGAGTAGGTGTGTCGAATCCAGAGATCAGAGGTTACTACAGGGCAGGTAGGTGAGGGAGTCAGGTGACTGGAGAGGGAACGAAATCTGCGAGCATACGGTGGGCAGAAGGACACTGGCAGGCTTAACATTTTAGGATTCAGGAAGGAATCGTGACAGACGCTCCTTCTAGTCACTTCAACCAGTCAGATTTGGCTTCAACCTTTGTCTGCCAATCATCTCGTCATTGTTTTGTCTGATTGATGCAACCATCCCCCATTAGACCCACCGTCCCATTCAGTGAGCTTATCAGGAACTCCACTTCAGGACTGGATGTCAAGAACTATTCATTAATAATCATGCCACAAAACTACAAACTACAATATCTCAAAAATGCAATACATGTCAATATAAGTGCAGGTCAACAACAATATACATAAATATATGAACAAATATACAATTTACCGTGTGCACCTCTTGGACCATGTGCAGAAATAGTCCAGCTTGGGGTCGTTCACTCCTCTCTGCCTCTGTGCCAGCAAACCGACCCACAATGCCACGGTCATGTGCCCACGCCAACTCTGGGTGTGGCCTGTTACTTTACAGCCTTACATAAAGAATTACTGTACCTTGAGCTCAACCATATAAACTCAACAGATTTCAATTGCATGTTAATGAATCCTGCTCATTCAACATGCCTGCACACACAAGGAACATTTATAAACGTATAGCTGGCTTCAACATGTCTGTGACAGTTACAGTCATACTTCAGAGTGTATTATTAAGAATAAGAAACTCACAAAAAATACATATTTGTCATTTATTGAATTTCATGTTTCTACTGTCTAGTCTTGCACACATGTATCTGTAATTTCTCATAAACTGACACCTACCAAACACACATCAGTCAGCACAGGAATCACTTATGGCAGCGTGACTATCTCACAAAGTGTATACTATTCCACTGTTTTGCAGATGAGTACAGATGGATGGATGAGGCAGCGGGAGTTTTCAGCTGAAGCAGTTCTTATTCTAGCCCCCATCAGTTTTTAGAAGTCCTGCCACTTCGTTCCTTTTTTCCAGATGTGGCCACAGCAGGTGAAAGCCGATGTTTAACAGGTGTTTGTGAGATATCGTGGCTGCCCAGGTTGCGTTTAAAGGAGCTGGTTCATGACAGTTGAGGTAAATATATGATCTTGCCACATCAGTCCTTCATGTGGGGCCTCTAATTGGACCGATATTGACCAATGTGTCATTCAGAGTGCACCAGATAACATTTTAATGTTCCGGTTCTGCCTTTAAATGATCTGAATCATGTGCTCTTCATTTACATATCTGTTGTCATCAAAACCCTGTGATCTCAAAGAAAGTTATGCTCTGCACTAAACTCAGGTGCTGTGCCATCATGTTACTCTAATAATCAGAAATAACAATAATCTCAGGTTGCTTAAGAGCCAAAGCATTAATGTAAAGGTTGATTAAATGCAAAGTCCTTCCTAAGTTCCTAATAACTGCTGAACAGGAAGTCACTCTACCGTCACAGCTGAGAGCATTTACAATCATAAGACTTTGTTTTATCTTCCTATGAATGCATGAAGAAAACTGTATGTCTAAGACATCATTCTTTATGTGGTTAAGAAGAAACGGGAAATGTCCAATCATGCTAACCTAGATGAGGTTTTTGGGTCACACATTACTGGCATAATGTTTTTCAACTTGCAGTATATCATGTGAAATATTATTGTGGCCACACTGACTGTCGCCCACAGCTTCAGTTTTCTTAGCTGTGAATACAGTCTGGAAACTCAGCTCGTATTAGCGTTTGCACAGCCACTCTGAAGGGTGGACCAATCAGCGACCAGTGTTGGCGGCTAACCGTGCTTATCTCGCCTCTCCTTCATTGTGATTGGATGGCTGGTTACAGTGACGAGCGCAACATTAAAAAATGTTGCCGAATATTAAGTGCATAGCGGAGAATAAATGCTCAGCACCTCGTCAAGCTGCTGCCGTTCATTAAAACAATTTTTAAAATATGCTGTTCTGAAAAAATAATTTGGTGGACTCTGTAGGCAGTAGTAGTGGTGGCAGAGTGTCGGCCAGTTTCGGCGAATGCTGATCGGTTAAAATGAACCCGAGGTCTACGCCCAGCAGGATGGAACGACTGCAAACAATTCACTATTCACACAGTGAACTTGGGTCTGGTTCACACCAGGCTAGTGAAATATATCATCTGACAGAACGTCGGTCATGTACAAGTCCGATGTGTCAATCATACTGTATTCCTACTTGGGATCTTCGATTTAAATTGGTCATAATCAAGCTAACGTAAATTTGTCAGCTACCCAACATTAACACCTGACAGTGTGAATATTTCGTAAGAATCCATCTCTACACAGCAACTAGTCTGTGTGATGCAGGCATTTCAGGGCAATTTTTGGCCACATCACACAGCAAAACCTATTTTTCAAAGCATTTTAAACACATATTTCACATTTTGTGGGATTTAAATTACTTTATTAAATGGTATTGTTTTAATATTTAATGAAAGTTGAGTTGAAGAAGGAACAGTGCAATAAAAGGGATTATTTATATGCTGCTATAAGGCATTTTAAGCTCACTTTACCTTGACGTATGCTCTGCTTCTTCCCTTTGTATTTACTTTACTATGGATAAGACCAATAACGTAAATAGAATATGAAATACATTCTCACACTGACTGATCCAGACACATTTCTACGCAAGAAAAACTGGTTTCAAGTCTTCACCCTCCCCCACGTAAGTAACAATCAAGTTCCAGATCAATTAGCATTCCGTATCAAATCTCGCACAGTGTGTACTAAGCCCGAGCTGCGTATTATTGAGGGGATAATTGTTGCCTTGCGGTGGTTTGAAGTTGCTTGCTGACTGACTGACTGACACTGATACATACACATACATGAACAGTAATTACTAACAAGCACATAAAGACACATACAGATTGAGTGACACTGATAATTAACACACATGCAACACATGCACTCCTCTTTCTTGTGCATTTCAGAGAGGCCTGTGTACGCCCCAGTCACAATAATCCATCTCCATCATGTCGACACAGCGCTCCATCTCTGGGATTGTCACACTCACTAATTACTCTTTAAGATAATCAGCCTGTGTGGCTGGAGATGCAGCTCACCTCCATGGCTTCATCTTCTCAGGGAATGAGAGGTTTAATCTGTGGCGAGATCAGAGCTACTGGGAGCAGGAGGAGGAGGGATGGGAGGCGGATGGAGGGAGGCGGGTGGAAATGAGACGGAATTTGGGCATCTTAACAAACTCTTAATTACGTTCTCTATCCTCTGCTGGTGGCAGGCGTAAATGGCGGTCCCCAGGGAGCCTCTGATCCACTTTCTGATCTGCAGAACTCACAGCCGAGCTGCTGATCAAAAAGATGGAGCGGCCTAGATGCTTCAAACACATGGGACCTTTTTCCAGCGTGGGACTCGTTGCTTGTCATTGAGCGGAAGTTTGAATTGTCGAAATTCATGCTCAAAAAAGAAAAAAATAAACTCAGCTCTCTTTAAAGACAAGAAAAAAAGGGAATTTGAAGAGAGACAGGGAGTGTTCAATGGCTCCATGAATTGATAATGAGCATTCATGCAACGTGCTGAAGGCATTTGTCCCATATATGAGGCAGAATTCATTGGAGATGACCTCCACCCACATTCTCGCTGTTCTAATACGCCAGGCGCCGCTTTGATGTTCGCCATCAGCTGAATCCCTGGGGAGGCTCCGCTGTAATAAACCACAGCAGCGAGCGCACAGCAACGCACTCACCACAGGAAGTCCCATCAGCTCATCCCGGCAGCTCTCTGGGAGCTGCATGGGGTCAGGAGGCCACTGAGACTGGATCATGACACATGACTCTACAATATGTCCGGTGACCAACAGTTATAGTTTACGTCCTCTGTGGATGACAAATAAAATTTACAGTACAGAACAATTCTGTAAAAAAAATGGTTCTCTGAAAGGTTTGCATGTAGTGGAGAAGCCTGTAACCAATCAGCATTGACTTCAATGTACCGTATGTTGTGCGCTGAAACTCTACCAATGGAGATGTTTTTGGAACAACTTCAACATCATCGCACTCAGCCACCCACACTGGTTACTGTTTGGGCCGTCCTTCAGAGTGGTTGAGCAAACCTTAATGCAAACAGGGTTTCCAGACTATTATCAAAGTGAAGACTGAAGCTGTGGGTAACAGTCGGGCAGAGCCAGGCTAACTATGTGTTCATAAAATTTGCTTTGGCGTCGCCCGGTGCAAATTCGCAGACATTTGTGTCTTTGCATTGACTTTGTATGTAATCGCTCTGCTGGAATAATTCGCTTTGCGTTTGGTCTGAACACACCATTAGTCTTTACACCTGCCTGGGAGAACTGACCCTCACTGTTAACGGTTATTCCAAGATAATCAACATTAGTGACTTCTTCTGTGAGGGGTCATGATGTTTACACTTCTGTATGCAATTGTGCGACCTCTGAATTTAAGTAATGGCTGCATTTACACCACTGAGCTGCTATTTATGGTCCTGATCTGACCATTGGAGGCAGTTTGGTACGTTGATCAGTGGAAAACTTTACTCTACTTCCTGAGCCAACGGTGCCCATTTGTTAGGAACTCATCGCTGCTGCTGCCTGGTAACACCGTTGCCACAAGCTTTATCGTTGAACAGATGCTCCGACCCGGTCGCCGTGGCCTCCCTCCCCTACGTGCAGCAGAAGTATCCCACTCTAAATTCCAGCCTCAGATGAAGTCACCTCAGACTGTGTCGAGGGCTGAAACGTATCAGCATTTCTTTGAGATCGGTGTCAAGTCTTTCAATTGCCGGAAAGCTTTCAATGAGCCGGAAACCATGTTGTGTTTCTATGACAACCGGCAACAGAGTTATGTCATTAGCTGCAACATAACTGCATATTAAACAGAGTTTTTAATGCATTGATTTGATTTTTTTGTGCCTGACACGTCCCATCCATCTGATTGGTGGAGCTTTTTGGAGTTCTACAGATCTGCAGGTGATACTGAGGTCAGAAAAAACTGCAACTTCTTTGTTTTGTTTGGGGATTATTTATGTTTGGAATCCAGTTGGAAATATTTGTAATCTAGCAAAGCTAAATGGGGTTTCAGCGGTCATGTGTTAATGATACAGCTTTTTACATCAAACGTTTTATCCTTTTGTTAGACTGCACTAAAATTATTATTTAAAGAACAGTCACCAGTTTTTATCATCAGTTTTTCAAATTTGTTTTCAAAATTACACCTCCGGATGGTATGATTAATTCCAAAACAGACTGATTAGTAGTCGTCGTAGTTCCTTTGGGTTCAGTGAGGAATTTTAAAGTCTCTCAGTAATATTTGGTGACAGACCTTGCACATTATACAGCAGCGTACAGTTTATGCAGATATCATACTCGAGTACAGAGCTCGCATATCAGCCTGCAACCTTTGTCAGATCACAAAACGCCATATCCTGTGAAATATGGGGACGCCTCTGAACTAGCTGCAGAGGAACATGGGAGATTAGGGAGGAAAAGTGCATTAAGATGCTCCGGTTGTAAATATATATGAGGAGAGAGAGAGGGAGAGAGAGAGAGGGGAGAGGGAGAGGGAGTGTAGGTTTTTAAGTTGCTGTCACCAGGCTGTCACCGTGTCTGTCAGAACAGATCCATCAAGGCTCTGACACATCAGGCTTCACATTTGCATAGAGTGCAGCAGGAGCCCATCTTTATTATGCATTCTGTCTCACACTAACCTTCTTCTCTATACCAGATGAACTAACTAGCTTCCGAGAGGCATATTTTATAGAACGGCATGAGCTGGAAATGATGGAGAGCTGTTATGAGCCTCTGACAGTGTGTGTGTGTGTGTGTGTGTGTGTGTGTGTGTGTGTGTGTGTGTGTGTGTGTGTGCGCGTGTGTGTGTGTGCGTGTGCGTGTGTGTGTGTGTGTGTGTGTGTGATGCCAGGTGCCGCCATCTTCCCAGGTGAACCAGGAACAGCCATCTTGTCAGGTGAGCTGTTGCTAACTACTTATGTACTGCTTTGACTTTCTCTCAGCAGGCTCACGCCACACACAGCAACAGAGGTGAGGGGAGCGACGAGGACACAGTCGTGTGTGTGTGTGTGTGTGTGTGTGTGTGTGTGTGTGTGTGTGTGTGTGTGTGTGTGTGTGTGTGTGTGTGTGTGTGTGTGTCTGTATGTGTCTGTTTGTGTGTGTTGCACAGTATGGCAGTGCAGATGCAGTCAGTCTCTCAGTGAGGAAGCCTCCACTGGGACAGACACAGCTGTGGCACGGCATCGGGTTGCTAACGAGCCTTATCACACAGGCGCTAGACATGACACACACACACACACACACACACACACACACACACACACACACACACACACACACACACACACATTGTGTCACACGCAAATACACATTCAGACAGACAAAAAACTGAGGTCTGGGGTGATATACTGGTGTGTTAACGTCTCTATGATGTACACTCTCATGAATGCATGTGCACACAAACATGAACAAACACACATGTACACACAGTTTGTTCTCTACATATATTCATGCAAATGAATATATATATATATATATATATATATATATATGTATTTATTTCAACTGTATGCATGTAGCTAAGATGTGGGAACAAGGGCTCATCGATAAGTCAGATGAGGCCAGAAACATGAGCAGTCACACAATCGGGCTGGAAACAAACCCCCAGATTAGTGAAAGCTGATTGTTGCATGAAACAAAAGCAAACATTAAACTTATTACAGAAAAAGTCCGTTGCATGTTTCATCAGTTTATGAACGAAACTTTTAGTTCAAATTTGACATATCTTACACACACAGTTTTCCTGTGCAATGACAAATTATGTCCAATGTTTTAGGATTGAACTCACAGCCTGTACAATCTTGGAGCAATTTCATCTCTTCTCTGAGCCATAATCTTAATTTATGTTTGCACTTAATTGACCTAATACTGTCATTCTGTTTCCCCATATTATAATTGTACTATAGGTATATCTGTGTCATATGTACTTCATGTATATAAGCTGTTAAATTGTGCATGTCTGTCAATACATTCCCTTTTTACAGGATTCTCCAACATTGTTTGAAAAGGTTTCGATCCACTTTCAGGTGCTATTTGTTTGTGGCCTAAAAGCAAACAGACCAACCAGGCGATTGAAATAGAAGATCTGTGACTTACCTTGAATTCAGAAGCTAAACTGCTTAAAAACAAAACAAAATCTGCTGTTTGTGAATTGTTCGGGATGTGATGTTACAATCGATCTGTATAAGTGATGTATATAATCATGCAAATAATTTGGTAACCATGGCAACACCTATTTGCATGAGCCCATGAGTGCAGGGATTTTACTACAATCAATCAAACAGTCCGAAGCAGTTTAAACTGCAGTCTCTTGTGTTTGTGTCCTCTGTGGACTTTGTCAGTTCATTAAGTCCATTAAAAAGATAATGATCCCACAGTAATACCCGCAGAATATTTCTCTCATTTCTGCCCTTTATCTACCGGTTTGTCATTATTCATTGATTTGCTGCTTGATAATACTAATAATGTTATTTTCTTCATGAGGTCTTAGAGCCACTGGACAACATAAATACACGCAGCATTAAAAGTGCAGGCTGACCTTCTGTTGGTCAATGGAAGTTGATTTCAAAACCTCATGGCATCACCCAAAGAGTCCAATCAGTGGGTTACCCATTAGTTTGTATGACTTTATATTTACTCATGTTGGTTAATTTATGGAAACTTTATGTGAACACAAACTGGACCAGAACTAAAAACTCAACATTGCATCATTTGTTTCCTTGATGGGGATCAGATGAACCGAACTATAGGAGTAAAAACACCCTAAGAGTTCTACTGCACGACGTACCGTACACCTGACTGGAGTGCACATGTAGTTGTGTGTGCAGAAAACAGAGACACAAAAAACATCAATGTTCTCATTTGTTTTTATTTTACGGTCACCAGATGAGCAGATACATCATTTTAGAAAAGAAATTGATATTTGCAAAAAAAATTATAATACAATTTTCTCAATATAGATTATGTACAGAATGAAATGTCATCAAACTGAAATAGCATTCTGCTTCTTTGTCATCAAGAAGACAAAGCAGTGAGGGGTCTGAGCGGTCCTCCATAGACCCATCTCCCGAACCAATAAATATAAACTGTATATATTATGTATGCTGCACTCAGCCAGGCATGGACAATACCAGGGCAAAGTTAGTTCTCAACAATATTCCCTTAATCACTTCTTGTACATCACTGTGCTACACACACGCACACACACTCGCACACCCACAAGAAGCTTGACACACAAGTGCACACGGGCCAGAGAACAAATTACAGTTGGGTTACAACAATGGGCCATCTTAACTCATGAAAAGGAAGGAAGAAAGCAAAAGAAATGTGTATGGAAATACCCGTCATTGTCCTTGATCAGGAGGGAGAAGTGCCTGTCTGGTCAAAGCTCACTGGAGCTGGCTGAGTAGCACTTGACATTTGGCCTGATTGAAACAGCCAATTCTACAGAAAGCTACTGAGCTGGAAAATCTCTAACAGTCTCACAGATCCAGCCTACTCATCTAGCTCCTTCCCTCCCATTCAGTATCTCTCTGTGGCCATCTACCTTTCTTCCCTCTCTAGCTCCTACTGTCTGTCTTTAGTGGGACAGGTGCCAGAACAAGGGTTGGTGATTGCACCCCTTTTTTTTGCCTTTTATCCCTCTGCGATTGAAGAAAACCAAATGCACACAAAAGCTCCTACCCACGCTGTATTGGAACAGGACAGACAACTGCACGATCACAGAACGAGCACAAGAAAAGACGACAGCAAAGTAAAGCTATGGTCGGGGCGGGGCGGGAACGCTTGTGAAGAGGATGCTTAAAGGACTTGAAGGACACTGTAGGCATGCCACTCGCCAGCCGATTTACCTTGTCGCTGGGCACCACCTCTCAAAAATCGCCCTCCTTGTGCTTGGTGACGGGAGGGAAGAATTATGACTTTGTGCCAATGAACGAATACACGCACTTGCATAAATCATCCATCTTGTTTGGCGGTTAATTACTCTTGTTTACCCTCCGAGTAACCTCGGGATGGGGCGGCGTGATAGGAGGGAGCCTGGGAAGAGGAGATAGCGCCAAATAGTAATCTGCTGACGCTGTTCATCAGTGAGCAATTCGCAGGAGTAAAAGCACATAGTGGGCTTGAACCTGGGTGTTAGTGAATTAGACAAGGTTGCCTGGGGTCTGAGGACGGCAGCTCCATCAACATCCTGGCCTGACCGCAGCCGTTCGCTAAGCTGTTCTGGGGTCAGCCGGTGAAGGTGCCACGCCGAGGCAGCCCGGCGCAGGCCAATCAGAGAGCTCCTCAGGATGTACAGCAGGCGCTGATCGTTGCTTATTTCATTACGGGGAAAGCTACATAAATCCACAAAATGGAGAGGAAGAGGCACAGAGGGAATATTTGCATTTCTCCTCTCCTATCATTTCCCCCTCAATGCCCCCCTCCCCACCCTCCCACCCCCCTTTCAATCCCTCCCCTATTTAGTGCCGAGTGACTTTAATCATCACTTTCGCCAAAACACATTAAGCCGGTGTGTCCGGAGTTGAAGAGGGAGAGGGGGGTTGAAAAAACACAGAGTGGCGCATTAGATTTGCAATAGTGATGCATCACTCTGTCATTACTTTGGAGATTAAAGAAGGGACGTTGCATTTCAATGGAGCGGTGCTGATGCTGCCCTGATGGATGACTGTCCTCCTCCGCTGAACCCAACAGGAAAATACCACTGTCCACCAAGTAAAGAAGAAATCCCACTGACCCTGGAGTTCCCTTCCTTCCTACCATGGGCCTAATTCCCCCTTCTTCTAAAAACCTCCTTTTTCCTTCATCCTTAAACCTAAAAGCCTGCCGTGCCTTTTAACCCCCAATCCGAGAGCACCTCTACATTGAAGATATTTATGCAGCTGTTTGATCATGTTCTCAAGTCAAGAACAACACCGCCTTTGTAGGAGGAGATAATACTGTAAAGTGGATTGCATACATTAAACTTAAGCCAACACACAACGTGACTTTGCCTGGTCTTTGTGTTACTGCATCTGTATGAAAAGATGGATGTAAAGTGCTTGAGAGCTTAGGACAGGCAGGATGAGATTGGGAGGCGAGCATAAAAAAAACAAAAAAACAAAACTGAAGGGCATGTATGGTGGGGGTGTTGGGTTGCCTTAGCACTGGGCTCATTGGGGGCAGATTCAATATGGAGACAGAAGGCTTTATAAACAGGGCGGGAGAGAGAGAAAGAGTACGAGGGAGCGTAGAGTCCCCAGGAAACAAAATGACAATACGTATTGTCTCAGAAACAGAGAATCACAGTCAGTCAGGCCAAGGGTACAGCCCACCGGCAGCCTAGCCCAGTGGGTGAGCTTTCTGGTCATGTGTCTATCCAAACCCTCGGGCCTGAGTTCACCCTGGCACCCAGCTCTGGTTGCTGTGTGCCGGTGGAGGGCACGCAAAAGCCCCTAAACTCATGCCCATCCCCATGCCCACTCCTTGGGACAAAGAGCCATCAAAGTTGAAGTCCATGCTCTCTGTGTCCATAAAGTCATTGAGTAGAATGGAGTCCACATCACAGTCCAGACTATTAGGGATGTTCTCCATCTCCAGATTGGCAGCCATTCGACTGTGGGAGCTGTGCTGATGCCCCTGGTAACCCGTGTTCCCCGGCTGATGGTTGTTGTGGTAGTAGCCGTGCCAGGAGTCAGTCATACCCTGGTGGTGAGCTCCAGGGTAGGGCTGGTGACGGGGGTGAGGCGCGGATGCCAATCGGCAGGGGTCCTGGGGAACGTCCATGACGGCGGCAGGGTTGGGTGGCAGGGAAGGGGATGTTGGGAGGTGAGGGCGAGGCCGGTACTGGTTGGAGGTCTTGAGACTGTAGGGCTGTAGAATGTCAGTGCTGACCCGCGGGGACAGAGCCTGATGGTGAGGCCCGCTGTGCATAGGGTTATGAGGATTGTGAGGGGTGTGATTGTGCATGTGGCTCTGACTGGAGCGAGGGTTGTGATCATGGCTGGGAGATACTTTGTTGCTGTGACCATGTTCATGAGTCGGACCGTAGTCGTGGGCAGCGTGGGGCTTGTGGGTGTGACTGTAGTCGAGGCTGGCTTGGTGTTTGTGACCCTGATTGTGGTTCTGATGGTGGGTTGTGTTCTGGTCATGGACTGAGCCATGGCCGTTGTGTAGACTAGGATTGTGAGCGTGCTCTTGGTTGTGATTGTGGTTATGATTGTGGCTGCGATTCTGATTGTGGTTGTGCTGGCTGTGAACACCGTTGGTTCCCTGTGTCATTAGTGTGTGTGTTTCCCGTCCCGGGCCCAGCACTGTGTCCTTGTTGCAGTACGGAGGACCTCCGGTAAGCAGACTCTGCAGGGCGTTGTTCTCTGAGTAACCCCTAATCGGGCGCTGGAAGCTGACTGGCTTGTTCTCCTGGATGGTCTCCATGGGAGTGTGGAGACGGAGCATGCCCATGGAAGGCTGTCCGTACACAGGCCCGCAATAGGAGCCCTCTGCCTTGGGCCCAGGCACAAAGGGATAACCGTTGCATTTGATTTGTGGTGGCTGAGGGTAGCCACTCTCATCTAGACTGATAGCCCCGGTGAGGTCGGTCAGCTGAGGCAGCTCCACAGTGGGGCAGTGGCCCCCGGTGCCCAGGGCCGGGGAGCGGGTGCTGTTGGGGCTGGGGTAGAGTCGCGGGGAAGCTGAGCAGGATAGTCCACCCTCCTCCGGTTCATCAGCCTCCGCCTCAGCTAGAATGGGGGACAGGCAGCCACTCAGCGTGGAGGCAGAGGATGAGGTGCGAGAATGGAGGTCCGTCCAGGTGTCATACTCCTCACCACCCATGCCCACACCTCCTTTCCCTGCTGGACTGCCATGCTCTGGGGAGCCCTGCATGGCTGGTCCAGCTCCCTGACCTTGTCCCCGCCCAAGGCCTATGGCTCCCCCTTTCTTCCGGCTGATGCGACCCTTGGTCTTCAGGTAGCGGGTGCCATTGTCTATAGATGCTGCACGTCGTCTGGGTCCCTTCCCCATCTTCCCTCCCTCTGGGTTGAGCATCCACCAGGAACTCTTCCCTGTGCCCTCATTTTGCACCCGGATAAAGCGACTGTGCAGCGAAAGGTTGTGTCTGATCGAGTTCTGGAACGAGAAAGAGGGATGGGAGGGAGGAGAGGGGAGAAAAGAGATAAATATTAACACCCGAGGGAACATTTAGGGTTAAATAATCATTTCTTGAGAACACAAAGTCATTTCAAATTATGGCCAAACTATCAAGGCTGCACAGCGAGTGAGAAAAAAGATGGATAAAGAAAGAGCGGGAGATGGAGGGGAGAGCAAAGAGGGCAGAGAGAGTGAAGGACCAATCGATACCTCCCTTGACCAGCCTCTCCTCTCCACACGCGCTCACTGAGTCATAATATGGACATGGGTGCAGCCTCCACATCAAACCATCACCAAGGTTACAGAAATGAATCACGCGAGGCAACCCAATCACAGACAGCCCGTATCGATTGCAGGGCCTCCAAATATGAAAGCCTGAGATCTAGCCAGAGACGGAGAGGGAGGGAAGAAGGGAGGGAGGAAGGGGGGAGGCGTGATTTGGCAGGAGAAGATCTGGAAGAGCACCAGAATGAAAAAAAATTAACCCTCATACGCAGGCCTGGAATAAGATAGAGGGGAAGTAAACGTGGGGGAGGGAGGGGTGGAGGGACAGGCTCATTTAACCTCTTTTAAAATCATGGGACAATTAACATGACCGTGGGCAACCGCGGCGGATATCGTGATGATGTGAGGAAGTCCTCCTGCGAGCAGCTCTGAAAGGGGACGGATGTGGCGGTTGCGGGTGGGTGTGGAGTGCCGGGTGGTGGTGATGGTGTGTGTGTGTGGGGGGGGGGGGGGGGGGGGGGTACATAGGATAAGCCTCTCCAGACCCCTGTTTAAGTGTCTGAGTGACGGCTGTATAGTTAATCCACGGCTCCGCAGCAGCATTTGAAGCCGGTGCCAACCTGGAGTGAGTTGATGAAATCTAAGCCTGCCTAAAGGAGAGCTTAGCAGGGATACACATGATCTCTGCTGGCCAAGTTAGTCTAAGTACAGCATGTTCATCCAAATCTTTCCTGCTTGTGTCATTATTCACACTCTCTCCTACTTTCCTCCCTTCGCCTCTCCGCCCTCTCTTTCTTTCTTCCATTCTCTTTTTCTTTTTTTCTCTTTTCTGATCTTTTGGGAGGAAAAGCCCCCCCTCTTCCTCCCCAAACCTCTACCCAGTGTGCACAATCACACACTTTTCTTTTTCCTCTCTGGAGATATCTATCTATTTCTGCCTTGTTTATTACCTGCACATAGCTCACAATCTCTGTCTCCTGATATCTCAAGCCATTCTCTATCTTCATTCACTCGCCGCCTCCTGTCCAATTTTCCTGCTCTCAGCCCCATTCATCTCCCTCTCCGTGTCCCAGCCTCTCTTGATCACGACATTTCTCATTCTCTCCCCTCTCTCCACATCCATCCTCTCATCACCTTACACAACTTCCACCCCCCCACCCCCCGCCTCCTCTCCCCCTCCCCTCCCCCCCTACCCCCCCCCATCTTTCATTCATTCATTCACAGTGAAAAGGCAAGGGCACATATTGGAAACAAACAGCAGGAGATGCAAATCTGTGTTCAACGGGGGGCCGGCTTACATTTCACCCTTCAACGCAATCTATACAGTCAGCATATGTAACACCCCCCCTCCTGCACACACTTTACTCTGGCAGCACACAGCCGCGTGGCTGCAAACTGGACGGCCAGCTAAAAGAGGTGATGGCTCTTTGTTGTTGCGGCATATTATGAAAAGCACAGCATCCAGAACAGCAGGTAATAGGTTTCTCGCAAAATGTTTACAGGGGGAATTCAGCTTAAAGTGGGTTTCAAATCAGTCTTGTCTCGTACCTACTACTATTTTCATTCATGCAGAAAAGCCCCCATCCACACACACACATCCCCACAGCATGAGTCCAAACAGGTAATTTTGTCCCATCCTCCACTCAAATCACGCTGCTTTGACGAGACTCTCTTCACAGACGTGGAAATTGGAGAGATATTTATGTTTTTTTTTCTGCTGTTCAGAGGGGTCCTCTCCAAAACACCAGGTCGACAAAATTGCACAAGCTTGACGCTCGGCGACGAAATAAACCAACTGCACTCCTCAGCCACGGCGCGCCACAGAGAGCAGACTTAATCAAAGCCAAACTGAACGATGACGCCGTGTGAAAGAGGCCGCCGGTGGCGACCCGCATCAGGTGATCTGAGCGTGGCACCCTGACAGGTTCCTACACAACATGACGGCTCAGGCTGAGCGTAGCCATGGCAACAGAGTAAACCAAAAGAGGGAGAAATGAAGAGAGGGGAGGTGATGGTAGGGAGGAGAAGTGGGGGAGGAGGTGGGGAGGCAGCTGATGCTGTTTGATGCTGCAGGCAACTCCAAACAGCCTTTTATCTGAGTCTGTCAGATTCCTGCTTCCAATCCACCAGGGAGGCTCAATCACCAGTAGTCCCAACGCCTCACTACCTGTACCAAGCTGTGATTAGCAGTCGTGTGTGTCTGTGTGTGTGTGTGTGTGTGTGTGTGTGTGTGTGAGAGAGAGAGAGAGAGAGAGAGAGAGAGAGAGAGAGAGAGAGAGAGAGAGAGAGAGAGAGAGAGAGAGAGAGAGGGGGAAAGAGAGCTTCCGTACAACGACTCCGGCAACAATTATAACACAGCAGCCGACTGTTCCTTCACCTGCTGATATATTGTACAGTACTCTCATCTGTTTTGCATTGTCTTCTGTATACACGATTAAAGTGACTTTCTTTTGCTGGCAGAGACATTTCTGTATTGAAACTGCTAATGGAGAAACTCTGGTGTTGTTACTTCCCACTCTGTACTACAATATGCCCAGATGTAATGATTTCTGGTTCTCAGCCCTGTCGGAGCACAGGGGAGCAATAAGGATCCAATGAATCATCAACAAACTAAAACGATGCTATAAGAGGCCTCTAAAGGTCTTTAAACTTGATATAGAGTAGCATCCTGACAAATCATAATCACATGCGTGGAAACTGATCAAGATGAATCAATCAAGATATGCAGTGTGCAATTCATCAAATTAAATTTAATATATACGCATAGTCAGTCAAAATAAGTAAAATGAATTGTAAAGCTGTTGAAATAAACAGGCTCAACATTTTGCTTCTTCTTTTCACTTTGTTTTCTTGTTTTTTGAGGAACAAGTAAAAGTTACACATTCATTTTTTGCAACAAAACTTTACTCCATAGACAGTTTCTTATAGCTACACCAAAACTATTGCTGTCCTGCAATGATTCCTCCCATCATCAAGCTTTCTAATGTTCAGTTCCGAATATGTTCATTCAGCTGTACGATCATTTTATAGGATGCAGTTTGTGGTGCTATTGATTGTACTGCTTTATACTGACAGCAGTTATGGTGGACTAAGTATCAGAAATCATCTCACTCTCCCAGTGGCGCCTGGTAGACAAAGGTTTGTATCGCCGAATGTTAACAAAGTCACAAAGGTAGCCTTAACTACAGTCATTGATTCTAACTGTTTCTGTGCCTAAATGTCATCAAACCTGAAGCTGAGTTGTGTCAGATCAGAAACCATTTTTGCAATAGTTCAGAAGGCACTGACAGCTCATCTTTTCCTGCCAACTTATTCAAGCTTGCTGCCACGATCATGTAGTCTTAGTTGACAATTCACTGTCATAAATGTAATTGTGATTAAGGATTTAATTGTCTTTTCCTCTTCCCTTTATGCCATTTTAATTAAAGTCTAATCATATATTAGTAATACACATACAACAAAGAAGAAAAAGAAACATTTCTTGGCCTTGAAAACTGGAACATATAAATAAATAAAAACAATATATGTTTACCTTTAATTGCACAAGACATACATGACATAAATAACAACTTGATTAATGAACTATAACTGAAGTACTGACAGTGACAGTCACCAATACTCCAAATAAACAACGTGGCATGGTGGCGCTCACTCCTCACTCATGAGCCATTAAAACATATGAGAGGAAGAGGGAGGCACAACGATATCATTTCAATAAAAGAGCGCCAGTCAAACTTCTAAAGGTGGAAAACGGTGGATCTGACTCGATACGATTGGAAACACGACAACATTACATCCCGCCCACCTATAGCAGAAACCTGACTGCATCTGTCAATCAAACTCACACGTCCCCAAAAAATACATATTTTGAGGCCTATTTTCTTATTAATGATGTCAGATGGACCGCCAGAAAACTAATAACAAAGTGTGACTTAAGCTAACAACACCATAAGAACTTATGAAAAAGAGAAAAAAAACTTATTGACTTTGTATTTCATGAGAGAAATTGAATGGGAGTCTGAAGGCTTTTTGGAGCCAACCCCTAGCTCCTCTCAGTGGTATGGCAGTTTATGGCACTTACGGATTGCCGTCATTTTTCACACCCCGAACCAACGTCCAATTTTTTGTACAGTTTACGTTTTATTCATATGAATGGAAAAGATTCTGACACTTATACAAAATAGTTGTGATCAGCTCAAATAGTTGCGATCAGGCGATAATGTTCTAATTGTAACATCATAGCAAGCTTTAATGGCTAAGTGTAACAGTAAGGACAACGGCACAAAAACAAAAACAAAAAATTAACAAACCCCTTGATAATCCTTTTAAAGATTTAGAACAATTTATAAATGAATTTACAAATGTGCAGAACTGGACCATCACGGTCCAACAGGAAGTTGCAGAGTCTGCAGGTTATAATGACAACCAGAGGATATAACAGTATAGTGGATATGATTAGCCGACAGTCAGCCACAGAGGAGAAGCTGATCATTAAATCCTCCAGCCGACCCTTTACCTTGAATGAAACCTGCAGATATGGCAGCCTTGTGTGGCACAAAGCTGCCCATCCTATCCTCTGTGTACGTATGAACTTGTCAGAAAGAGTGATTCTGGAGTGGAGGAACCGGCTCCCTCTGTTCTCAGCCTCTGCCTTTCTGCTAATGCAGGAGGAACTGGACTGTTGCAGTGAGAACGGTGACTGAATCTGTCCTCACATCCAACCTGCTCCTCTACAGGGAACCCGCTGCATCCGGCTCCGCTACTGTATATTATACATAAATAGTGACTGAGTTTGACCCTGACACACTGCTGCTTTCACTGAGTCAGGGGATAGTCAGTCCAGTGGTTAGCTAATGGCCCATGGACACACAGATCTGTCTGTACACACAATTCTCACACTTTTCCCCTTTTTCAAAATGCCACAGCAGGCAATTTTTCATGACCGAGTTTGAGTGTCCTGGTCAGCAAGATGATCCCACTGGCAGGGCGATATGACTTTGAAACACATAATATTTGTATATGTTCTAATTCATTTCACCTGCAACCATAAATATACACTTTTAATACTGAGTGTAAAAGCTCCTTATAGATGTTGGAAATAGTTTGACAAAACAATCACAACTCTATGTCCACTTACTGTTTTTGTTTTGTGTCATCAGGGTTATTTCTTAAACTGTGGACGGCTTTCAGAGCCACATAAGACATGATACAACCGTTTCCACAAACTGATTAGTGCTCCTCGTAATGAACAAATGAAGCTTCCTCTTGGCTTTCAAAGTGAACGTACAGAGGACGGACAAGAAAACAAAACAAAAACAGGGTCATCTGTGAAGTCTATTTCAGTCGGGTACAGGAGAACTTAAATATATGTTTTGTTTCAGATTGTGTTATCAGCGTGTAAAACTAAGACATGTGTTCCCTTCATGGTTATTAACCCTCTGCATCTACATTTTTATTGAGACCCAGCTGTAAAAAGCCTTTTTAATGGTCATAGACTGTGTCCTCGTCAGCAGGAGGCCGTGTGCTCACGTCCTCCATTTCAGAACAGCAATAACAGAGCAATGGCTAATTTTCTTGATTATTATTATTTCCAACCCTTTTTTATTCTGGGTAACTTAGCTAACACTAATAAAAATCGATGGCAAATTATCCAGTTTGTGTTGCATAGCAACGAGAATGATGTAACCATTTGCACTCTCTTTCCCTTTTGCTGTCTCTGTGTCGCAAAGTGATTCTCTCAATGGAGCTTTGTGAGCATGAAGAGCCTCGTCTGTTAATTCTACACAGCAGCAAATATAAAAATACATCTGTGTACTGGATCTTATCAGACCACAGAGGAAGAAATCGTTTCCAGACATTTCCACAACTCTTTGCAGATTGTTAACCCTCTCGACCCTGGAGGTTCCTGTACTGGGACCAGGCTGTATCTGTTATGAAAGCACGACGCACCGACACTTTTTAAGGTTGCACAGTCACTTTAGACTCCAGACTAGTACAATAGTTTTAATGGATGCAGCTTGCTGTGCTTCATTTCTATTGGTTGCAGTTGAACATGTCCAACATCCATGTTACTGACTCATTATTACAAGGCTGATATTTTTTCATCTTTAATTTACAGTTTTGGTTAGGCAGAAGTAAAAATGTCAGTTTTACTGTTTTAGTCTAATCTCCTTCTGGCCTGGTGATATGACAAGCAGACTTACTGTGTTTACAGTTTTTGCAAGTGCTGTTCATTTTGGTCTCTGCTGGTACTGCCTGAATTTGGGGATTTGTATTTTATGGTAGAAATTTAAGAAAAGAAAAAAAGAATATCCCAGGTCTCAAGGGGTTAAAATGTGGACATCAGATGAATAATACCCTGTGTTTTCTGGACTTTTCCAACACCGGCAGTACTTGTTATTGTTATTATGGAAGGATTACGGAACGGGGCTACCAGGCACAAGCCTGAGGCTGAGGGGTCAGTGGGACCCACATCTTCGCCTGCTAAACACCCCAGACAGAGATCACGATGAAATCAGATGCTAAATGACCACAAAGACATGCACAACAGCTGCGAAGAGACACATCGCAAATACACAGAGATTCAAATTAGCTACAAGGAGACTTAAAATGATGCAAAACAGCTGCAAGACACAGTTAGAGACACAGAACAGTGGTTTGTAGTCGTTTTGTGTCCCTTCACTCAGTCTGGGTGTCGTGCTTCTTATGTTGGAGAACAGGGGCCTTTTACATGTCTGTGCCCGGGGCCTGTTGTTTCATTATCCCTCTCTGATTGTCATTATTATTATCTTCAATCTTTTGGTATTTAGTTATTTAAATATTTTTCTTTTACTTGCTGTGTCGTCTCCTCTCTCTTCGGTTTCCCTGTGTGTGTTCTGTGCAGCGCTTTGGTTCAACTTCAGTAAAGTGTCATAAATTGAGCCGAGTTGAGTCCACACACCACGTTACACATGTAAACAAACCCCTTCATATGTATTTCACAACTTGTTCACCTCGATGTGCACGCACACACACAGACTCACACACAGCACCCCCCCCCCCCCACCCCACCCCAAACTGGCAATCATACTTAATCCCTCTCCAGCCTGAGTAATCCCCGACAATCCAAGGCTAATCCTGGTTAATTCTGGGCACTCCTCAGCTGGGTTTCACCCTGAAACCACAGAGACAGGGTGGGGATTGGTCGGATCATGGCGATTGAGGGTGGGCGCGCCGTTGATAGACATAATTGGTCAGGCAGTTATTGTGAGCCAACAAAAACAAGCACAGGTTTTCACGGGTCTTCAAAATATGTCCAGATTGACCCCGTGCTATTTGTCACATCCCAGTCGCTGCTCCGGGTACAAAACATGTTTTTCATCGGAGTTAGGATGTCCAGACTAATGCTAGGCTCTGGTACTTGCTTGTTACAGGAACATGATCCGGAGAGCAGAGTAACCTTTTCTGTATGATTTGAAGGAAACAAACAGCTAAAACAAACAAACCAAAACAGCAGCGGTACAGTACGAGCCATTCCTCTGCTGTAAAGGGCTTCTGAGAAGTCATTAGCCTCTATTCAATCAGCTCTACCTAGCGATGCTCCGTGTTCAATTCTTCCTAGTGGCTATTGATCTTGATTCCGAAATGAAGCACTTAAGACGCCTTGATCAAGCTGCTTCTTAATCTAGCGTTAAGGAGATTGAGACCTTTTCACCTCCTGTCTCAGACAGACTTATTACTTTGGCACAGGGGTACAGTGGCAGTCAAAGCACACTTCACTATCACAGCCTCAGTTTGGGTTTTATAGTCTATTTAAGCCCCTTTGGTGCAGAGCAGGCGGCAGGAACACTTTTACTCTCTGCCATTTTGAAAAAGCTGTCAATATACACAAAGCCAAGAGTGTTAATGAAGCAATATGTCACTGACAGGCGATGGATGGGGATGCTTTGTTAAAAACAAGGAGGCCTCTGGTGCTTGCAGGCTCCACTGTGTGCCTTTCGATGCCTTTCGATTGAGTTTGCACACAGAAACTACAGGATATGTGTCTTTGAACTGACGGTATACTCATGAGAGCGTGAAAGCAAGAAGTAAAAAAGAAACTGATTTACCTTCTGCTGCAGCTCTGTCAGCAGCGAGACAGGGGAACAGGTTGCAGAGGAGTTCTGCTTCTGGACATTTTTATAGGCTGCTTTTACCTCTCTGTCCTCGCAGGAGAGGAGCCTCTTGGAGGGGATTCTTTAGAGGATTCAGTAGAACATCATGTAGTGGGTTTTATAGTGCTTTCTGCTTCACATTTTAAGGAGCCCACCTCTAATTTATGACACATTCCACGGCACATTCAAGAGGACTGTTACGTTTTAAATTCCATGCAACGCCCCATTAGATGTGGTCCGGCACAATCCAGCCGAGTGTTGTGGGGATTGTTCTACGCCGCCGTGTTGAGAAGTAGTGAGACTAGGCAAAGCCGTTTTCTCCCGTTGCTCAACCATTATTTATTAATCCATTTCACACAGCCAGGAGTCATTATGCACGGTCCTGTCAATGAGTATCTCTCTATGCCGCACATTTATTTGATAATAAGCAGGAGTGGGGGAGAAGATAAAAGCGCTGACTGCGTTCATTGTGGAGCGTTTTCTGCAGGCGGGGAGACTTAAATGAGAGCAGCCAGGCTCTGTGTGGGAATGGGTCTCGTCTGCTAAGCCTGTCTGGAGGCAATCGATGGAAATTAGTCAACGCTAAAGATTCACTTCCTGTGACTGATGTCACGGGCAGCACTTGTCTCTTTGAAGGGAAATAAAGAAGTGGGAGGCTGAGGGATTAATGGGGTTGGAGAAGGTGTGAGCATGCGGAGTTTGGGTGGGGGCTAAGCTGGGAAAAAAGATGCTATTCTCTTGGCAGATTGGAGGAAAATAGTAGGTCAGAGCATCCGGAGGAATGCAGCGTAGCTTGGAACATTAAAGGGACACAATAACTTGGCTGTGTATATGGCCAACAACAACATACACCAATCAGTATCGATGGAGAATAATGCTTCTGCAACTGTTGAAACAGCAATAAAAATGACTAGTAGTGACTGAAATATGTAATTTAGCATCAGAAAAAGGCTCTTTAGACAAACTCTACATAGATCATTTAAAAAAGCTGCAATACTGAATGTAAGGAATTGTTTTTTGGTTTAAAGCGCAGTTCAGAAACACTGTAATTCAGCAGGTTAAAACAAAGACTACACTACATCTGCAAGGCTCTTTGTAACTGGCAGGTTCTTCGGGTCCTCATAGTCTCAGAGAACTCATCAAACAACAGGAACCCTTCTTTTTTTGTGTCGGGGATGAATAACAGTGTTTACAGTTCTAGCAGCAGTTTCCGTTGTGCACTTGCAGTAGCTGTGACAATTGGATCAGAGATAGCATCTCCAGCAGTTGTACTGAGGCCGCCCCCTGAAAGGTGCACCAGTTAGCTTCTCCTCAAAGTACAGCCGAGGGACTAGAGCCAGCCCTCAGGCGACAGAAGGCCTTTCACTCCCCCTTACTCCCTGTGGAGCTTCACAAGCTCCGGGGGGGCAGACAGGGAAAGAAGGCAGACAGGGAGAGAATAGACGGGTGGAGAGAGGCAGGAAGCGAGAAGCCGGCTGGGGCTAACCTGAGAAAAGGTAGACGGGAAGAGAGCCTGAGGGGCCGGGGGCGGACAGCAAGCCCAATTCCCAGCGAAGAGGCCTCTAATTGGAGCTGCCGGCCTGCCGAGGCAGCCTCTCCCTCTGCGGATGGACATAAGGAGCCAAGTGAAGGCGGAGAGCCCGGGGGCGGGAGGAGAGGGCAGATAAAAATAGAGCCGGCAGATTAACAAGCATCTGAAAGCAGGGCAGGGGATCGGAAAATCCTCCCTGCGTGCCAGAGATGCCCGGTCCACAGGCCACAGCCGGCTCTGTGAATCTGTGAAGACTGACAGAGCCGGAGTGGCCACGAGTGGTGCTTCCTTCCTGTTGGCCTTCCTTACATCACAAACACTGGAGGGGGGGGGGGGGGTACTATGTCCTGCTCGAGGACTCAGCTTAAACTTTAATGACGTACTGTAATAGTCATCTTTCTGGGCTAAAATTACAATATTTTTTGCTTTGATTGATTCCAACAAAGATTTTCAAATAAAATTGTCAGCTATCACAACTCTGTAGCTAATATTTTTCACAGGAAGCTCTTTTATAAGATCTTTTTTAAGGATTTGTGGGAGAAAGTTTTAAAAATAGAAGCAATTCAAGGGATGTGTTCCCTCATCCCTATTATCTATTTGACATTTATTATATTAAAGCTTCACTTTTTTCTCTCCAGCCATTGTTTTGTAAAAATCTATAGCTAAGCTAAGTCCACTTAGTTGTTTACTCTTTTGGTCCTTCGTAATGTTACTTTTCAAGCTATTATAAACGAATAATGTTCATTTTCATTGTTCATGTAAGTTTTTTGTTTTTAGCTATCAAACTTCTAAAGGTTAGCAAGCTAGCAAGACTATTATATGAGCTATTTGGCTCATTTGCCAGCGTCCAACCTTGTTTTCGTTTGATAGCTCAAAACAAAAGAACTGAAGAGTAAATGCTCAATTATTATACTTTATTTTGTGTGTTTGGTCTAATTTGGACTATGCTAGGACTGTTTGATAATATAACAAACTTTATAAATACTCATGCAGACAGTTTTTAATGGATCATTTCCAATAAAACCTCAAAAACAGCATTAAAAAAAAGAAAACAAATCCCCTCAATTATAGTAACAGGAGTAGTTTGTCACCTCCACCTTTGACTCATAAAAGGAGTCACCTCCACGGCTGTGATTTCTATCCCTCCCCTGGGAGCTTTCACACGCCAGGTGTAGCATCGTGACACCTATGGGAGCCAAAGGAGAAGCTGATAAACAGGCCTGATCACACCTGCCATCAGGTCTCAGGAGAGCACCACCCACCTCAACACTCAGCTGTCACATCCATCCACACACTGGAGGCTGTGCGACACCTCCAGCAAATGTAGTGATCCACAGTCAAAAGCTGATACACTGGCAGAAACACATTAATAAAAAGCAACAAAGGCTACATTTCCTTGACAAATCTGAGAGATATCCACACACACCAGGCTCTGCCGCACACTTTGTTAGAAGAACAACAACTATCTCTTGTGTTCGAATGAGTTCAATCTGTTGGCCTTTTGTCCGTAACGTAAGAGAGTTTCCAAACAGAAAGTGGTAGCCTTGAATGAATAAAAGACACCCGAAGACGAGGTGAGCAACTTTCAACGTATGTATTTCAATTTTAGGTTAGTACAAAAAAGCACTGAAAAGATACTTGATCATGACTATGAGTATTGAACACTTTGTAATAAATACTCATTATTAGTTGGAAAGAAATGAGCTATTGTTGAATATTCAAAGCCCGACAACCTTTGCTCTCAAACTGCTGCTCTATTTAAGTATCATACTACTTCAACATTTACCGCCTCAACAGGGAACATCACCAGTCTGGTAATTTGACCAAATTGCCATTTTGTTGCACTTCATTCACTCAGTCTGACAATGTGTTCATATTAACTGATCTTTGTCTGGAAACACATATTTGATCTTGTTTTCTCCTTTAACCACGAGTGACATATCTGTCCTCATAATGCCATTTTCAGTTCACATGGAGGTAGTGTAGCTAGAAGCAGTTGTTTTCACAATGACTGAAGAAATTCTTAAAAAGAAACGTGGCATATAAAGATTCATCTTAATCATCCCGTCTGTCCGTGGCTGTGAAGTGATACAGAAGTGAGTGAGCAGACTACAGCAAAGGAAAGCAAAAGTCCTACAGCTGACAGGATGAACATACCTTGTCTATTTGGGCATCAGGGCTTGTATGGACAAGAGAAATTATTACATGCATCCATAACTATGGTAACAATGGGCAAATGAGAGTTTTATTAAGATGAACTTAACCCTGTAAGGCTATTTTGTCAAATGTCCACCAGAAAAACATCCCTATGGAGCTGTTACTGTTACTGTCAGTAACAGCTCCATAACTGTGAAGCCAAAATGACATGAAAGACTTTTGTCTCGGAATACAATAAATCTCCTTGTCTCCATCAGGTCAGAGGGAGATTTGAAAAATTTCAGCAGAAATTGTCATTTTTACTTCCGCCTAATCAAAACTGTAATTTAGAGGTTGAATAACAGCCTTGTAACAATGAATCAGTGACACTAATCTAAACCTCTTCTAAAAATTCTCAACTACAAATCTACAAGATTTGATGCAACAGACAATACGGAAAACATTGTTACGTCCATTTTAATCATATCAGTAGCAGGTGGTCTTTTCATTGAATGTGCCCAGTTTTAAAACCTTTGAAAAGTGTCGTTTGGTTGTGTTTTAATACCAGATAGAGTCTCTCCTGGTTCAGGGACCTCCCGTGTGGAAAGGGTTAAGACTTTGGAGTATATTCTTGAGGAGTTATTTTTATAAGTCAATTTGCAACAACCTGAATAACTGTATCAATTTCATCCACGCTTGTCACTATTTGTGTGGCAATTGTGTCATGGTTTTTCATGAATGTAACATTCTTAATCCTGCCAACTCAAAGCCAAGAGACGTGTGATTCAGTCTGGAACCAAGCCTGAACATCACAGTAGTACACTATAAAACCTTCACAGGAGCTTCATTTCATAAACTAACACAGTTCAGTAAGTTACAGGAATCCTTGCAAAGACCTCAAATCGCTTCCATCCATCAAAAACAGCCACTTGATCCTGTATGTGGTCCCAGGGGGGTCAGAGCCTCAGCTGATTTTCTGTGTTGGTCAACAAAGAAATCATTCACACTATTTAACCTGAAACACATGACTTTGGAGAAGACCACGCAGGCAAAGGAAAACATGGAGACTCCACACCAGAAGCTGACAGTCCGAGTCTTGCAATGAGGTCTTGCAGTGACTAACCACTGCACCGCCACGCATCTCCCCTTATATAGCAACATTTGTCAAAACAAAATGCTTACACACATCTATCTGGATCATGTTTCAGTGCTGCCTGGGCGGCGTGTCTCCACTCATAATGGATCATCATTAGTTGCATCTTTAATTGTTTCCCAGTAATCTGATACCTGCTTTGGGGCCTACACTCAAATACCAGACCTAGTCAGGAATAGTAATGATGAATACTTCACTGTATCGTTTGATCCAATTACTCCTTTTTTTTTAATTCACTCTGCTTTGGACACCCACTTCAGAAAGTCGCTGAATGTGACTTGAGATTGATTGATTTTTTTCCCAGAAAACAATTTTGCCAATTCACACTGTCACAGTGATTTCTTTTAAGAGAAGCACATCTCTCATCAGACGTGTTGTTTTGATGTATGCCAGTTTTAAAAGGGGGGGGGGGGGTATCACATCTCTTCTACTGTATGAGTGGTTTATGTTGACTGTCATTAATCCAGATCAAGGCTACGTATTTCTGTTTCGTGGAAATGAAAAGAAATTGAAAATATATCGGGGAAGATGATGCACATATTGTAAAGTTGTAAATTTCTCAAAACTAAACTAATTGTGACGTGTTGACGTCACAAAACTCTGACAGCTTGTTTCTCACCCTCGCAAAGACAAAGCCACACAAACACACCAACACACCCATCTCGTGCTTCGCTAGCATGGCATGCTGGGCCGGCTCATTACTACAATGTCAAGCTACTAGTTGCTAAGGAGACCTGAGGGAGAGGGAGGGTTCCTGTTGCCATGGCAGCAAGCCTGCATCCTGCCAACTGTCTTCCCCCATGAGACCTGACCATCGTAGACAGAGAGAGAGAAAGAGAGACGAGGAGGAAAAGTGAGGGCAGAGTAGAGAGAGGAGAGAACGGCTGGAGGGGGTTATGGTTAAGATGTTGAAAGAGGAGGACTTGTAAAGATGCCTGCGAGGCTTTTTTGGAGAACCACAGAGACTGTTGCAATAATGCACAGAGAAAATTGATGGGGTGAGAAGGAGAAGAGGGAGTCCTTGAAAAAAGACTCCCCCCCTAATCACCCATGCAACAGCTTTCCCATGGCTAACATGCTTGATGCCCGGACGACCACAACTAGATCCAGGCGTTGACAAAGACGGAAAAATGACGGGAAGCGCCCCGAATCCAAAACCCCTTCTCAACTCCTTCAATCCCCGGCCCATAATGCCATGCGTGTCCCCAAGTGAACCGCCCGCCTCTCAGCTTTTACTACACGAGCCGAAGATCTGACAGAGCTTTTGGACGAGTGTTCACAGAGCCCATCCGTCATGGAAAGAAATCTGCTTTGGTGAGAATGAGCAGTAATGAACGACGGATGGGAAGGAGCGAGAGGGATGGGGGGTGTGGGTGAGTGTGGGAGGGGGGGGGGGGCATCTGTGAGGGATGAGCAGAGAGAGATTAAGCTGATTGGGGAGCGCAGAAGAAGGGCGAGGAGGAGGTCACACGAGGCAAAAGAAGAGAGAAGAAGTCCTCAGTCTCAAATTCAAATTAGCCTTATTGGTTTTCAAGGACACTGAATTGTTTCCATCCTCCATTTCTTCCTCTGTCACTGCCCCCCCCCTCCACCACCCCCCCCTCCACCCGCCCCACCACCCCCCCTCTAGCGCACATCTATTTTCTTCTCGTTTCTTTTTTCTCCTCTCTGACTTCACTGGCTCTTATTAAATCATTCTTTTCATTGCCTCGGACTGGTTCGTCGTACTGAGGAATACATGTGTGTCAGGGGAGCTATAATTGCAGAGCTACAACATATTATTACCTAAAGCCCTCACCACTCAAACACCTCTACACACAGTTTTGCCACCTGATTTGAACCCAAGCACTGCATTTCAAATGGGTTTATAATACAAAAATCTCCTTTTTTTTGTTTGCAGAAAGCTTTAGACTCACGGTCAGTTGAGGTTAACTTTAAAATGTTATCTATTGATGGATTTCTCTCCTGTGTCTGACTGATCCATAACCGTGTTCATGTTTCCAACCGTAGTGTGGGTTGATTTCTCTGGAAAGACAATATTTTGTAATATCCAATGCTGATGATGTAAAAATAAAGTCTTTGTCCAAAGGTTGTGATTATGGAAAATGGACGATGGTCAAGGTATCGTTAAGATTACGGAAACTATTGAACGAGACATTGGGTGCAAATCATCATTAAATATGAACAGAATTAAGAGATGCTGGTCTGGTGTGTCGTGTCTCCAGTAGAAATGCAGTACCCAGGGGTAAAGGGGAAATATGACAGTACCAGTAGCCAATAAATTACATTAGCCTGGTGAGGTAATCATTAGGAATAGAGTATATAAATCAAAAACTGGGGCCATGTTGCAACAACTGGTAAAAACAAAAACAAAAAAAAACAGTGGCTGAGAGTTCTGATACACGCCCTTAATTTGACGGGTCCCGACCAAAGTTTAGGTTTCTGGATGGGTTCTGATTGTTTTGCTGTGTAAGGTTTTGGGGTTGGATTGGGTTTGGTTCAGGTCATTTTGAATGTGCTTGATCAAGAAATGTATCTTTCCCTCTCTTGTTGTTTGAAAGAAAGTAGAAAATAATCCGGGGCTTGATGACCCAGGTAAAGCCTGGGTTCTGGTCTCAGATTTAGGCCCACGTAGAACACTACACTGGCCATATAAAGTGTACAGTAAATCTGAACACTGCAGAATAATAATTTATATTAATCTGGAAGGAGGGCGAGGTTATGCTAGAAAAAGAACGTGTTAACACAAAGTCCGAAAGCAAAAGTATCCATAGCCTCTCTGAAGGGTCATTGCAGAGAGGGGGGAACTCTTTTAAAGTCCTTTGACCATTATTTGATCTGATAATTGGTTCCATCAAAACCAACTGTTAAATCCATACATCGTTTCCAGATTCACAGGCAAAGCCGACAGTTAACCTAAATTAATTCCCATAGTGTCAAGAGGTCTGGTGCTGGGAAATAGTTGCAAACTTTGTTGTTGCCACAAAACATGTAATGCCTTATTGGCAAGTAAAGTGTCTTTATGTCTTGTTCTGAGGGGCAGCTGTCCCACATACATTAGTGGCTTTCCCTGATTAGCTACACCATATCCAAATACTTCTGTATGGAGCTGTTTTAAAAGGTTGTAGCTACAGATTTATAAAATGGACAGTTTGTTTTGTTTTGTTTTGTTTTGTGAGGTACTCTGTGTATTACCTGAAGTAGATGGGGGTCAGCACTAGCCTGGTGTTCCCTGACCCAAATTCACATTGTTAATATATGTGTCTGGGTACGCTCCATCCAGCATTATTTCCAGTTGTTGAATCCTCGTGGGCATTGACCTCAGGTTAACTTTGAGACTGGTTGACCAGCCTTTAATCGGCATTAACCAATGGACGTTACAAAACGCAACCACCACTGCCATTGTTGGAACCACTTCAGCTGCTGTTTGGTCCACCATTCAGGGGGGCTGAGCGAACCTCATGCTAACCTCAAGTGTCAAAATTATAATCACAGCAAAGACTCAAGCGGTGAGCAATAGGTGGGCGGAGCCAAACTGGGTCAGCACAGTTCCAAATTGGAGAAGCAGTCAGCTATATCGGCACCGAAGATAAGCCACTGTGTGTACTGTTGTGTATAGGGTCGGCAAGAACAGGTCATTTAGCCAAGTGGCAACCAACCATGATGTCACCCACCATCTTGCTAGTTCGGAGTGGTTTGGAGCCAGAAGTGACCATATTTGGACGAGCTGGGTTTGGAGCAAGCGATGAATCTAACTCGATCTGATTGGACACCAGGCGATAGTATGTCCCACCTACCGATAGCTTTAACCTGACTGTACCACAGGTCTGTCAATCAAATTGACACCCCCCCAAAAACACACATAATGACGGGATTGTTTTTAGTTGGACCTCCAGAAAATGAATAAGAAGGAGTGACTTTAGCTAACAACACTGAGATAACTCGTGGAAAAAAAATGTTTTAATTGAAAATCTTTTAGATAAGTTAAATGGGAGTCTATGGAGCCAACCTCTAGTGGCATTTGGTGGTATTGCAGCTTAAAGTACTTCTGCATCGGCCTAATTTTTCAGACCTGGAAGCTACGTCCACTTTCATATACAAAGTCCATTGTTTTAGCCACCTAAAAATATTAATTGTGTAAAAAGTGTACGCTACATTTCAAATATTTTCGCCAGCCTTCCCGTCAGACAGCCAAGTTTCCAAGTGTTCCATTACATCAAGCTACGCTCACTTCAAAGCCACCACAGTCCTTTCACCGAAAAAAAAAAATGTTACCTCTCAGAAAGTCACAGTTGCAGATCTACAGCTGCCTCACTATTGTGCAAATGACAAAAACATAGATCTTGTGTTCCGATTTGTTTCTGCCAGGTCCAGGTCTCAGACTGAGGCCTGAGGAGACCCCTGACACACACACACACACACACACACACACACACACACACACACACACACACACACACACACAGCACAGAGCAGTCCCACATACTTGCGTCCAACCAATTTTGTGCAATGTGCAAACATGCTGTAACTGTCCCAACCAATTCAAAGCTCTCCTCTTTCCCTCGCTCTGTTCCTCTCTCTCTGGTTTTGATCACACACTCTCTCTCTCTCTCTCTCTCTCTCTCTGTCTCTCTCTCTCTCTCTTTGTGTCTCTCTCTCAGTCTGTTTCTCATTGCAAGGGAATGTGGTGTCTTTGTCAAAGACGCTGGGAAACAAGAAGCTTCATCAGCCTCATCCTCATCTGATTCTCTTCTCTTCCCTCCCTTCACTCAGTCTCAGCCTGATACACACACACACACACACACACACACACACACACACACACACACACACACACACACACACACACACACACACACACACACCACAGACATGGTTTTATTGACTTATTCATGCATGGGTTTGTTTTGGGGGCAGAGCTCCTGTCTGCCAGTCTGACAGACACCCCGTGAACCCTTGAGACTCCCCTCCCCATCTTTGTCTCCACACACACACACACACACACACCACACACACACACACACACACACACACACACACACACACACACACACACACACACACCCCCCCGACCCCTGAGTCCCCCCTAACCCGAGCATGGCACAGTGGGTACTCTGGAGCAATCAGGGTTCACTCAGGTTTCTCCTCCATCGTTTCCCCTCCCCTCTTCTGTTGTTTCCCACCTCTCTCTTCACTTTCTACTTCTCTTCTCTCCTCTCTGCTGGGGAGAAGGGGAAGGTATGCCCACATTTCCCAGAACAAAGACAGCCCAATTAAGTCAGTTTGAGTTAAGGTCTGTGTGGCAGAGAAGGATCGGAAGCGAGGAAGCTGAAGAGAGAAAGCGACGGCGGAGGAGGGAACGGAGAGGGGAAGAGAGAGACAGTCTAACGAAGAGGGAAAAGAGGGGGTAAAAAGAAGTAGAAGAAAAGAAAAAAAAAGAGGAGCTCGAGTCACTTTGTAGCGGAAGCGGGTCGACTTCGTTTTTAGCTCCTCAATGGGAGACTATGAAATATTAATAACTGCTCCAGCCATATACTTCAGAGGCCTATGGTAAAACTTAAAGTCTAATGAGACGCCGCTCATGAATTGCTAATGGGAATGCTGGAATGTGTGTTTTTTGAGTGTGTTTGAGTATCTGCACATGTGTGTGTGTGAGTGAAGGGAGGGGGGTCAAGCTGGTAACTGAGGGGTGGAGTATAGCAGAGCTTCCAGTCTTTCAAAGAGCAGGCGAGAAACTTCATTAGAGGCTTGAAGTTCTTCCTGCCGCACATCTAAGCTTTCTTGAAATGAGAATTTCCTTCACTGTTTTCTACGGTCCGACCGCAGCTGACAAAGTTTGAAACCGTCCTGCTAATTGAAACAAAATGGAAGTGGAGGTTTTTCCCGTACTCGCAGCCTGTTTGGGTGTAGGGTCCGGCCGCCCAGTGGGCCTACACAGGACAAAGCGTGTATCAATAATGGATGTATAGATGTTTTTTTCTTTGTGTTTGTCAGTCTTTTGGAACAGAGCCATTCTTTAATTCATGGATAGAGTTTGTGATGTTCGAAAGACAAAAAATGCTTCAAGAATTCAATGTTTCCTTCTGTTTCTTACTCCCTTCACCACATGTGTTCATAGTATGGATGTCTAACTAAATGATTTATAAAGGTGTGTAATAAAACTTAATAATAAAGCAGTGGTTCGCTATTTTTGTGGTTTAAAGTGAAGCAACGTGAACTTGAATGCCAGTGTGCCTGAGTTGGACTGTTTTCACCAAAAAGTGATTGTTGAGCTGTTAGAGGCCTGAAAAAACTAATTTATTTATGATTTCACAAATTAGAAAATGAGATGAAGGCTTTGTCTGAAATCACTCTCTGTTAACTCATATAGTGCTCTAATTTACCCTGCACCATTGTGTTTGAGTGTGTGAATGCTGAGTGTGTAAATACTGAATATTCACTATACAGGGCCCCCAAAAATTCCACAATGGATGGACAATAGTGGGTTAGTGTCATAAATATAACAATGTTGGACCAATTAAAATGTATACCTGATGATGGTGAAGAAAAAGGTTCAGCAACATGAATGTTTGTGCCAACTTGTATGCCAATCCATCCAATAGTAATCCATATATTCAGTCTGGTACAAAGTGGTGGACCAAAGGTAGACAGCTTATCCACCTGGAGGGTTCTGGTTCTGGAACTGGTGTTTTTTAACAGGGAATCTACTCTGTGGTTCCCAAAGGGTGTGAACTTCTCCGTTTCACAATAGGGCTGTCATGATCAGGACATTTTAGCTGATGATTAATTGTCATACAAATAATTGTGATTAACCATTCTATCTTATTTGGTTAATTTTTCTACCACTATTATAGTATAATCATTGAAACAGTGATGGAAGTATGAAATTCCTCTTAGTTTCATCCAACTGTTTTTACACAAATGAGTAGACGATTCTAACGATTATGAAAAGTGATGATAATGCTCAAATAATTGTGATTATGTGATTGTGACAAGCCTTGTTCAGAATCTAGGTTTTTCTTTTGGTGGACACAGGAAAAAAATGTCCAATTGAGGATCATAAATCAGAACAGAATCTGTTCTTTCTTGGAGGAAATGTTGTGTATTGAAATTGTCAGCTTTAGAGGTGTTACTTTTAGCCTGGCTTAATATATAAGAAGGGACTCTTATTTTGTAGCAGAACTTGGTTTTTGTCCTAAACATTTTCAACTTCAATTGTGATGCAACAGAAATGAAGCACAACCATCCATTTTAGTTGTAGTAGCACAAGGCAGCCTCTGTGTTAGGTGTGCCACGCTCGACAACCTCGGTGATGTGTTGCATTTGAAATCACGGACACGGCCTGGCGTAAAACTCTCCGTCTGCTGATGATGCTCCGTCAGAATAAATGCCGAACGTCTGAACCACATGCAGTGCATGCACCGAGTTTTACAGCTGCAGAAACACCTTTATCAGGTTTCAATATGTAACTGCTACTGGCTTATGACAAAGTAAGAAAGTCATTATCTTTTATTAATTAACTTATTGACACAAAACTGTAGGACTGATGGTTTATTACAGCATACTAATTACTTCTTAACACTTTTAGCTGATTTTAATGGCTTATTTAAAAGGAAGAAAGGCATTTATTAATGACTTGGCTATTAATTACTCACCAGCTAAATAGAGTTTTTGAAACCTAAAAGTTGCTGTTTTTAGTGTCTTGTAACTGCCCGCTGAAATATTTATGATCTTACCATTAAAAAGCCAGTAGATAGTAACTCATAAACCTTCTTTTAAAGTGTGCTATATAAGATGGTTTATTCAACTAAATAGAAGTACTACTGACGTAAAAGTCCCTGCTCCCCCACAGTGCGCTTTGTATTCCTGTGTAACTCCCTCATATTGGTGTGCGGCCCAGATATTTGGTAGAGCAGCGAAGTACCTGGCCGAGTCTCCCTCTCTAATCTGTGTCAGAGCCAGCAGGCCTCGCGGAGCCTTGCATAACCCCCCGGCTGAGCGTATAGCGGCGGGGCTGAGCCATCGGCTGGGGGGCTGTGGGTCGTGTGCGGTCTTGGGACTGAGGGGAGCCCAGGGGTGTCGCCACGCATCACAGTGTTGCTTACTGACCTCATTTCTTACCTCCCTGAAACTCCCCCGGCAGGGCGCTGATGTAGCGACGCCGAACTGAGCTTCGATTATTCAAAATCAAATATGAACATGTCAGTGCCATTCTCTGATGTATATACTGCATCAATTACAGAATTGATCAATACCATACTGTCTGACAGTGGGAGTAAATTACCCTGAATTGATTCAAATAAGCTATTTTGATCAGATTTCCATATGCATGACTGTTTATTATTAGTAGGGGCCAATTAGTAATTAGGAGCCAGAGCAGCAGAAGGATAGAGTTAGTGTTGCGCACAAGCTAATGAAAGAACAGAAAGATACTCAGTTATTATTATATTGAGAAAGTAGGCTACATCCACAAGATGGATTTTGAAGGTTTTGCTAAGAATGTGAAGTGGCAACGATTTATTTCCAAGCGGCGTTGGGTTGTTTTCCGCTTCATCTCAGGTTAGTTAATGTGTGCATAAATACATTTAATGTCGGGAATCTCACTTGGCAGCAGATTTTAAGATCAGTGTCGGCAATCAAAACCAATAAGTATCAAACCTGAATCTGGAAGGAGACAGTAAGAAAGTTTGAGGTAAGACTTCAGCATCACAATGTGGATAAGTAGTTTCTGTTAAAGGGGAATAAATAATGTGTGTCAGGTGGAGAGAAGAGGCAGGTTGAAAGGTACAGTTTGTGATTTTCATTCAATAAACTTTTTGCCAAATTCAGTGAATTTCTCCTCAGTCTGATAGCTGTCCATTGTGTGTGTGTTTGTGTGTGTTCAAAAAAAACAACTGGTGTTTGTACACAGCCCTCTGTAAATGATATTTTGTACCAAAATGTTTGTTTTGCTTCAGTTATGAGAAAGACTCATCCATTTCCACGTTATATAAGGTTTAATCATCTAGCACAGTGGTTAATGTCGCAATGCACATCAAAAAATGTGGGGGGCGGAGCTCCAGAAGGAGCCCAGAAGGGGCGGGGACTATTTGTTTGTCTGGTGAGTTCAAATATCAACAGTCTTTCTGTAAAAACTGACTACATATTTAAGATTTTAATTAGCAATAAAAACCCTTTAAGAGCAGTTTGAATGTAGCATCCATATGATGGCTGCAGCTAACAATTGTATTCAGTATCGGTTAATTAAACCCTCTTTTCCTGATCAATCACTCAATCATTGGTCTATTAACATGGTAATACCCAATATTTAAAATCAACTATATCAAATGGTTTATAACTGTCAACAACTCCTCCTGCAGGCTTTTGCTGATCAAATATTTTATGGACAGCACATACTGTCCCCCAGAGTAACTGTTGCACACAGACTAAAGTATTTACTAAGCTTATCATCATGTCAAACCTGCATCATTGTTAATGACTAATGCATTCCCATCACTATTTTCCTTTTTTTTTTTAATAATTTAAGTTCTCTGCCTCAAGTAAACGAAGAAAACAGGGTTTTGCAACACTGCAGGAATCTCACTGAAATGGGCCACTTTCCATTCAGCCAGATTCAATACGTGGTCATTTGCATAAAAATGCATGGATGTTAAGTCAGCTGCTCAATAAGCATGCGATAGTATGGAAGGGGAGGGGCGCTCTCTGTGGATAACGTATACATAGTGTGTGGTCTATTTGTGCGTTTGTCATCTGCTCTACATATATGTCTGCTGACGTGACTGAACAAATGGGCGTGATTAGTTAATGTAGATCTATCTATCTCACCGTGAGCGCTTATGCAAGTTGGCGTGCATGGTGCATGTGTGTCACACATGCATAGTAAATATGCAGCGTTGTGATGTGCAGGAGTTCATTACTCTATTGGAGTGTGTGTGTGTGTGTGTGTGTGTGTGTGTGTGTGTGTGTGTGTGTGTGAAGGGGAGGAGGGGGTGCAGATTTCCGCATGAGTGGGGCTGTCAGTGGGCATCAGTCAGCCAGGCAGCGACAGGCGGAGCAGATCATTAGCAGAGACGGAGAGGGGAAAGGGAAAGAGAGGGAACGGGAGAATGGGGAAGGCGCGGGAAAGAGGGAGTGCAGGGACAGAGCGGAGGGAAGGCCTCAGTATTGCGTCTTTAATATCCATCTTGCAAGAATTACACAGACAGGCCTGTGTGCTGTTCAGTCACGCAACCGCAACGCTACACTGCCATCCTGTCCTCATACTGCCCTCCCATCAGTTTCACTACTGTACGCTTCAACTGACATCACATCTGTCAATATCTCCGGAGAGATGCTGCAATTTAACTGGATTTTATGACAATAATAATCAATCAATAATCCTCAGTTTCCATGAGCCTTCTAAACTTTAGCTCGACTAGAGTAAAGTCAACATCAGGTAACCTGAACTCCACTGAAAACAGTTGACGCTAGGGTTAATAGTAATGCTACAGTAATCATGCATTCGATCAGATCAGAATAAAATGTTTCTTTATTGTTGAACACATTTTCAGTTAATTAAACTGCATCACAAGACGTGGGTTAACAAAGGTCTGCTGGGGTCCAAATGGCATAAATTTCACACATGGGCTCCTTGTGGATGTTTGTGTGCCTGCACGCTACAGGTGCACCAAACGCGCTGGAGAACCAGAATAGACACTGAATTTAAAGAGTGAAGAGGTCTGTCTTTATTGGCATCTTGACTTATCTCGATTTATTCATAAATAGAAAAAAAAAAAAAAAAACAGATTGGGATTTTGCTCATTTAGTCCCAAGAATGGGACTTAATGCCAAACCCCACAGATCCTTCAATTCCCATGATGCAACTTGACAGTGCATTTTGCTAGAGTTTCCTTGGCTTGTAAACATAGATGTCTTTCAATTGTCACGCTCTGAGGTTTTAATCATTTGTAGCCTGCGAGCCCCCACCGAAATAACCCTAACGACATCATTATGACATCATCAGTTGGTCATTGACATTTCGGGCTGACGTAAGAGAAATTTTGTTTTAATAGAGCTTGGCACTCATTTTTACCCGCATAATATGTATTATAAACAAATTTGAATGTAGCATTGAATTGTTAAGCTCTTGATTGTAATGGATAAATCTGATGTATAAATCATTTCTAAACGATTCATATGTTAAAGCTTGATCCTAACATGAACTAATACATATATTTTTCTGATAAATGTAATGAAGTACAAAGTACAATACTTTCGAGACTGTTCTCCCAATAAAATGATCACATAAGTTGTTTGTACAGCATTTCATTATTACAACCTATAATTATAGTATAGTTATTGTTGATGAGATTCCAGCAGTTGTGTGAGAATCAGTATTTGAAATGCCCCCAAATTACATATGTTTACAGCCAAGTGACAGCAGCCTCTAGTTTCTGTGGTAATTATGATTTACCACAGAAGAAAGTCAGGTGACATTGCTGTCAACCTCAGTTCACACAGGGAGGAGGTCGGGAGGATGGATGTGTCAACAAAACACTGGACCGGACACAAGAGATTGATGTTTGTTTCCTGTTTAAAGCTGACAGTCAACATTGTTTATTTGATGATGCCTTTCCATAAGCCTTCACCACGTCTGTTGTTGTAACCATGGCAACGGAGATCCTCAACCTCAATGTCGTACTTAAATCAATTCAAACCATGATCTTTTTCTAAACCTAACTAAGCTGTTTTGTAGGGTTAACTTTTTTTCAGCAATGAGTTAAACATATCTCCTTCTGCCAGTACAACCCTAGTGGTCATAACAAAAGGAAGGGACAAACCAACAATATGTTTTTTTCTTCATTCGAGAGGATTTTCGTCTTAAATGAAGAAGTAAAAAGTGGATTTAAATGGAAGTCAAGTCAAATAGAACAATAGTACTTCGCTTCCGTATGTGTACTTACCGTGAGTAAATATACCTAGTGATGTTTCACCCATGATATTTATCCAATCAGGGGTGGACGATACTGTTGGCCAGAACACATAACAAGCCTATTATCATCACTCTATTATATTGGCATAACCTTATTCATAACCACAGCAAATTAAAAATGTGGCACAAAGTTCTCATCAGGCCTCATTATACAAACTACACCTGCTGCAATGTGGCGGCATTGGAAAACACCTGGAAAAAAGTGTGTGATGTTTGTTGTAGGCATATTTTAGCAGGCTCATTATCTAACAATTAACAGGGTTATGAGGCATCGAGAAACGAGAGCTTACTTTTGTAATGTCACGGGAATCAATTATCAGGTATCCTCAATAAATAATCAGAAACTCAAACTGTTCTAACAAATAAAATATCACTTCACGCATGTGTTTAGTCACACCTGGAGACCTGGGGACAACCTGCTGTAAACTCTGACAGCACTTCTAAAATGTTTTTATTTCACACCATGTTCAGTAACCAGTCTTTATCCGTCCTCGCTCTCTCCTGTAAAGTGTAGGAAGACCTTGTTTAATTCCGCCACTCTCCTCCGCATCCTGACTGTTTTGCATTTTGCCCTTTCATAGTTCGCCGGCTGGGGCCATAACTTATCTTTTAGTGCTGCGTCTTGCAGTGACCACCTTCCACTCAACAACACCATTAAACAGGCAGATTAATGCTGCTATTAAATCCACACATCGACTTTGGTGGCACTCATCAAAGACGGTATATATGACTAGCGGTATCAAGGATTTGATGAAGTCAGACTTTCAGAGGGCCAATAAATCAGTTAGGGAGGTGCAATCTAACACTTCACAAGGTAGAGGCTGACAAAGAAGGAAACAGATACTCAACAAATAAGTCTTTGCAGAAAATAAACCCATTGTATTCAGCTGTGTATGTGTATTGCTGGATTAACCTGCTGGAGGACCTCTGGACAAAAAATTCCATTGGGCCTTAATCGCGATAGTTTGACAAAATGTCCCTTTCTTTAGGAAGATGTGCAATGTGAGCACACGGCCCCTGTAAAACACAGAGACAAAAAATGAGCTCAGTCTGCAGGGTCCTGCTTTGGTGATGTTGGTTCAAGTTCTTGTGCATTTAATTAAATTTCCAAAATCCAACAGACCCCAAGTGAATCCGGGGTCTTTTGGAGACCCAGGTGGTCTGGGATCCCCTAGACTACCCAATGCTTTGCCCCTATTGATCGTCCATCTATCACTTTCTGTTGACTGTGTAACACACCCTGCAGACTGACAGCTTCATTACAGGCCCCAACACCCAGAAAACAACTTTATTAGGAATATACACCAGGTAACAAGAATATTAAAAGAATATAAAACATAACAATAAATAGCTTATAACTTTGACGCAGGTCCCCCAAAAAAAATCAGGGCCACAAAATTAGCTTACACTGCACAACCCACTTTAGTTGATGTAGGCTCCTTCATTGATGACGTTTGTCTAACAAATCTCCAATAATCAAATCACTGGAAATCAACTAACAAACAGCAACTCTGAGACCTCTGGGGCCACTGGGGGTCTTGGTTTTTAAAAGTGCTTCCGTTTCTATTGCTGATACATGTGATTACCATTCAATTAATATCGCGGCATTTCAAGACTTAAATGATCATTAAATCCCCAAATCTTGCTGGCAATAAGTGCTGGACAGTAGCGCTGTAATGACTTGATGTTTTTTTCTATTTATGTAAGTAGGTTAAAACCACAGTTTTCCCTTTAGCGTCACGCTAAAGGAAAGGAAAAGATTATTGAAAAAATAAATTCTTGCCGTGCCTTGGATTTTTAAATAATGCAGCATTTTGAGCCTTGAGAAAGTGTTGCATTTCCTTTTATCAAGCCAGCTGATTAATTTCAAGTTCAATGCAGTAGGCATAACGCATGTTAGATTATGGGATATCTTTTGGTAATGAAATTGTGGTGAAATATGGCACTAAAGAAAACAGAGTTTGGGGTCATAAATGTGCCTGGTAAATTCTCTGGTCTCTGATCTCGGTAGAGTTTGCCGAAGGCCGAGTATTATCGTCATTCAGACCATTCACAGCCGTAATACATAAGGTCATTTAGCTGGTACTTGTTGATATCGTGCTGTAATTTTTAATGAACACGTTGATAAATACCATTCTTAGGCCCTGATGCTCGCAAAACAAGAAGTCGTTTTAGCAAGAGCTACGAGCCACATACATTCACAAGTTTTACTAAATAAGCTACTGGCTAATAGCCGGCCACCAAACCTTTACCAGACAAACAAGACAGCGTTTTAAAGGCTATGAAAGAATCCTTTTTCTGTCAAGTTAATCTAATTGTACTCAAATCAACCTCATCAGAAATTGTACTTAATAGAATTGACCTTGCAGCAGTCGTTTCACTTATCTCCTCTTTGTTGTAAGCGGTACATTTAGCCATTATGTTTGTGCAGCCAGCGCTGCAGGTGGTTGCTGTTACTGAATTACAAAGCCGAACATGGAACTGGCTCGTGTGTGAGTAAATTCACCTTTAAGAGTCGTTTTTAAAGCATAGCAGTGATGAGAGATGGGGGCCTGCTCTGGAGGAGAATAATAAATCAAGGCCAATACAGTGGTGACCAAACATACTGTAGACCTTATGCTAAGCTAGGTCACCACTGGCCACGGCTGAAATATTATCCCAATAAAACTTTGCAGCACATCTATTTTCTCTCTCGAAAGCGGCGCTACAATACCGAAAAGTACATCTAAATCAAATAAATTCTACCAGGCACAGTCTATTGTGGATCTGAGTGCGATTTCTGTGGAGGAGTGGGCTTTTAATCTACAGCCCACAGATTTAAATGTCTTTACGTGAGCTGGAAGCGATGGAAGCCACAGCCGAGAGACAGAGGATGACAGGACAGAGTTTAGATTACAGAGGAACGTGGAGGGAGGAAGACGGAGGGGAATGGGGGAGAGGTAGGGTGGTGGGGGTGGTGGGTGGTGGGTGGTGGGCAAATGGAGAGACAGAAAGAGTCGAGAGTTCATTCGAGGCTAGCTGTCGTCAGGCGCGGCGTCAGCCATCACATGGGCAGAATGCTAAACGCCTATCTCTGAATCCTGACCTATTTTCATCAAACTGACACAGAAATCCACTGAGGGGCCGTCTTATGCTGCTAACCTCTGTCTGCCTCCTGGACCGCCATCAGCAAGCCATCACACACAGACACACACACACACACACACACTTTGTTCAATCTGTACATACCATAATGTAAATCTGCTTTGCTGTGATTTAAAGCAATTTAGTAATGTTTGATTAATAATCTCCAAAATGACTAGGTTGTAAATTATTCTTACTCAGCTCCAGCTTGAAAGGCTTTTATTGTAATTTGTCCAAATATGTCGTTGGACTGATGAATATTCATTAGTGAAAACACTCTTCGCTGACCTGTCATTGTGCTGACAATAGACAGTGAGCATGTTGTTCTTTTGCTGCATCCAGGCTCAGCTTGACATTTTTTAACAGACACCTTCCCGAGTGTAGCAACCAAACTGATTTAACAGACATTTTACAAAGACAATGGGCCAATAATTCTGGTTAAAACACAGCAAATGATCCTGCTCTTAAGAAACTAATGGCTTTAATTTTCAACAAGCTTTTATCAGCTATGATCAAAGTGCAATAACAGACATATTGAAACAGACATAATGAAAATGGATTCAATTGCTAGCAAATGAATGTGACTTGATTGATGCTGAACATCACCTCAACATGACTAAACCACACGGAGAACAATACGCATTAAGGGAGATTGATAGTACTGTAAAATGATGGAGTGAAGCCCTTTACTTGAATCCTCTGTTGTTCTTTAACCATTGCAGCCATTCGTTTCCCATCCGTCAGTGTGCAAAAATATTTCTGAAACTCCACCAGTCTAATCCTGTAACGTCCATCTCACATCTCACATGACAGTTTATATGGTCTTTTTTAGATTATGTAAATAAGGCAAAGTCAATAGAGTTCATACAAGAATATATTTGTCTCCTAAACCACTTTGATTGTGGCAAAAGAAAAAAGGGAATCGTTTATCACGTGATGCCAAAAAAGGCATGTTGTAACAGTGATTCCTGATGAGAATCAGATCAAGGCAACGTGACAGTCCTAGAGCGAAACAAGAGAAGACTCAGTTCATGATGTTATGCTGTTGCAGTGGAGAATGTTTCTTTACAGCCAGATGTTGGAGTGTAAGAAATGTTCTATGTTCTGAATTGTATAATTTTGTCATGCATAAATTCTCGTATCCTAATGATTTTACATAAAATTGTCATATTGGCCCAAATAAAACAAGATATTTTATGGAGGTTTGTCATGGACTGCCAATATGGTAATTTTATTTGTATCTTTAACCTTGCTCGTAGCTTGGCTGTGTGGATGGCGGTTTGTTAGACTAAAACATCTTGCCAGGATGGATCTACAGTTGTAATTGATTCTGGTGATTATTTAATTTAATAATCGATAAGAGTGGCTTTGATTGAAATGCCTTAAAATGACTATGTGAACATTCACATTCATTCATGCCCACTTCAGGATGAGTTGCTATCATCAGGTCAATGTTTTTCTCCAGTACCTTGGCTTATAACTAAACCAACAAGACATCAAACCCAAGCAACTACACAGGTCTTCTCTACATTCTGAACACGAATCATAAGAGTGTAAAAGCTATTTGGTTAGGTTTAGGTAACAAAAACCACTTGGAAAGGTTTGAGGAAAGACAAGGGTTTTAGTTTGGCAATTTTTTTCACCATCATGGTTAAAAGTAACGTTTGATTCTGTTTAAAACAAGAAAAAAAAAACTGCAGTCTCCAGTTTTTTTTACCTATCCATCGACCTCGAGCCCCTCTCTTCCAACGCTTTGGGTCTAGGCCGCCTCACTCCCTCCCTAGCTCACTGTCACAATGTCTCATTTTTTATGGGACAGTCAACTATCAAATTATTGACATTTCTGTCAGCCTCAGGTAAAAGTAAAAGAGTGAACTTGGTGAAAATGACACGTCCGGAACATCAGTAAGTTATCTCTGCATTTGAGGTATGTTTCCATACAGACATACATTAAGTATTTAGTTCAAAGCACAGTGCAGATGCAAAGTACAGCCTCCCCACTTTTAGCTTCACCAGCAATCTTAATCAATAATTCCTTTGTCAAAAGTGTTACATTAATATTTGTAAAAATGCAGAATGTTTGTACGTCACTAAAAGCTCTGAATCTATCAATAATACAATTTTTAGTAGAAAATTTCAATATAATAAAAAATGCAACAAGTTCTCTAAAAGCACTTGTATTTACCACTTTGAAAGGAGTCATCTCACAACAATTGTTCTTGAATAAGGATGAGGTCCAACAAGTGCACACTGGAAAGAAAACTCCTCATGTCAAAGGATTCATTCAATTCAAGTCAGACTAACTCAGAGATCGATGTTAGCAATCCCCAAAACACTAGAACCAAGGAGCTGCCCGTCCATATCTTCTCACCAACTTCCTACTGACAAAGGCTTTGTACATATGGCTGAATATAATTCTAACATCTACTACACAGTAATCACCTGTCTCCAAACAATAAGTTCACCGTGAAATAGCAGTCTATTATGTAAATGAAACATTCGTCTGATAGTACTTGTCAAACCACAGCGGTTCTCTTGTTTTTACATGCCCTCCACAATTCAGCTTTTCAGAAGATTTGGGGTTGAAAAGCCATGATCTGGGTCGTCCAGCGTGGCGCTGGGAGCTTCACTCCCCAGCAGCATTAATCACAGGGCTGCTGTCCTCTGACTGATTACCTCCCATCAATCTTAGTTTGTTGAGCCCTCCGACAGGAGAAAGCCCTCATGAAGATCTGATTAAAAATGTAAGTGACTCAATAGGAGCACGTGCCTGGCCACAGAGTCGATACTCTGTGACAGACAAAAGCTCTGGGTGGGACTTATCTACTCATCTCCAAATGTCCGTTCATGTGCTCGTGCAGAGATCCAGGCCTGATCTCAGTGAGGGCACCTGCTGTGTAGAGGTGAGGTCTGGAAGAGAACCACTGGAGATCTGTGTGTGTGTGTGTGTGTGTGTGTGTGTGTGTGTGTGTGTGTGTGTGTGTGTGTGTGTGTGTGTGTGTGTGTGTGTGTGTGTGTGTGTGTGTGTGTGTGTGGTAGTCATTTGCAGCTGCAGACAGGAGGGGGAGTGACTTTGAGAGTGTCTGAGAGGCACATCCTGCCTGCAATTAAGGTGGAATCAGAGAGAGATCTGCGCTGCCTTGATAATGAGCCTCATCTGAATTATTAACTAGAGCTGTACCCCCCGGACCTGGACTCCCATCAGGCCCAGCTACACAACAACAAGAGCAGCGGCACATACACACACATACACACACACGGAATCTTCAGATCCATACAAAACCGCGATCAAACCCATTTTACCATGTGCAGGAACTCAAAAACTAATCCCATTTGCAGTAAAAAATAAGGGCAACACATTACTTGAAGTGGTCCTCATAAGGCACCATAAGGCATCCAAAATCCATTATAAACACACTGTGAGTGCATAATGATTTATTAAAATTGGTGCATACTATAATGAGTACAATATGAAGAAAGTTGGGGGTGAATACTTTATGAGGCAACTCTGTCATTAATCACATTAAAATTTAGTGCAATTTCAGATGCATGATTACATTATAAAATGTCCTCTGTGATTCCAGGGGGATTATCTTCAGTCTGATGCTGCTGTGAATTGATGGCTTTAATAGGATGACTGACTGCACAGTAACTCTCTGTGTAATGTTTAACTAGTCTCAAAGTGTGACATCAAACAATTTAGGAAAATATAAGGCTGTTGAATTGTGTTCTCAGCTTTTGAAGTTAATGGTTGCAAAAATATGAAATAACTTTTTTTATGATAACTACATCACTGAGCATGTTTTAGCTTCTTAATTTCAAATTGTGTATATGATATCACACTTGACATTGTAATTTTTTTTTCCATCTCTCCAAGCAGAAATTGGTTTCCATTCATAATGAATGGAAACCAGTTGTTTACTTTACACTAAAAGCAAGCATTTTGAAAACCACCCTATTGTGTCATAAAATTTTCTGAATGTATCTTGTCGTCACTGTAGACAGTCATTGTCCTTTAGGAAATAAATGGAAATGAATGGCTGACTGACAGCAAATACCAAAATTTGTAAAACACAACAGCATGATTTGTAAAATGGCCACTTGTTAGGTAAAATAATGTGGTTGATTTTCATACTACATGGAAATGAATGGAAAACAATGGATGTCTGAAGCGCTCGCGTACATTTTTGTAAGATGAAAATCACACAATCACACAAGTGTTTTACACATTTGGATGTTTGGCGTCGAACACTTCAGGCAGCCATTCAATTCTAATTATTTCCTTATGAAAAAAACAAAACATTAACAGACTCATTGAACATCCATTTGTTGATTAATCCAGTTATATAAAGTAATCCGAATCTAACTACACAATTGATTGAGTAAACTAACAAGGTGTGGATGATCCAAGACTGGATAATGATATCGTTAAACCGTCAAAGAACTGATGTCTTGACGTGTTTTGGTTTCAATAGAGGCCAAAATTAGAGCTATAAGTACACTGTTTAAAATGTTAAGTTTAGGATTAGGGTAAATTGTTTTTACTGAAATTAACATGTACAAGTTAATTTGACCACAACTGACATTTATTCAAATAAATCTCGTTAACATTCATTTTTCTCAATGTTACATTATTTTCAAGTACTTGTGTAATGTAAGCAAAACTTCTGTATTGCATTACCTGGCAAAACTAACCTAACGTTCTGTTTATTCAGTAGATTTCCATACTAAATAGAAATATATGTCTGGCTGAAGTGGTTGACAAAATTCAACCATATTTCTAAAATGCAAGAGTAGGTTTGCAGAATAACTCCTTGTGCTGTAAAGTAAAAAAAAATTAAGGGGCTCTCAATAAAAAAATCAAAACTAAACTGTATAACATGCATTTGAAAATGGTCACAAAAATGCTGTTAATACATGGCTCGCTGTCCTTGTCTACTAAGCGACTGCCATATTCTGAACAAACAAATGGAAACCGATGGCTTCCTGAAGCAGTAGATGATTAAATACTTTGACATCTTTAAAATACAACAGCATAGTTTGATTTGTTTTTTATTTGTGATGTAAAGTTCAGTGGATGTGACTCGTTGAAAGTGAGCTACAGCGTGTAAGACCCCCTGGTGTGGTCCTTTAAGGTTCGCAATGCACCAGCAGAATGTGGTGGCCTGTTCCTGAGTCACAGTCTGACAGCGAGGACAGAGGACTGAATGTTTTTGACTCGTGCTCTGCTCATCGTCTGATCCAGACACCAGAACATTTTGAAACCCCGAGGTCTGGTAGACAACACGGAGAGAATGTGTGCTGGGCCGACATTTTACGACACACCACCAGGCATGAATCCCAAGATCCGCCTGCCTCTGACTGTTTTGTGTCTGGACTTGGTTCTCTCTCTGGAATTTCCGTCTGTAGAGAGTTTCTCAACGTTTTCTTCCAGCTGATTTATTCCAACCGATTGAAGTGTGAGGGTTGAGGGCGAGAATATTATGTTCCATTCCAACCACTATGACTCATTTTAAGCAGTGAACACCCCGCCTCCACTGCTGGTGCATCCCTTGTTTACATCCTCGCACTTCTCCAGATTGAAGTGATATCTATTCAGATGCCTTTTGAAGCTCGGCATCGACCGACAAGGCAACTGATCCCCTCGGATCAGAATCTGTCCGTCTCTGCGTGGCCTCCTTTTCCATTCATGCCCTCAACGACTTTTCCCAACTGCTTTCCTTCCATTCACAGGACTGATCAGATGAGTTTTACCAAAGTCTCAGATCCAACAACCAACCCCCCCTTGCCTTCCAAATTCCTTTTCCCATTCCCCGCCCCCAGTTAACCCAGTGCCAAGCCCGCCAACTCAAGAGCTGCCTCTCCTTCTGCTGCGCCTTTGTGATAATAACAATAACTGTGTAGCGGTGCAGAGGGCTTTCTGTTGAGCCAGCGCCAGGCCGGCTGGCACAGGGAACCCTCTAAGCCTGTTCCACCATCTCCAACCAATTCCCCTCTGTCTGGGCTGGCACTGGAGCATCACAGGCATTAAGGCTGCTATCAATGTGCTCAGCAGCAGGGGCCACCACCACCACTCGCTCTATCTTCTCTCTCTCTGCCTCTCTCTTCCTCTCCCACTCAATTCCAAATCCAATTCAAGGATTAAAAAAGGTTTTATTGGCAAGACAAATAATACCTTGTTCTTCAAAATGTCTCTTTGCCCCCTCACTCCTCCCTCCCTCTCTCTCTCTCCCTCCTGCGCTCTGCACCTTATTTTCTTCTCCATCTCCCACAAGTGGAATCTCAGCAGAACAAGGTGATGGCCATCAGCGTGGGCGGTGATACTTTATGTGAAGTGCATTGTGATGTATTACAAGCAGATTAGGAACATATTAGACGTAAAGATCCACTTTAACTCAGAAATCAGGGAAGTAGAGGAAGGAGAAATAAACTATTTTTAGGGATGACATCAATTTAATTTACATAGCAATCAAAACACAGAAGATTTTATACTCCATACTTTTTTATGATTACGTTGTCTTTAAAATTAAGCTCTTTAACAACATAATCAACACTTATGGAAAATGTACTAAATAGTGCCTGTAGATGATCTTCTTTAAGCTTTTATTGGGAGTGTTATGAAAAGGAAAGCAGTTTCAAAACTCCTGTGTTCTGCTGGATTCGCATCTAAACTCTATTTGGGTAAACACATTTGGTGTTTTTGTTAAGTACACCTGTACAGTCTGAAGCAATCCAATACACCTGTTTGCCGTACACTAAAGTCATCTTTTATGAAGCCTTGCTGTTCATTTTTGGACACTGTTATAGAGGTTTTGATACAGCGTGTTTAGCATTGTGATAAGGATTAGTGATGTTGCTGCACTGGACAGAATTATATTTAGAGCTGTTTCTTATACTATGATCACCTCGTGTGTAAGTGAGGGAGAAAAAAACGAGAGGAATCTCTCAGTATAATGAAATCCATGCAACGCTACCTTTTAAATGTGTGACTGAATTTACACACTTATTGACAAAGTCGTCAAAGACTGAACATAATGAGCATCGTAAACAAAAAATTGATGGTAGAGCTGTTGTATTGAATTGCAATAGATTCCAGAGTCTGCACTGTGAGGCTTTACGAGAGCTTATTCCTGATATGATTATGTTTAATTCTTTTGTCTTCAGCCCCTGTCGACACTCAGCTGTTCCTCACTGACCTAAAACTGACCTGCTCAGTCCTTTTCAACCCCACTGAGCCTAACTGCTGCAGTAAATTTGAGACCAAAACCTGCCCCCCCCCCCCATCGAGACCCTCCACTTCCTCCCCAGAGTAATTAAACACATGACACAGAGATTGAGATTTTAACTCTTTCTAAATGAATTCCAAATGAATAAAGCCAACAGCTTTTTCACAGCAGACATTTTGGCTTGTTGCAGGAGAAGCACATGTGTAGCTGATAACATTAAAAAGGACTACATTCCTTTTCAGTGAGATAGCTCCAGGATCTTTATATTTTACAGTCTGGTTCACTGTCATAACTTACTGGAACAGTTGATGGAACTGTGCCAGCGTTAACGAAATCTGCCTGAGTTGTGCTTTTGCAACGATGACAGTACTGTTAAAGAGGTTCACACACTACGTCCCGCCCACCAATAGCCGTGACGGACTGCACCACAGGCCTGTCAATCAAACAGACACGCCCCCCAAAACACAGCTTTTTATGAACTTTTTTTTATAATTAATGATGGGATTATTTTCAAATGGACCACCAGAAAACTAATAAGAAGGAGCGATTTAAGATAGCTTCCCGAAATAACTCACGGAGACATTGTATTGACTAGCTGAATGGGAGTCTATGGAGCGGGAGGCTTTTTGGAACCAACCTCTAGCTGCACTCGGTGGTATTGCAGCTTAAGGCACTTCCGCATTGGCCTCATTTTTCACATCTGGAAGCTACGAACACTTTTATATACAGTCAGTGTGAGAGCGTGACAGAGATGGGGAATGGTACTCAACTCCCTCCACCAGCCAGACCCGGACCGTGGATATTGCAGTTCATGTTTGGAAAGATGCCCCTCAGCCACCAGAGTGCCCCAAGACGACTAAACATTTTGTCAGTTGTTTGCGTGGAAGTGCAGCTGAAAACTGATCAAACCTTCTGCCAGGAAGCTACATTCATGTGCAATCACATAGATGGGAAAATATGACTTGGCTGAAATGAAGGTAATTAAATGTAAGAATCTCTGCAGCTGATTCTAATGTTAAATCAACCGCAGGAGAGAAACACCATAAAACAAGGCAAATCTAATGAGTTAAAGACCAAAAATAAGAATTCATTCTTCTTCTGAATGTCTTTATATCCCAAAGTGATTACAACAGTCATACGCCCACGATGTGCCTCTAACATGCTGCTGTTAAAGCCTTCAGGTAGAGTCAGAGAGCTTCTACCTGCCTGCTGCTGCATCCGTGTACAGAACAGCCTGCAGACAGACCACAGCTCAGCACATCTATTCCCACACACATTCACTTGTGAAATGAACATTATAGTGTGTGTATATGTGTGAGAGAACGCGAACCGCCCCCCCTCACCGGCACCGTGACTACCTACGGAGCTGAACTTGCTTCACACGACCAAACACAGCCTCCCACTTCTGATGCAAAAACAAACATGGCCAAAACACTTGACCACAATTACTTAACCACAGTCGGAGAAATCCATACATAGTCATCATAGCAACCCTGCTGCCACACACATACGCAACACTCAGTGTGTGTGTGTGTGTGTGTGTGTGTGTGTGTGCGTGCGTGCGTGCGTGCGTGTGTGTGTGTGTCTGTACAGTATGTGTGACCACAATCAAAGAAATCCATACACTATCACAAGACACAGACAAGAAGTGTGCGAACGCATGAAAGGAATCCAATCCACCGCCACCGCTCACTTGACGCCAGAACAAGTGACTGACACCTCACCAGTGTGTGCGTACAGTATGTATACACTGTGTGTTTGTTTGTGTGTGGTATTAAGGGGCCGGAGAAGCTGCTGGCCCAGATGAAGACAAAGAGCCCAGCGGCTGGACTGAGCAGCAGCTCTCAGACAGGATTACACAACAGCTCTTAAAGACTGCTTTTAATAGCAAGACTCTGGATCTTATTTCCCTCCCACTCATCCCATCCATCCATCCATATACACCCTCCTTCCACCACCCCACCCCAACCCCACCTTCCATCAGAGCTCTTCAGTCTAACCAGAAACAAATAAGACAGTGGGACAGTGGATACAAATTGTACGTAAATGTGTTTGTTTGTTATGGTGAACATTTCTGTACCTCCCAGTTTAAAATCTCATTAAAGGCGCTGCCAACTGTTGCAGTCCAACATGTGTGTATACGTCTCCCCCCTCTCCTTTCTTTTTTTTCTATGTTATTGTTGTTGAGCTTTGTTATGATTGAATCAAGTTGGTTTTCGGACTCGTAACCTCTCTCCGCCAATCAGCTTCCTGGCCGGACTGGCCAATCAAAACCTCCATGCAAAGCTGCAACTGGAGTCAGCCAGGCATCAAGCTGGGCATCCTTGGTCAGTGCAAAACAAGAGACGGGGATTTACACCCCGGCTTTAAATCCAATTTTTCCGATTTTAAGATGGAGATTAATCTGCGTCTCGGTACTGTTCAGTGGAGGCTGGTGTGGAGTCAAAACACTGAGGAAAGCTTTAGTGTGAGAGGGACAAAAAGACGAGAGACAGTGGTACTTATCACAAAATGCTGTGAGTATATGATAACATGACAGGAGCAGCAGCGAGAGGATTTCAGACCAACTCAGTGTCCCACACAGATGGTGTAAAATGCCCGTTAATCCCGCTGCGACTCGTGTTTCCTCTTCTCTGTACTTGATACAGTATCCTCTGGTTGTCTCAGTCAAGCAACAATACAAAGTGAAAAAATGCTACTTCAAAAAGCATAAAAAATAATTTTAAAGGGGCACTCCGCCAAATTTACACAGAAAGTTCAGTTCAATTATTACAAATATTCCTCTGCCTGGAAAAAATATATATTAACTGTGGTTAGGGAGGGAGCTTCAACGTTTGGAAAAATAACCCTGATGATGTCATAGTTTTGTCAGCAGGGTCATCTATGCTTCGGCTTGTGATTTGTAACAAACAAGCCCGTGTTATTGAACTGGAGGTGCAAGGTTTAATACCATGAAAAGTCAGACAGACACTTTCGAGATGCAAAACGAGAGTTGTGGGATCCAGTGTTCAAAACATATTGAGAACAAAAAAAAAATCAGGAAATCTGAGCTGCTGCAGCTTTATTTTGAAAACTGTCTCATGTGAGTCCCCAAACTCTATACAACTAAAATACTAACCTCTTCTCATCCATCTTTAAGGCTGTCATTATGTTGAATAATGTATGGCTGTCCTTTCAACGCTCCTGATAATACAGAGGCAGTAAAAGTCTGCTATCAAATTTAAAAACATGGGAGTAGTTGAGACTGCTTCTCAGTACTATCAGACTTAAGAGTGTATCAGCTTTGAAAACTCCCATTAATTGTGGTGCTGACCCTTATGAAACTCTCACTATGCACAAAAACACAAATACTCAAATTTTGTTTTTGCTCTCCTCTCCTGAACGTCTAATTCACATGGGATTTAAAATAATTTATACCCCGTTTTGGTCTTGGTTGATGTGCTTACTTGAACATGTAATGCCAGATTATTCTTGGTCTGAATATTCAAAACATTAAATGCAGAAGTTCAACTTTGTCAAACATGAAGAACAGTATGAGGAGAAGCTACAATACAGGGTTTGAAAACAAAAGACTATTAATCCTAACACAGAATGGGTGGTAAATTTAAGTAGATTATAGCGACCAATCTATTAGATTAACCTCATATTAATTTGAATGTAAGGGATAATCTGTAGTTACATCTGTTTGCTGTGACACCCAATGTCATCATTCTCTTGTTATTGTCCTTTTAAACCCCTCGCCTTGTGCCATGCTTTGGTACAGCCTGTGCGTAATTCGGCGTGCGCGCAATGGATAGCAGGGGGTGGGGGGGGGTGGCTCCAAACGGTTTATCCCGAGTACCCAACCGGCGGCATGGGTGATGCTCCGGTCGAGCAGCCGAAAATCGGACCAGAGGCGCACTCTGTCCCCCGCGTGACCCGAGAATGCTGAGAAATATAGGCTTGAAACCAGACATGCGTCACAGGGTGCCTATCCAAAAAGGAACTGTGAAGAGGGAGAGTTGGCTCCGTGTGGCTTCTCCTATATGCACAGGCTGCAATCCCCAAATACGATGAACCCAGTGAACCTGTATCCAGCCACGCTCACCGCCCCTTTCCACTCACTGTACTGTGGAGGGACATGGGGACACGCCACTGAATATAAATTGTTGGAACCAAGGGTCAATTATGTGGCTTTCAAATATGCAGAATAGGAGTTATGTTGCAGACACAAACTGCAGCTAAATATAGTGTAGCTTCTCCACTAAAACCTTCACCATGTGGTCTCAGAAAATTCTTTCATGTGGCCTACCTTCCATCCGGCTGAACTGTTGCTGTCGCCTTTATCCTTGAAATAAGGAACAAAGCGAACCATCCAGTCATATATCTGGGACAGGGTGAGCCTCTTCTCCGGGGTGCTCTCGATGGCACGGGTGATGAGATCTGCATACGACAGGTTTCCCCACGCGTTCCGCCGGGACGACTTGGCTTTGCGCAGCTGGCCGGCCACGTCAAGCGCAGCCCCGGACATGCAGGCAGGAGCGACCACAACCGGGGCCGGGGCGCCGGCTGGATGCTTGATCTCCGCCGGTGCGCCGCCTTTTCTCTCGGCCCGGCATGCGGGCACGTTGTACTGCTCCACTTTGACCGACGCCAGAGCCAGACCTCGGCTCGCCTCTTCTCCCCCGGGGAAATCTTCGGGACACGGCAGTGGCCAGGTGCACGACCGCGACCGACTGTGAGGCTCAAATTCCGAATCGATATCAACCTGATGCGCATCCATGCCGCTGTTCTCCATCATCATCAGCATGATGATCTCCCGCTGAATAGATGTCAAAACCGGGCAAGGTCACTATCACAAAAAGCCTGTCAATTTTGACGTCTGCCAGTGAGTTCAAATGCCCAAAACTGGTCCCTTGTACAAAGAAAAAAAGAATAGTGTTGTATTGTTTCAAACACGGAGATGATCAACCAGTATGAAAAGCCGGCAGCGGTGTGGGATATTATCATTCTCCTCAGTGCAACAATGTGGCATCACATCAGGACAGATGAAGGTGTATCCGAGGCATCAACAACAGTATCAGTGTCTCTTCCATGTTAATTGCACAACACCGGCTGTGTGGCTGCATGCAGGACCAAGTGACGGTCAAACATCCATTGTGAAAGGCAGACACACTTGGAGAATGTCTCTGTTCTCGCTCCGGCTGCAGCAACAGTTGATCCTTGTGACAGATGAGGTCCAGTGCAGGTTAAAAAGACCGCTCATCAAACTCCCCCAAATTAATTGACTTGAGAATTTCCCCCAGGCTCTGATCCCAGCTCTACCAGCGTCTTTCTGCAAGATTGGTTGGTGACCGGCTTCAGCTGAAACTCACTGCGAGCGCAATTACTCCCTTAGAAATAGAAACAGGCTCTCATGAATCATTTATATGAAACCGTGAATTTCCAGACGAGAAAAAAAGCCCCTCATGGATTTGATTTGGAGCATCCTCTGTCTCCTCTCCGCGCTGCCAGACGCATCACTTGGTGTGGATATTTCTACCTTTGTCTTTAGCTTTCCGTGCACATGTCACATGGGGTACCGTCTCTCTGCCTATTGCTCTGTCTTTATACTACAAGCCTGCGTGTCTCTGAAGGCTTCAAGCCACTTAACTGTAGCCTGGAATAAAGTGGAATAAGTGCTGCTTCCATATAATTGGACGCCGCCTGGATCAAGTCACTCCCTCCAGAACAGGTTTCCAGAGGGGGAGGAGGGTGTGTGTGTGTGTGCGCGAGTGTGTGAGGTGGCGGTGATATTCCCAACAATAACGTTTCTCTACAGGCACTCATTTTTAGCGTTTACAGCAAATCTCGCACGTGTAGTTTATCTTCCTGGTGATCAACTCAATTCATCATGTTAATGTAACTTGCTGCTTTGTTTTTGTTATTTATAATCTAAGCAGCAAAAGACTGCAACTAATCAATGAATGCAGCCCCTTTAAAGAAACGTGTCACTTTTAATGTTTTAACATTTGAAATTGTGACCGTTTCTGTTTTTAAGGATGTCCAAAAGTAAAAACCTACTTTTTCATTTCTGAATCCTTTAGGATGATTACACGTGTTGTTTTAAGTCACACTAAAAATCAGCAAATAAAATAACTAGGAGTAAATTCATATCTATAAGTAACATTTCTTGATTGATATCAGTTTTCTTTTTTTTCTTTTTTTTATCAATCCAGTAATGCATCATGTTGTTTCAAAGTATTCTCCACACACAGGATGCGATTCAGGGATATAAATCTTGGTGCTTTACCTGTTTAACAATTCACTGGCTTTGAAGTGGTCAAGTGTAAACAGACTGAGTCAAAATGCAAGCTATGTGCACTTTTTATTGGACAATTCGGAAAGACCTGGAGTTTTTCTTTTAACTGCCAATACCAGAATTTTTTTAATTCTTGCTTGGCAGTTTAGGAGTGGAAAAAAATTGAGGCTATGGTATGGTCAAGGTTGGGGAGCTAAAGATTTTGGTTACAGGTAGAAAAGCAGATGTTAATTGCAGGTCTTTGGGGCGTAAGCCCTAGTCTCCTGCATAAAAGTCAGCCACACTGCTTCCTGCATCAGCAAACTGTCTCAGTGGAAGTAAATCTTCAGGTGCGGAATCATTTCATGTGGATATAATTCCTAGAGGTGTTGGGATGGTTTTGAAATGCAGATTGTAAAGTCTATATAAATAATACAGAGGTGATAACCTCGATGTCCAAATAGTTGAGGTACTACGAAACAACAGGGACTAAACTCACAATATAAAAGGTGTATTGTTTAGATTTTCACTCACGGTATAACATGCTAAGTGTTTTACATTTTGCCCCAACAGTTCCTTGAACACTAAAAGCTACTACCATCAGTGCAGGGTCATTTCCTTCCATATCAAGACGACTTATTTGTCCTGCAGCGTATTGTGGCCCATTGTTATGTTTTGCTGCTAAGTGACCTCTCGTGATCGTGATCAATTTCAGCAAACATTGCAAGACAACAACACTAGCCTCCTGATGGCCATAGTAGTTTTGATCATAGTAAAAGTGGCATCGTTACAGAGCCACAATGGAAGGAGGTCAGGGTGGACGGATGGGTTGAACAATGAGCGATGAGAGGAGCAAATTAAAACTCTACTGCCTGTGGTCAGATTTCAGGTGAGTTTTATGTAGTTCCTTAAATGGTTCTTGGGTGCCTTGAAAAGTTCCTTTGATGGAATTGAGTTAAAAAATGTACAACTCTGTCAATGTTCTACTTTACAGATTTAAAGGCTTTTACTGATTTTCATTGACATACTTCTATTCTCTCTCCCATAGTTTTTGCTTACTGTTTGTTGTGTTGTGTTGCAGTCTCCTCCCCCCCCCCCCCCCCCCCCCCCCCCCCCCCCGCTTTCTTTTGCAGATATCCCAAACCCAGAGCTGCATGTCTCTGGTCTGCGGTTACCAACCCCACCAACACTTCATTGTCCTGGATCTCTATGCTGTTCTTCTCTCTCTGCTCTACCCTCTCACCCAACCGGTCGAGGCAGATGGCCGCCCACCTCTGAGCCTGGTTTTTCCTTCCTTCTGTCAGAGGTTTTTCCTTCTGTTAAAGGGGAGTTTAAATTGTTGGGTTCCTTTGTATAATGTTGTAAAATTGTGTTGTAAGGATTTGACCTTGTTAAGTACCCTGAAACATGTTGTTATTTGGTGCTATATAAATAAAATTTAATTGATGTGCCTATTCCTGTTTTTTTCCTCCTAATAAATATAGCACAACCATTTCATTTCCTCACAGGAACTTTGTCTCTTCATGCATCGACCTAAAACCAAACTAAAATCACATCGGACAAAGTGAAGGGATGAGGACATTTTTCCTGTTCACAAAGTGCAGAACATCACGGCCTCGTGATTTAAGCTTGACGGGTCAAAGACTCAAACTACCAACTCCCCTCGCTGTCTTTGTCATACACCACTGCCTTTGGTGGGTCTCAGTCCATAAAGCTGGCTCCATCAATAGCTGCTCTGTGTTGTAAGCTCCTCTGGAAACCCCCAACATTGATAGAGGCTGCCACTCTCTGACAGCCGGTTGTCAGTGACAACCATAACCTCAAATGCACCTAAATGGAATGCTTTCATGAGGACTAAATGGGCCTATCAACAAGAGAGCGAGCGATCAGTGCTCGTGTGTGTGTGAGAGAAGCAGAGTAGAAGAAAAAAAGAGAGAGATGCTGTAAATGGGAACAAACAGAGGGAAAATTCAAAACACATGGCTCTGCGGTTTAGAGAGGAGATTTTTATGTGCCGCAGAGAAGTTGTAACAGGAATGTGGTGTGACTCCCATCATATGGAATGAAAACACTGAAGCGGTGCCAGCAGGGTGGATATAGGGTGTTCAGCTGTGGCTTACAGCAAAGTCCTCGTCATCACGACTAGGTGATGTACCGTTGCAGCGTAAACATGAAGAACATGAGTCACACGGTTGGACTCGACACAAGGCAGACGGAGAATTACATGGTTTCATGCGGGGGGAGTAGATTTGTCAAAGATACTGTGGTCACTTGAGCAAAATATGAAGTGACTACAAGTAGAGTCCAAACATTCAGCTCTTCCAAGAAACATATTTTTACGTTAGGGTTTCATTTCCAGCAGTTATTTGTCACATTAAGAGATTGTGTGCCAAGTGGATTTGTGCGAGATTCATGTTTATCCATTGTCCCTCTGTTTTCTAACCATCCAATATTCATGATATGTATATTGACTGTCACCGCCACCTCCGGCACACTGCCTCTTTTTACTGATCTCTAAGTCCATTGGTGCCCAAATAAATGGATGCAGTGAAAGGTAAATAACCTCGCAAACCAAATATCTCTTCACCCAGGCTTTACATCAGTCTCAAAGGAAGTTTTGAAGAAATATACAAAAAGTAAAGGGACCGCTAATGGTGATGAATCCACAGAGAATTATCTCCGGACTTTGTAGTTCCCCAAAGCTCTTTCTTGATCTTTTAGCTCAATGTTTTGATATCACGGCCCACGATGTTGATGCTTTGGCTCAGTTTTACAGCTCTCATTACCCAACCCGGTATCAGGTGTAAGTGTTTAATACACCTGCCGGTCCACTAGAGGACAGCATGTCAGTGTCACGGCTTTGCTTCGCCTCGGCATCGAAAATCATGTGGTTTAGGAAAACAAAGTGGAAAACCATGTGGTTAGATTCAGGAGAAAACACATAAGGTTGGGTTGGCTCCCAAAACTACTCTGTCAGGGCTAGAGAGACATTTCTTTAAACAAATCCATGTTGCTTTCACGTCGATTCGTACCCTGACCTCCTGGGTAACCGTCAGCTGTGTTATCCATCTGAAAACCCCAACACCTTTGTCAAATGACCTCTGTCACACAACCTTCATACATCTACTTTTCACGCACGTTCTGCATCGGCCTAATTTTTAAGACCTGGAAGCTACGTCCACTTTTATGTACAGTCTTTGTTCACGCCGAGGCGAGACCAACTGTCATGCTGACTCGCTGCCCTCTAGTGGACTGGCAGGTGTATTACATGCTTTTGACGTGATACAGGGCTGTATCAAACCCACTTCCAGCTGCAGGCAGATGTTCACTCAAAAAAAGCTATTTGGATACTACTTGTCCAACTGTGAGCATACAAGGTTAGCGATTAGCTGCCATCAGGTGGCCAGAAATGCAACTCCAAATGAATAATGATATTACTTCATGTCTGTGCATATTATTAAACTGGCAAGTATTTGCCCAGATGTTCACAAGAGCTTTTTTTTTTTTTACAAGGGGATACTATTTTATTACTATGTCGACAGCAAACAAAAATTCTGCTTCTGTTTCACTGTTTCTAAGTAGCTAAAAAAAAAAAAAAAAATCAGGTAATGCAACTTTAACCATTGAGCTAGCAGATTAAAAAGCTCATGAGGCTTGTTTTGTAGGGCACTGACATGACCTACTTTGTCATTGAGGTATGGAGACTTGTTGTGAAAGGCCTAAACCACAATGTGTTGTTTTTACACTGTTTCTACATTGCATGAGAAGGGAAGCTTTGGAGTTGTTTATAGGTTGGCCATTGTTGGGCTAGATATTTTCTTCTGCTTCCAGTTTTGTGCTAAAATTAGCCGAAACATATTCCAACTCATGCTGGATTACAACACATCTTTAACATAACACAGAAACATAATTTTAAAAAATTCTGTGTGTCCCTTTACAGCATGTTGAAAATGGTAACATCTTTTAAAATTACACAGAAATGGGTACATAATGGTCACTTCTTTGTTAGAAACTAATTTTATTTCTCTGGGCCTTAGCTGATCACCAACTGTGGCTCGGGGTTTACCCTCTTTTCCAACACTAAATATTCCAAGGCCCCTTATACCTTCGAGTGAGCACTAATTGCCTCTTCTCCACAGGTCTCCCTGCTTCATTTTCATGCCTTATCCAGTGAGCCAGTCAGTCAACCTGCGGGATTATTGATGTGTTTACCGGTGGAGGGGGGATGCCACTCCCTGCCTTGGGAAACCCTGAGGCTTTCAACTGTTGAGTAACACTGACTGCTGCCGCTGATGCCTCCAATCAGAAAAGTTGGAATGTGTTCCTCTGTGCACATAATGAGGCCAAAGAGAAAGAAAGAGATGGTTGCACCCAGAATTTTTGGCTCACCTGGTTCACGTTATTTAATCATAAAGCTGAGTCTCGATCATGTCAACCTGGCACAAAGAGGATAAATCTGTCAAGACCTTCTTCAAGGTGTTGCAACCAGAAAGCTCTGCAAAATTGAATTTGTTGCGATATTGGTCCATACTTTCTCTATAATTATTGAAACTAATAACATTGTACTCACCAAGTTAATTGCTGAGTCATGGTATTTCACCAACATCCCCAGAAAAGAGTCAGATAACTTGACAGGTTATAATTTATTTGAACTATTCATGGTAACCTCAAATCTCAGCTTTGACCTACCACATGCTGCTATAAGTTTCCATCCAAATGTGGAGCAAAATTTAACAAAATTTCAAGAAAAACTGCAAAAGTCTGTTGTTTATTACCATGCACTCGTTAAACAGCTGGTGGTAGGAGTTTTGCAGTCTGTGCAATTAAACCACAGCAGAAGAAGAGTACACAGTGTTCACCCAAAATTACACAATCAGGTTCAGAATGTAATAAACAGGAATGATTATTCATTATTATTCATTGATTTGTTTTGGCCACAGGGGATCAATGAAACAAACAAGATGTGAGCAAGCATTTGCCTAATTGCACATATGATGTCATTCCTCAACCTGACTTCAGATGTCAATTTCATGTGACTTTGGTCTCAAAAGCTTTCCACACATTTTGAGTCCATGTTTACTCACCCTTTCACTCTGTTTGGGTCTCCACCAGCTCCACCAATCTCCACAGTGCTTCCCAGCTGGCCCCAACCATTGTCTGCATACGTTTGCTGCTGGGCGTGTACAGTCGGTTTATCATTGAACTTTTTAGGAAAAACAGGTGCTTACTGTGGCTCGAATTTCAATTGATGAGAACAGTGAGAAGGAACCAAAACAGGGATTGTTTCCAGTCGTTGCATCCTAATGGGCATAGACCTCGGGTTCATTTTGAAACTATTGGAACAGCTTTTAACCAATCAGCTTTGACCACCGTATGACGCCTGTGCACTGAAACTCTACGCTGTAAGCAATAGCCGGGCGGAGCCAGTCTAATTTTGATCTATTCTTAATACCAAATTAGCACAGCTTTAACTCCAATGCATCATGTTGCTTTTTTAGATTTGAAGACTACAGCAGCTCAAGACATTAATTAGCACATGATCAAACAAAGATAAAGGACTAATCGCTCAAATCCGCCCCTGTACTGTTTTTTAAAAAATAAAAACCTGCGTTCTGTTGCGCCTCCATGGCGCCTGTTTGGGAATGTCTGGGTTGGGCTATAAACAGGCTTTGGGTAAGTCAATTACTGTACTCAACTTTGTTTCAGTGTTCAGCCTTCAACAACCTCCTCCTCTTTGTTTCTTTCTCTCCGTCAGTTCATAATCCCTCCTTCCAGCCCTCCCTTTTCTTTACAACCAGGCCCGGTTACATAAGACTGCTGAAACTGTTGTTCTCCAGCGGGACTCACTGCTGTGTGCGGAAACTGTGGGAGCGGAGGGTTGGGCATCTCAGCCTGTACACAGCCGATGGCCATCCCAGGAATGCATCCTCTCAGTGGGTCTGGGCCGCAGCCAACCATGTGGGCTCCCAATGTCACCGAGGCACAGAGAAAAAAAAAGAGGTTTTTTTATTCGTTTTCAAAAAACAAAAGGCTGCATTTTGCTCCCATACTGTCAGTACATGTTGGGGTTGTCTAATACTGCACGTGTGGATTCTTTGTTCTGCTTTTTATGGGTATAAACCACAGCATTGTGTTGTGCCTGCTTCACAGCTCTTTGATGAATACAAATAGAGTTTTAGTAATATTTAAAGAATCCCCCTCAAGCTATGTTCAATGGTGAAAAGGTTCAGGCAGACGCACTGACAGACTTCTCTCCGCCGTACCTGACATAAAGAGGTTTAGCTAACACTACCCGACACCTACTGTTAATCCTATTTCAAATTGCACTCTCAACCATGAAATCCACTCACAAGAGAGAAAAAAAATACACAGCGATGCATTGCAGAGGTGTTACAAAGATAATCTTTCCCCTGCCACTTTTCTCCACTGACTTTAAAGCAACAAAAGCAGGTACAATTAAAGCAGGGGTAGGTCTTCCAAGAGAGAAAAAAAGGCAATATAGGGGGAAGGTTATGTTTTGGAGAAATTAGGTTATGAGGGAAATAAAAAGGGGGAATGGTATCACACTGTGTCAGCGGGCGGTGCCAGACATATGGCAGACATTGGTGGTAAGGTTTTTTGCCAGAGCTTGATTTGACACAGTCCTTTAAAGCTTCCTGATGGTGGTTGCACAAAGTTAATCACATGAACTCTTCCAGGCCTTGCGGTCTGCTGACCCAGCACTGATCCTAGAACTCAGGCACGGGTCTGGACGGCATCCTTTCAGCACATCACGGCCTCTGCACGACCGTCATGACTGAGGGTTCACGCAGAGGAGCAACACGAACAAAACTGGGGCTCCACCACAAAGTCCTTCAAACCAAGGCTGAAGTTTAAAGCTCACTCTTGACCTGTCAGCTGAGAGTTAAGGAAAATAATCACACCATTTTGTAGCTGTTCCAGAGCTTTTAATCAAATCACATAATTATTAGTACATAAGGGTAGATCAAAAAGTTCTGAGACTTCTCCTACGTTGCTTGATCAGCATCAGCACCCTGTTTTAGTAACCACCAGCATGTGCACATTTATGATGTCACCATGGACTTGGCAATGGAGCGCACATAAATTTTGTAGGCAGTTTAGGATGCTTCAGAAAGTTTACAGCTATGAAACAATGAGCCACGGGAGGCGTTCGACCATCACTGTCCAAGACGGTGCATCAGGTTAGAAGCACAACCAGGTGGGTTTTCTTTGACTTTTGCGGTGTAGTGCATCGTTAATTCATCCGATGGGTCAAACTGCAAACACAAAGTTCAACTGTGACATTCTGAGGTGTCTGAGGGACAACGATTTGGTACAAACTAAACTGTGGCACCATGACACTTAGGTTCTTCACATGGTTACACGCCCACTCACAGCACATTGGACTGTGCAAGTTTCTCGCCTGCAACAACACAATTGTTGCTTCCCACCAGCTCTACTCACCGGATTTGTCTCCCTCTGACTTCTTTCTATCTCCCCAAAATTTGAAAGACAATAATATTCACAAACCAGGCAAAGGTCTTATGAAAGACTGTATCACATTGCATGATGGGAAATGCAGAATCTAGTGTTTTTGGCTTCGATTTTGACCATTCTATTTTTTAACATGTCTGTGATGATTTCCCAGCTTTATGGAAGTGTCAATTTTATATCGATGGAGTTCCCTTTAAGGTTTAAGTTACAGCAACAATAAAAAAATTTAAAAAAAAAATAAGGTAAGGAATGATTTTGGCTGTAAGTATAAAAGAATTCAGGAAATTGATTGAAGAGATTGATTTTTGGTTGGAGACAGGATACAAACTGCAGCCTTCAGTCAAAAGTGTTCGCTTTGTGAACCAAACCAACAATCCACCCTTGTCTGAGGTTTGCCAGCCCTGTGATGTCATATTCCTCTCAAAGACAGCAGTTATTACTTGCATGATCACAAGGTAATGCTTCAAGAGCATAACAAATTTTGTTTTTAATGAACTTTGGTTTAGACTAAATGAATAGTATGCTGTAAATGAGAGATTTAGAAGAAACATGACAGTATTTCTGGGCGATTACTCATGACTTTGCAAGTTTTTAAGTGAAGAAATTCCACAGTGTAGTGTTTCATAAAGTTGCTGTGTGACTATAAAAATTCAAGAGATGAACAATGACAGAACAGAACTTTGGCCCAGTACAACTGCTTTTCATGCAGAACTTCTAAACTTCTGACTAAAAGGTATGAAAAGCCAACAGAGAACCACTTGGGGTTGGTGTGGATAGCAGTGAGGCGGGCGGGGGCTGACAGGAGGCTGTAAGGAGAGGCGGTAGATTGTATGGGAGGCTGGCCGTGACAGGGGATGGCAGGGTGGGTGTCACCAGGTACGATTCCCCCTGTCTCCGTGTATCTCAAGAGTTTCGCCTGGCTGATCAGGGACGACAGGAATGCTGCTCCCAACCTTCAGTCAGCTGTCACACGAGGTCACGGCAGAAGACAAAGCATGCGAGGCACACACTGTACAGGCCAGACACACGGCAGCTACATGCGTCGGCATTCAGTAGCGCACACTCGTGCTGAATGCGAAGTTCGACAGCAACCGTAGGTTTCAGCTCCAGAAGAAGGAACAGGCGTGGGTCGACAGGAAGTGATGTGGTGCTGAATTTAATTTCTCTATAATTTCTATTATGTTGGCGGTCACGGGTTAACACTGGGGAGGGAAAATGGAGGAATAAAAACACAACAACTTGGATTAGAGAGAAAAAAATGAGGGAGTTCAGAGGGTCGTATATCATTAAGCAATTGAGAAAGTTAATTAGGCAGCTCTGATAATTATTGCCATGGCAACCTGAGCGCACTCATGCAGATTTGATTAACGAGGTGCCATTTATCTGTACTGGTTAGACAGCAGGGCCTGCACAGAGCTTGAGAGACCCCTAAAGGTGGAAGATATGTAATGTATGCTTTATTCACAGCCACAGTGTACTCCTATAGTTAATCTAAAGCATGAAAATACTGTTTACAGACACTATTGTTGAAAACAAATGTTTTATTTCTGTGCAGTTTATTTAACTCAGGGATAAATCTTAAGTGAAAAAAATAACAAGGGCTGAATTTGCTCTTATTGTATCATGTAACTGACAGCTGAGATTATTAACATAAATAGCATTTCTACAGACTGTCAATGGCATATGGTACTGTAAAAAAATAAAATAAAAAAATTAGGGTAAAGAAAGACTGTGATTTGCCTCCAGAGGAGAGAGGAGAGCAGCAGACATGGGGGGTGTTTATGGATTCCAGTACACATGTTGCCCTCTGGTGGAAAAACAACAACATTTAAGCTCACATGCCTTCCTGCTGAAGGCTTTCTAAAGTCTTGTTTAGCAGCAGACAGCATATTGTCAGGCACAGAGACGCTTCATTATGCAGCGGGGACAGTTATTAATGGCTGTTAAGAGTGCAGAGTACAGCAGTAACTTGAAAAATAAAGCAATAAACCCACACGGTGTCCAAAAAAGATGAGCCGAGCCATTTCAAAAGCAATAGCTGTCACCAATCAGGACACGATTCAGAGGGAAGGAACAGATAGGTGCTCAGGATCTTCAGAGAATATTTTCATCAACATGGGAGGAAAATGACACATTTAGCATGTGCTGGAGACACGTTATCAAAATCAGTTTGCTAAAAAAAAAAAAATCACTTAATTAGCACTCTCAAGGTTTTTTTTTTGTTGTTTTTTTGCCATAGATGGCACCATTGGCAGCATGCAGACAAAAGTGAATAAATGAAAGTAAAGTAAGCTCAGTGGGAGATTTCTCCAGGGACCCGCTAATCCTCCTCCACATCATTTCACACACAGCCAAGTGAGAGGTATGGATTATAGTTTATTATACAAATATCAAGCACAGATGAATTCTAATAACAGTCATATCAATTATAGCCCTCTCACTCTAAGTGTTTCATAGATATCTGACAATGGCACTTGCTAAGAAAGCCACATTCTGGTATAAAAATAGAAAAGGAAAGAAAAAAAAACATTGATTTTACTGTCACAAATACCGCTTTCTTTATTGAGCTGCTTTGAAGTCAGTCTTCACCCACAGTTCATAGCCTTGTCACAGCCTATTACAGGTAGATCTGCTGTTCCTTTACTGGCTTGTGACATTTTCTTCCTATTTTTATTAGTCAGTCAGCTGCTGACCAAATATATTTCCCACATAGAAGAATTAATGCAGAGGGTGGCTGGGCAAAAAATACACAAGGACAGGAAGCAATGCATGAAGTTTTAAGAAAACATTTTTGCAGAGCTACAACAATGTTGATCCATAAAATCTTGAACTTGAGTCAAATAGCAGATAAAGCATTAAAAGTTGGGTTAAAAGCCACAAATAAAGTAAACTAACAGGTATATGTCAATTTTTCCTCCTTCACTGCATGCTTTCATAAAAACTATTAAAGTGGCAGCACAGTAACAACGTTGTTTGCACCAGTGTCGGTCATTTTAAATCTCCAAGCATCCATAACTGGAGTCATTAAAGGTCCACTGCTCATGTAAAGTCAGAATTTATTACCAGTCATGCAGGTAAAAGATAGAGAGCTCCAGTATGCACACAGCTCCAACTTTTGTATGTAAGTAAATATTAACGCTACAATAATCAATATTCTTTATATGATAAATGGCATGAATGGCTGTGTGTAATGTGAAAGCTGTTGGCTATATTGGCAAAATTACAACGAATTAAAGTCTGAGTTCCCCTCAGCTACAAAGCTTCTTTTTCAGGCCATTGTTTTCTTTTCTTTTCCATCTAAAAAATTGGATTCTTGTCAAAGAAACCAGTTCACCAAACACCTGAAAGTTTGCGGTGACCAAAATAGAGCTAAAAGGAGAGCGTACATTTTTCAGGTGGCCACACACACCACAAATAAAATCAATGCTGCTTCAATTACACACAGTATGGTGATGTTACAGTGTTTACGATTTCAGTTTGACTGGGTGACACTTTTAACAATACTAAATCCAGAGTTTCACATCATTTTCTATGAATCACTTGTGAGTGGGTGTGCAGGTTGGATCCTCACAGACAAGGCGGACTCAGCCAGTAGCATGAAAATAACAAAACAGAAAAAAAAAACATTGGTCTCGGACAATTACATTCACCAAAGAAAAAAAAACAACTAAAAACTGGTCTTAACCTCTTATTATAACAACAATACCTTTTACAAAGTCATAATTACAAGAAAGGATGATTGAAGAGTTATCAGAAATGGTAAAAGTGGTTATAAATCATCCCTACCAGGAGAGGAGCATAATAATGTAACCGGAGTGAGTTGTAGTACATTTTATTTTAATTCCTTCTTGGTTTGACATAGTAGGAGATATTATTGCCACTATGGAAGGTCATTTTTTTTACAAGTGTTTTGCTAAATACTTACACATGTGAAAGGATGTAAAACTTGTTTTTTAAACTGTTCCACTGTTTGCTATAACAAGTATGCCAAATGAGCTGTTAAATGTTCCTTTCTGCAATGCACCACTGAGTGTATCAACTATAACTTTCAGGTTTCAACACACCTCATATTATTCAGTAAATTATCTCATGATTATGAGACAGTTTTCTCAGAAACACTAGATGCAGAAAATTATGAGACAGTCATCGATACAAGATAAGGCCCACCATTTTTTAAATGGGCATCTGTACTTGGCTAACATAAGGTCTTACGTTAATTTCTGTTTTATTCCATCAATTTCTTGTTTTACAGTGCAGCTCATTATTTTACTGCTACAGGCTGCCTCACTGTTTGTTCGCTAGTTAGCATTAGCTCCACGGTAACTAATGATTTTGCACTTCTGGTTTCATGATGATCTGATAAAGATGAAACTTTGGCTTTAATACAAGAACGTACAAAAGCGAGTCATAAATCCTAGAGGCATACCAATGTATTTAGTTAATAAAATAGCGTTATCAAGTTAACATTATCTAAAACCACAATGATTTAAAGTGTCTCATAACTGAATAGCTGAATTGTAAAATGAATAGAGATAATAGGATACATGTTAAAAGCAATACAATAAAGTGTATAAATGTAGATTAGCACTGAAAGGATTTTATAATGGGGAGCTGGCTCAGTGTGGATGCTACCAGAAGTCTGACTGCATCACCTGAAGGTCCCTTTATATGAGTACTGGCATGTGAGGCTTCTTCCAGGCCTTTTTGCCGTACTCTTTTTGCGTGGTTCATTCAGAGGCTCTGGTGCTCTTAAAGGTGATGTGTGTCTTTGCTGCTGTGGGTGTCACATCCACCTCAGGGATGAGGTTTGGGAGTAGCAGAGGCAAACTCTCCATGAAGGTAGCAGCTCCTTTGGCCTCAGTGTGGTGGTGGGAGGAAGGTCACCGTGCAGACCTGCACTGATTGGCAGACTCTGTATCCCACATACAGCAGCTGCCAGGGCCAGTTACCCATATTATATTTCTAATGTTAAAAAAACAGTCAGTTTATTCTGTTTATTTTCTTATTCCTTCATTTTACCAATAACGACTAAAAATCAAAAGGCCAATATCAACCTGTGCACAGAGACATGATAGATAGATAGATAGATAGATAGATAGATAGATAGATAGATAGATAGATAGATAGATAGATAGATAGATAGATAGATAGATAGATAATAGATAGATAGATAGATAGATAGATAGATAGATAGATAGATAGATAGATAGATAGATAGATAGATAGATAGATAGATAGATAGATAGATAGATAGATAGATAGATAGATAAATAGATAGATACTTTATTAATCCCTCAGAGGGATATTTTTATGTTACGGCAGCATGTACAGGGATACAAAATATTGAATATAATTTTAAAAATGCACATTCTATTCAATAAAATAAGATAAAATAATATTAAATAAACTAAACAAAACTAACCTAAACAACAGTGCGATGAATTAGAACAAAACAACATACAAAACAGCAGTGCAAGGGTGTCATTTTTGTGTGATTGATTTGGCCAGAGGTGATTTATTGTAAAGTCTTATTGCAGTGAGATCATGCATGATCAAAAAGGAAAGTAAATACATCAGTAAAATGTGTCAACCACATGGACGTTTGCCAAATAAGGGAGTTTCTGATTGTCTTTATAAAGTCCTCTGACCAATATTAGTTTTCTGAGGACATAATCTGATCTAATAACTAACGAGACACTACCCTGATGACTGGTGACACTGAGTGACATTGACTGACAATAAAGTAATTTAGAGACAGAGTGGAAGATAATGTTGGAGGCAATTCAGATCATTACTTAAAGCTAGTACGTTGGGACATTTCTGAATCAATACTATCTCCTGAGGTACGCAGGTACTTATATTACTTCTGATACCTTATACTAATTCATTATCAAAGTAATATAAGTTCTCTTCTGGAATGTATTTTTTCTACAAAAAACATATGTCATCAGAACTTTTTGAAAGATGCTATGTGCAAAGATCACTGGAATTAAATTGTGGATATTGTATTTAGGCACCTTTACCTCAACAGTAACCCAAACCCGGAGTTATTATCAGCTTATTTCAACCCGACAAATTTCCTGATAATGTGGAGAAATTTATGGAAACAACTCCTCATTTCTGCAATGATGGTGGAGAGTACAAATGACTGGTAGATACACAAAAGACTAATTAAAGGAAAATACACCCGTCTTTTTGAGTGCACGTTGTCCGAATTATCATCTATGAATCTGAGCAGTTCAGATTACCCAAATCAGACATAAAAACTCAAATAAAATCATGTTGTTTAGATTGACTTAAAGTTCAGATCCTCGATCAAAAGAAGCTTAAGTCAGACAGGTACAGTTTAGCAAGCAAATCCAATGCGAATCTCAATCCTTTGGTTAACTCAGCTTCTTTACTTAATTCCTGGCATCGTGTTGAATCATAACAAAGTAATTGACTATTTGTATCGTTAGTAGTTTAGAAATGTCAAGAATAACACAACTTACAACACTGACTCTGCTGACATGCTCGGTTTAAATATATTATTTCAGAGTGAGTCTGTCAGTCCAGTGAGGGTCGGGGCTGAGCCACAGTACAGTTAAAGTCAACCTCAAGTCAACCGCAGGTTCTCAGATTAGTAAAAGAACGTCAGACCATCTTACATAACTCTTAGAGAAATACGTATTAGTGCAAACGTTTTGGGCATGTGAACAAATGCTGTGAGATGAGAATCTTCAAAACATTTACTTATTGGGTTGAAAAATTTGCTCCTGGATGTTTTTTGAAAAAACGGTCTGTAACTTGAGTTAAACATTACTCAGACATGCATTACTAAAATCTTTTGTTCACCAACACTTCAGTTAAGTTTTCACGAAATGTTCTTCACGTCATTAGAATGTCTTGCACGTTAAAGGATCATTGAAGCTGTGTATGCCTACAAATTCTTTCTATTTTTTAATATGAAAAAAGATGTGTCGCTTAGCAGCTGGCAAATATCTCACTGAAATGTAACTATAATGTGTGAAACAACTGTCTAAGATCAATGTTTTTATCAAACACCTAAAGTGCCTAAATCTTTTGCACCGGTATTGTGGCATTAACCAGAGTCATATGAATAATATTCAGGGTGTCTAAAAATTTTACAATTTCATTTGGATGAGTAAAACCAAACTGTTTGTTGTCAGTAGTTGGACTTTGGATTTGGCTGTCTGGGACTATCTCCTTTCATCTCAAATGAAAACCAGCACAAGCTATAAATTATTAATGCGTCTACAGCTGTCAATCTTCCTCTTTGTCAGATCCTCAGAAATGCAGTTGTTCTTTTGCAAATACGTCTGGAGTTTGGTGCTACTCACATTCAGCAGCTCTTGTAAAGAAAAGAAGGATTCTCCTTTGAATCTGGACTTTTTTAACACCCTGCTGAGAACCAGCGATGGCAAACAAAGGTTGGTTTCATGCGCATCGAGCTCAGTCTCCTCTTCAGGCAATCCCAGCAGGCCTTTCAGCTCTTCATCCTCCCCTGCCTTCAGCTCCCCCGGTGCTGCGCTGCCTTGGGTCTGGGGTTTTTCCCTCAGTATACAGATCCGTGTTGATGCCCCGGATGACATGGTGAAGTCTATTGGAACCTGCAGGGGCTTCTGTGGTTCCAGGAGTATTCATCCCAGGAAAGTTTCATGTGCTGGAAAAGAAACACCAGAGCCAAAAACCAGCTTTATGAAATTTTACTGTGTCTATATAACTAAGTACTTCAATAATTTTAGTATTGTTGACGAACCAAAAAAGTCCCTGAGAAAGTCTAAACCAGAGATGGTAAAGGTTTGGTTGTAACACTGGTTAAATTTGTGGATGTTTTCAGACAGTTGTTGAATGACACTAAAATGAAAAGAAAAATACCCAGTCACATCACTATATATGTAATTACAGGACTTTGAGGACAATTAAAGCTCTGACTCACTGTTTTTTAGGTCTATGATGAAGACTCTGTTGAGGAGTTCGTGGTAAACCAGGTCTGAGTGGATGTGTGGGCAGGACTGGTGGTCTCGTGAAGTCACACACATCTGAATTCCTCCTAAATTCTCTGGTCTGATGAAACAAAGATTGAACTCTTTGGCCTGAATGCCAAGCGTCATGTTTGGAGGAAACCAGGCACCGCTCATCACCTGGCCAATACCATCTCTACGGTGAAGCATGGTGGTGGCAGCATCATGCTGTGGGGATGTTTTTCAGCGGCAGGAACTGGGAGACTAGTCAGGATGGAGGGAAAGATGAATGCAGCAATGTACAGAGACATCCTTGATGAAAACCTGCTCCAGAGCGCTCTGGACCTCAGACTGGGGCAAAGGTTCATCTTCCAACAAGACAACGACCCAAAGCACACAGCCAAGATAACAAAGGAGTGTCTTCGGGACAACTCTGTGAATGTCTTTGAGAGGCCCAGCCAGAGACCAGACTTGAACCTGATTGAACATCTCTGGAGAGATCTGAAGATGGCTGTGCACCGATGCTCCCCATCCAACCTGATGGAGCTTGAGAGGTCCTGCATTGAAGAATGGGAGAAACTGCCCAAGAATAGGTGCCAAGCTTATAGCATCATACTCAAAAAGACTTGAGGCTGTAATTTCTGCCAAAGGTGCTTCAACAAAGTATTGAGCAAAGGCTGTGAATACTTATGTACTGGTTATATTTTCGTTCTTTATTTTTAATAGATTTGAAAAAAAAAAAAATTCAACAAACTTTTTTCACATTATCATTATGGGATATTGTGTGTAGAATTTTGAGGAGAAAAAAAAGAGAATTTAATCCATTTTGGAATAAAGCTGTAACATAACAAAATGTGGAAAAGGTGAAGCGCTGTGAATACTTTCCGGATGCACTGTATATGACACATGACACATGACAAGGGTCTGCAGACACATGGACATTTAGGGATGCATGTAGCTAAACGTTAATGCCAGCATGTCTCAAAGGAATTTTTTTACAAACTAATTAGCACTGAAATTTAAGCTGATGGTAATGTAGCTCGTTTTGCAGGTATTCATTAAAAGAAGAAGACACGTCGTGGTATCAAGATGATTATTTCAATTCATTTTCTTGACTTGCGATTTCTCAATTTTTGGAGTAGAGATGCTGCACAAAAGCATTTTCGATCACAACAATCACAACCAAGCCAGGATTTTTCAGTTCCTTCAGGATTTTGTGAAGTTTTTTGAGACATTTGAGTTTTAAACAAATCAGCTAGTTGGTTCACACTTTGCAGTGATACAAGGTTGCCCAGTCAGCAGATGTCGAAGAGGGACAAACTGTTTACTGGCGACAGGGTGTATGTAGGGGGATGTGCTGCAGTCAGATCTGCAGAGGCTCCAACTCTCAAATTACAGGACTGCAAGAATCTGCTGCTCATCTGGTGCCAGATACCACGAGACGCCTTCACAGGTCTGGTGGAGGCCAAGAATTGGCAGGACCAACAGCACATTTAATGCAGCATGGTGATATCTCAAGAGCTGTGACAATTAGTCGATTAAACAACAAGTCAATTGAAAGACAAATAATCAGTAACTATTCTGATCATCAAATAATTATTTTCGTCATTATTTAGACTACAATAATAAAAGGGGATTTACACAAGTTAACACTAGTGTGTAAACTGTTGCTGATGTTTTGATGTTCTGATTTCATACCACTTTTTTTTTAATAACTAACCACAGCCCTTCCAGTGAAACCAAGTTGTAAAATTAAAACAGTTTTATATACAATACATGTGTTCACATTGATAACATGATCATGTGTTGATTCTTGTAAGGAATAGATCTCAAGTCACGCTCCTGAGGTCAGAGGTCAGAGTCAGACACAAAGATGTAGCTGTCAGGATGAATGTCAGCCTCTTCAATAAAGCTTCCTGCTGCCCAGACTTGTTCAGATTCAAATAGTTTCACTTGCATAATATAATTTCTCTCACACACACACACACACACATACACACACACACACACACACACACACACAACCTTTAAAAGCTGCGTTCCAGAAATGGGAGTGATATGACCGCAGGCTAAAAAGCAGCTTAGCTCTCCTCATTAAAATCAACGGGGCAGAAATACTTACACAGAAACACTTTTAATATCAATCAGCAAACCAGCTATCAGGGAAAAAAAAAAAAATCCCCTAATCCAGATTAAATAAATGTATTTGTCCCCTGCACCTCCTGTACAGCTCATTTTCAAACCTGACGCGCTATGACGCTGACTATCGATAGAGGACCCAACCAACGGGAACAAATTTCAAAATCTTTAACTTGTGCTGCTTTTTTACCAATACTATTTTTATGCTGTACTTTCAAGAAGACCAAACAACTGTGGGGTCCAGGAAGGAAATGGAAGAAAAATTGAAGAAAAAAACCCCCCAAAAACACAGGTAATGTGAAGAATGAATACTTTTTTGATCACACAGCAGTGACTGTTGGAGCAGTGTGGTGCCATCTTCCTTTGGACGGTAGAAACATTCGAAAATTTAATAGGCTTAACTTTAAATTAATAGGAGAAAGGTGGAAAGCCTCTTTAGGTTTTGAGGAAAAATAAGAAATTGTGCTGCACGACCCATCGACTGTCTGCCTCAAGAAACCAGGGACACATTTTTATTATCCAACATTAGCCCTGCTTGTAATTGTCAATTAAAGTCTTTACATTTTCATTATTACTTGGTCTCAGTCTGTATTTATAGCAAACAGTATGCATCATGAGAGACAGCCTCATTAAATAGATGTTTTGTAGATCTAGGTGTAATTACTCCATTTAAAATGTTGAAGGCTGTAATATGGATTTGGTGCGATTATTGGCAGATTTGATCACATAATGTACTCGAACACTGGCTGGTCTCTGGTCTTTTCAAAAACACTTTTTTTTTTTAAACACAATTTTTAAAGATTGCTTTGCAATGAAAGCAGCACCAGCTAAAATCTTGCTTAGGGCACCAAATTGGTGCGGGCTGGTTGATGTGGATCGCTTTAGGCGACTCGTCCAAATATATTCAGAAAGTGGAGTATCATTGGGAAAACTACCATGGAGCAGTAGCAGCAGTAAGAGAGCCGACAGTTTTTTAAAGACAGCTTCTCTATGGAAAAATCACCAAATAAATGAAGCACTTAAATGTAGAACCATAAACCATAACTTTGGTGTCAACTTTCCGTATGTTACGTTACTGTGCCAGTGACATGATTTAATCATAAAACTGGCATAACGTTTGCTAAATGGTCCACTGAATAGATTGGAAGTGACTGTGCAGTACAGAACTATTTGTTTAATGTGTCATTTCTCTAAAATGGCCGTTTTTAAGCTAAATACATGCAGGCCAACGAGTTTCCAATGATACTACAGCTCCTTTGTATGTTTTCTTGTGTGTTAATGAATATTAGATTATGTGGTTTCTGAGGCTGCTTAGCTACAGCTTGTTATTCACATTCAGAAAATATCAAATGTGCAAGCTGCCAGTGACGTTACGCTGGAAAACATTTTGATTTCAATAAGCTGTGGAACATTTTTACTGCAACGTGTGTTTAAACGGGTCAAGTTAGCTGCTCGCATTTGAAGCGTGAGAATTACATGCAGCATTTACCAGGACGACAGTCAAAAGTAGACGTGTTTGGCTTTACTGCCATCTTATCCCACTTGTTTTCTGCATTGAATGCTGGGAAACTGAGGACTGAGCAGACACACCTATGGGAACTGTAGTTCTTTATGGTGTAAATAATGAAGGAAGGAGATAGACTTTAATCTTCTTTTTATATACAGCATCATTTACAAGGTACCACATGTTCAGTACATAAACACAAAAATATAGTTAACATAAAGAAGCCTGAGCAGCACAGGAAGTATTTACACGCAACAAACAATTTAACAGATCCTTTACGTGTAAGCTTTCATCAGCTTTACACCAACACAAAGCCATCAAAGAAAGTTTAAATCAATTAATGTCACACAGAGTGTGGGTACCGTGTAGATCCAGGACTACGATGGGTTCGTGTTTCAGCAGACCGACTGATGTTATGTTGACTTGAAATGATGCTCATCGATGGTAGAAAAAACAAAACCTTCGCTTGTAAGAATATCCAAGGAAGTTCTGAACAACAGGAACAGGGTGTGAATTTAAATGATATGACATCAGACACATGCTGAAATATCAGTGTAGACTGGATTCAGTTTAACATCTGATAGAGTTCACAGCTGATTGATTGTCTATAGCCAAATGGAAATGTTTACAATACAGGAAATATGACACAAGAATCCATTTCAATAACATGAATTAGTCCTTGAAGATTAGGTGTGGAGGATTTCAGGGGATCCATTGGCAGACATGTAATATGTACATTGTTCATAACTATGTTTTTCATGTATATAATAAACCAAAACTAAGCCTTTTGTTTTTGTTTTCTTAGAACAAGTCCTTCATATCTACCGTAATTTCCGGACTACAAGCCGCTACTTTTTTCCCACGCTTTGAACCTCGCGGCTTAAACAATGACGCGGCTAATTTATGGATTTTTCCCAATTTCACAAGCTTCATGCCGCCAAAAAACTGAGCAAAAAACCACATTCTGTGACGGTGCTCAGTTTTTTGGCGGCATGAAGCTTTCATTAGACCAATGAAATTGCCGAACGGGTTCAAGTGAAACAATGTAAGTTTTTAGTTTACGGTTTAGATTGAATTGAGCGCGCTCAAACTTCCCATCGTTCTGATTACGGTCGTCATTTTGTCACCCTCATCATGGCAAAGACACCAAGAAATGCACATGATGCAGCTTTCAAGTTGAAGGCGATTAGATCTGGCTGTTGGAAAAGGAAATAGAGCTGACTCAACACAGAGAGAGCAGACGGCCGAGGTGTTTCAACCGTGCAGATCCGACTGAAAGCAAAAACAATCGCCACTGCAATGAAGTTTGAGGATTTTGGAGGTGGACCATCGTGGTGTCTCAGATTTATAAAGGCCTGTCCATCAGGGTACAGACAAGTCTGTGTCAGCAGCTCCCTCCCGACTACGAGGAAAATGTTTCAAACTTCCGCAAATTCACTGATGCAAAGACAGCGGAGCATACCATTGGTCCGCACGACATCATGAATATGGATGAGGTTCCTCTGACCTTTGACCTGCCTCTCACTCGGACTGTCAACAGGAAAGGCAAATCATCCGTCACACTGACATTTGTATTTTTGTTACAAGCCGTGTTTCATTAAAGCCTGTGTAAAGTTCATTTGTTTCAATGTACCGGTAGGCACCTCGGCTTATAGACATGTGCGGCTTATTTATGTCCAAAATAATTATTTTTTTAAAATTCAGTGGGTGCGGCTTATATTCAGGTGCGCTCAATAGTCCGGAAATTACGGTACATATTGAGCGGGTCCTCTTCCGGAGCCTCCCATGTTGCACCGCCATGTTACTACAGTAGCCCAGAAGGGACAAACCAAACACGGGCTCTACAGCAGGCCTTTCAAGAGTTTCACACCCAGTGTGGATTTTCGTGGATGCTTGGAAGGAGAAGGTGAGGTGAGGGGTATTTAGCTGGTTGCGATGTGTAACCTGACCACTAGAAGTCACTAAATATTATACACTGCACATTTAAGTTTCTCCTTAAAGCATCTTAAATCTAAAAACTCCCTTCATTTCCTGTTATTTTCAAAATGTGAGCAGTCAAAACATTAAATTGACCCAAAGAACACGAAAAGCTTACTTTGATTAGATAATTAGGAAAATTTAACCCTTTCATCTACTTAAATATGCCATTAAAAATGTCATTGGAATACCTAATTTCATCCGTAATAATGGGAAATGTAACAGATTGTTAAGGTAATAAGAATTAAGTGGTGTGTGATGAGCAGGTACCTGATGTCTCTCATGCTCAGGTAGTTCAGCTTTTTCTTCAAGTCCTGGAAACTGATGCCATCATGATGGACAGAAAACATCCTAATGACATGCAACACCTTCACCAGGAACCAACAAAAATATATAAAAATTCCTTTCCGACTGCCATCTGCAGTTTAATCAGCACTCAATGCTGATTATTTTACAAACTGTTGATGTGTAATGTATAAAATAGTAAATATATCTAAATGCAAGACATTAACTCCCAGGAACCAAGGTGATATTGTGAAATACATTGTGACATGTCATAGTAAGAAAAGCACAGGTGTAATATTAAACTGAGTGATGGCTTTCAGCGTTTCCTGCTAAGAATGATCAAAACCTTTGGACAATATTTTTCCAAAAAGTAATTGGAAAAATATTGGCAATCAATTTATCGTACTGTATCTGTAGTAAATGTTTCTACACAAATCTGCACGGAAACTGTGTTTATGATTTGGGTGAACTGATCCTTTAAACCCACTAACCTGACCCTGGATGGTGGACAGGGCTCTTGGTAGGACGCCTTCAGGATGTCCACCGCTGGACTTTCCAGACAGTGATGCAGTTGTGTTCATGTTCACATCGAACTCCTGGAGCAGCAACAAGAACACAGGAAGTTCAAAACATCTCTGCAGTAATACAAGTCTTAAAGCAGCAGTCACAGTCATTGCTGTCCCACCACAGTTCTGGTTCCAGAACCAGTTCTCTTCTGGACCTGTGGCCCAAAGGGGCCTTCTTTCAGCTCAGGGAAACCAAGTGAGACTTTTCCAGGGTTTTTCTCATTATTGACCCTTTTAAATTACGATGCTTCAGGTCCTTCTATTTGTGGTTTTTACATTCCAAACTTGTTTTTTGTTTTTGTTTGGTGGAAACATGCAGAGATTCAAACCAGAACCGAACTGTTTGGTGAAAAAGTGACATATGTCCAGAATCACTCCTGTACACAGTGCTACATGGTGCGCTCCATTTACTGTGTACATGGAAGCAAAAATAAATAGTGCCTGGCATGTATACTACTTTGTGTTTATAATCCCAGGATGCAATGTGCCCCAACAGACACACAGATTATCTTAATTCCCTCGAATGGATCCTCCGATCACAGCAATATTGGAATGAGTTGATTTTGCTGGTGTGATGCCTTTTTACACAATTTCAGCACTGTAATTTCTGTTTGACCTTTCAAATTAATGTATTTAATATCAACATCTGGGCTAAATGGAGATTTGTGTTACTGTCTGAATTATTTTCAATAAATAGGTTTATAGTTGAGACACTGAATAATTTTAACTTTGTGGTAAAAATAGTCAAAAGACTTTTATGTCATTTAAATTTCTGTCACTGCTGCAGTACCTGTCTAAAAAGCTTCATTTGGGCTTGAACCACTTCCAACATGTGGGATGTGATCTCATTCAGGTCTTTGATACAACGAATGTCCATTGCCAGCACTGACCTTTGACCCTAATTGAAGCATAAAAAAAATGGAAGGTCACATTATTTTCCGAAAACCATTGACATCCTCTAGCTCATCATTTCCTTTTATAACTTACACAGAAGCTGCGCAGACTTCCTAGGACCTTCACATATGTTCCAGGAGCAGCAAAGGACATCAGTGCACAGTCCTGAGAAACAGTTCAGACCTGATTATTTAATACAACACTGCAGTGTGCAGCACTCGTTGGTTTCCATCATTGTGAGTGTGTTGATGCCACTGGCCTCCGTATTAGCCCACTGCTTCACGTTCAGAGGAGGGCCGGTCATGTCGTCCACAGAGTACTGGATGTTGGTCACAAACGGAGCAAATGCTCTGACGACACCTACCAAAGAAACCTGGAGGAACAAAAAGCACAAAATATACAGTCCATTGAAGATTTTTGGCAATTTAAAGACATTGTATGCAACCTGCAAATTATCAAGGCAGAATTGAACAGTTAAAGGATGTACAAGTTTTTCCAAACTGCAGAATTTTTCCACATTTTAAGAGTTATAATTTAACATTCAGAGTGACATGTTTGTAGTGATGGGACATGCACAAATACATTTTCCTATTCATTCTATGCACTTTTATGGACTTGCCTAATAACCTCCTGCCATAGGAGAGACAGTGATTCTTTGGTCACAAATAAGTATCAAGTCTTTGCAATCAAGTTCCACGTCAAGACCAATACGTCTCTACAGAGGCTTAAACTGTTTAATATCAACTAAATATAAAACAAACAAAAAAAATAATAATCACCTGATTAAAAATTGTAGATGGAACTAGAGAACCAACAATTTGTAAGGTAACTGAAGACATTAAGGAAAAGGCAGCAAAATAAGAAAAATGTGTCATGAAACAAAACGATGACTTATGAACAATATGAAAACGAGTCATTATTAAGTAGAAACTAACATTAAGTGGTAAAACAATAAACGACAATATGATATAAAAAGTGCCATGAAATAAGTGTTAATTCAGAGAAGAGGCCCTTTTTATTATGAAAATGAAATTTCCTTAAAATAAAAGTTAAAATTGAAGCCCTACAAAACAGTTATGAGAATGGTGACAATGAACTTAGTTTTAATAATTTATTCAATATATCATTAATTGTGTCATTTCAACATTTTCAACACTTTGTAAGTATTTATAATTATATATTTAATATTTTGGAGCTCTCTATCATATGACTAGGTGGAATTTATCACTTAACAAACTGTAGCTTCAACCTTTCTTTTCTTTTTTGTTGAGAACTTTAAAAGTTCTGCTGGCTTTAAAGATTTGTTTCAAAGTCAAACCTTTTCTGTGCTGCCAAACACATTTCACAGAAAAACAGACAGAAAAATCTTCACAACTCCTACATGGGTTCATTTTTCTACAGATATTAAATGTTTACCTGTTCTTTGTAAAAGCTGAACATAGATTGTTCAAAATTTGGAACAAATGTTCATGGTTCCAGAAGTGCTATCCTACTGAATTAGGTGACCCAGCCTATTTTATTCTAAACCCTGTATGAGGCTCACATTTGTGATTTTAAGTAAATTTCCTTGAAAATTATTTGACAATTTATGTTTGCGACAAATTTTACTGAGAGAATTGACTTAAATATGTTTAACAATCTCCAAATGTTTCATCTTACGCCATCTTCACATCCAAATTTGGATTTGTCCCATTGTTTGGTTTATGACTAAAGACTAAAGATAGTGATGCATTCAATCCCATCAGAGGTCCAAAATTCCCAAGATGAATATTTGAAATCTGAGCTCCATATAACCCTGACATAGCAAACTCAACTGGAAACACGATGACAAAACGGATGATGAGAAAGGATATAAGAGGCTATCGCATCCGAGTCTCGTTCTTTCACTTTTTCACGGAGGAAGATCTTCATTTAAGATCTCAAGTTACATTGAATGCAACATAAGTTAGCGCCACTTTCAGAGTCACTAACATGGCTGGAGACTCCTGGGACGTTTTAGGCTCGAGGAAGACATCACGTCCTTTCAAGTCAAAAGACCAAAGTTCCAAGTCATTTGTGTCAAAATGTTGTCAAGTTTATAATGATCAAATTCATGGCAGAAATCCTGACTGTAAAGAACTGAACAGGGATTTATAAAAAAAAAAAAAATAAATAAACATGTAGACTTCCAACCTGTAATCTATGCTCCTAAAATATCACTACATCACTCGTACCTGGTTGAGTTTCCGGTCACCGATAGCAAAGGAATCCTGGCCGACTGGAGCAGCAGACAGCAGCTGAGACACGGTGCTGGGAAAAAACTGAAGAACCGCGTTCTGTGCAAAGATCAGGGTGAAGGGAGGGATTCATCAAAGTTCACTGGAGCAACACATTGACACAGCCTCCAACTTTACAAAAAACAGACCGACCTTTGAGGGGAGAGCTTGTTGGCTGCTGGTCCCACCGGAGGACAGACTACTGGTCCCACCGGAGGACAGACTACGGGCTGCAGTGAAACAACAATGTTCAGAGTTCGTTTGAAGACCTTCTGGTAAAAGTGATCGTTTTACAGTTCTTTTCTCTCACTTACCTTGACTCAACATGATAAAGTTCAAATTTAACGATCAGCTGGGCAGCAGCAGGTTCTCTTCAGTCCATCAGAAACCAGAAACACGGAGTCTGGCTAACAGGCAGGCCGGCAGGTGAACTGAATCAGAGCAATCAGCCTCACAGGGCCAAAGAAAAAGCATCTGATGAGGAATCGATTGGTCGGAGAACTATTACACACACTTCATTTCTTTGACACGATTCAATTATTTGAATTCTTTATTAGAAAATCCATCAATTCAACAGTGATTGACAGGTGTTCACTCCACGTCTGATAATCTTCATTTAATCTCTTCAAAATATCTTACAATGACATGAGAGCAAAAATTGTTCATAGAAAAGTGAGAGCAGAAGTTTGCCTGGCTGTGAGCTCCGGCCGACGTGTGTTATCGACATGATTGCAGGTTCTTCATCTGACGCAGCACATGTTCAAGAGAAAACCCGATCCAGGACTCACAGTTCGGACATTTCAGCCACTGAGCGGCACATAAAGTTAGTTTAGTTAGAATGCTGAAAACAGAAACTCACTGTGGCAGGTAACAACACAGTTTACATGAGACCAAGGAACAGTTCTTCTATTGCAGCCAATTCCAAAAAACTGCAGGAATGTCAGTACTTTAATACATAAACTGTGTCCCAGCTGTTTCTCTGATGAGTGACGTTGGCTGTTACATTCCAGAGTTGATTGAGCATGTTGATTTCTGATGAACAGTACACTTTGAAAATTAGCATACAGTGTAGACAGTTGTTTGTCGGAAACTGGCATTCATGTCAACATCCACAGTGTGAAGACGACAGAGCAGAGCTCTGTTACAAATGAACACAGGTACCTCCAAGTTTAATGCTTTAACATTCACACCATTTATGTATTTTAATACAAGACTAAAAGCTTGAAGGTATTTTGGTTGTTCTCTTGAGTGATTCAAGGAGTACAGAAACTATGTCTGTTTCTATCTTAAAGTGGTTTCCACCGTTTGATCTGAGGTTTTGTGCTTTCTAATCATGCAGTTTGTCAGATTTGATCCAGAACGCAGCAGCAGAACTCAGACTTGTGAGTGTTAAGTGGTTTTAATAGATCGAGAGCCAAGCTGAGTGGACGTACTGAATGAGGCGCAGTCGTGTAGGCAGAGTGAGCAGCTCGGGTGTTATAAAGGTGTTCAGGTAGCCTGGCCAATCGGCGAGCAGCGAGGGAGGCTAAGAGCAATGAAGTTTAAGTAGTTCCAACAACGGTGGTTGAGTTGTTTATACTAATTGGTTAAAGGCTCCAATAGTTTCAAATGAACTCAAGTGCTGCGCTCCAAATGTTCTACTTGTGTACCAACACTCACTCCTTTGAGAGCATGAGTGTGTTCAGTCAGTATAGAAACCAACGTAAAGAATTTTCGAATTAAGGCGTCTGATGAAGCTGCAGCTGTTCCTGAGCAGAAGAACCAGTGTGTTTATTGAGTGTGTTAAACAGGAAACAAAAGGACGTTCATTTCTGGGTAAAAAAGCTGAAGCTGCAGATATTTAATCAGGTGATGTGATCACGCGTTGAGGTTATTGCCAATCAGTGCAGAGCGGCGGTGTGCGATTTGAAACAACACTACACTGTCAAACTTCTTGCACTACACAAGTAAGAGTCCAAACATGCGAGAGCACTGTTTGTTAGTGCGGTAAGGGAAGTATGTCCTTAGGGACACAGCTCAGGACGACGCCCAGCAGGAAGCAAGGACTGGAAAGTTTGACCGGACAGATATTCACACAGTGAAGTTGAGTCTGGGACCACCAGGCTGGTTTTCAGGGGCTGTAACTCTGGCTCGTATTAACAGGTGTACGGATGGAGTGAAATCCGAGCTGCTGCACTTCCTGTGTAGACAGTTGGATTTACGAGCAGCGAGTCTCTTCTATGAGACGCCAGAACTCAATCCACCACCGTGATTCCTCTCTCGCTCGCACGCTGTAAACATGGAAACTTTTCGCGGCTCTGCCGTCGCTCCCGTGACATCACAGGATCTGTGAGGAAATGGGAGGCGGTTTGTTTTGTTTTCTGGCAACACTAAACACACTTTTCTCAGTCAGGTTTTTGGGAAATTTGCCACCATTTGGTTTTCAACACTGACAGTAAGCACTTCTACGATCCACTCAGTGACCGACATGTCCGAGGTCGTTACATGCCGGTTCTGGATCGGGGCGGTGCCGGGACGTGGATCTGACTCATGACCAAAGATTTCCACAGAGCCCGGACAGACAGGACGACTGAGTAGACCCAAGTTGTATACCAGCTCTTGCTTACACAAAACCACAAACAATAGGCCAATGACCACCATACTATATCACTAGCACACGGACTGTATTAACTTGTAAGTATATCACATCTTTTCAACAGAGGAAGAAAAATGATGCTGAATCAAGAGTTGAAGAAAAAAAACTGAAGCCATCACAGCAATTTACATGTCAAACAATCAGGCTCTTGAAAACAGAGCACATCCAGTCAAATGTACATCACCCTTGTTTGTCCCGTTGATCCTGTACAGTATTTACACATGTGCAAAGGAAGTGAACACAACAAATCAGAGTGAAACCTAATACCTAAGACCCCAGACCTTGCATGTGTTTGGCAAACATCTCAAACCTCATAGGAAGCCGAGTACCTTCTTCCTCCTCCTCCTCTTCCTCTGGTCAAGAAGGGGAGGAGGAAGAGATCTGGCTGGAAATGACTCTGCCGATCATCCTCTGCTCTGTTTAGCGATCGGAGGATATGGACGACCTCCTCTGACTCCAAACTTTGCAGCTCGTGTACAAAAAGCCACGACATTCTTGAGGCAAAGCAACATTGTCCGAAGCAGCGCAGACGGTGTTTTAATGCTGACTCTGTGGTATTGCTATTCAGACCGAAGCACGCCGGCGTCGCAACCACAACGTCTGCCGATTCTGTGTGTGAGTGCAACATCAGCGAGGCCACTCTCGTGTCGAAAAGGAAAAGTGAAGGCCATCTAGCAGATAAATGTTTGAGCAGCGCGGCAGCCAAGATTGTTTGGTTTTTACTGGGTTCTTGTAAAAATGTGTCAAAGTGCACACATTATGTATGACCTGAAAGGCAAAAAGGGGGTCCCGAGCATGATCCTCTGCCAAGTGCTGCAACAACTTAATAGGCTTAGAATTAGCCTGTCAGAAGCATGAAGAAAGGGATTACTGTAAGATCCCGAGCCAAAGGAAACGAGGAGCAGTGACACAGCGAGAGCAGATCAAGTTCAACACAACGGCATTATGTGTCAAAGAAAGCAGAGAAAAAGCAGAGATCCTGTGGCTGGTGGAGGATGGAGCTCATGTCTCCTCTCACATCTTCCTGAAGGTGAGAGGTTCTGCATGTATAAGTGGGACCGCTGGCTGACATTGTGCTCAGCCTGGTAAACAAATAACCGCGGCAGTTATCGCACCTGATCCAGCCTCACGGAGCTCCGCCACGTAAAGCAGAAGGTCTGAGGAATAAATATAAACAACTCAATAAAAGTGCCTTCACTGATTCCCTCGCCCCTTTTTACACATTCAGGGCTGGTGAATATTTATGTCACTGCTCCTTTAAAAGGAGCCGCTCACACTTCACAGAATTAAAGAATTAAAGAGATTTTCAAGCAACAGAGGAGTTTCGTTCAGGAGGGGATCTGTTTGCCACTTGTGTGTGTGTGTGTGTGTGTGTGTGTGTGTGTGTGTGTGTGTGTGTGTGTGTGTGTGTGTGTGTGAGGGAAGGAGGGAGGGAGGGAGGCGGGGGGGGGGAGGGGGGGCAATAAAGTCCCAGACAGCTTTATTGTAGTGCACTCGCTTATTTGGATTTTCTTATTGAAGGATCATTCTGATTTATTACAGCTTTATATTATTCTTATTGGCTATAACAACACTGTGCTCACCAAAATATCTACTAAGATCTGAGACAGTGGACCGGTCTCACAGCGTGATCGGTCCAAGCAGGAGAAGCCTCTAATGTCGGCTGCGTTCCATGGAGTTCAGCCAGCTCCAGCTCCCTGTGCCTCTTAATGGACCAGCGCTATGGTTAATGGCAGCAGGTCCACCGGAGCTTCTCCGGCTGTGAGGAGTCAAACGGTCGGTGAGGTGCAGTGAGGCCAAACACCCAAACAACATCTGCAGGTGGAATACAAAGTGATAACTGAAGTTCAAGATTTCATGATCTGACTTTAGATTCTTGTTGTCAGGATGACTTTTTTTTGTCCTTCCGCTTAAGGCTCTACATAAACAAAGGGGCCCAGACATTGTCGTTATACATTCTGGTCAACTGGTTCGGGGCGTGTCTGGGACTAGTCAACTTATCTTCTCATTTGCAATGTGAAAACACAAACCACAAGTACCTGCTGCGGGACACTTGATGATAAAAATTTCCTCCACCCTCACAACCGATGAAGCAGCCGTCGGAAAAGGAAAAAAAAACAAAAAGCACCAGAGTTTGTATTTCTGCCCTCCGGGTTCACTGAGCAAAAGTGACCTGACAGCAGACAGTTGCCTCCAAATACCATCATGCTGTATGTTTTTTTATTACCTGAGCTTTCAGGGCGGATTTTTGCATTTGATGCCAAAATAGACTCAAATCTGGATGTGAACATTCCTGCTGGTGGTTTTTACGTCAGGTTCTGTCAAAACACTCCACACAGTTTTAAATGATGGCCCTTTGGAGAAACGTACGCTGGAAAGAAAATCACAGGATAATGTCTCATATTGCATTTAGGAATAATTAGCACCGAGTCCAAGATGGCGTTTGGAGACAAGCTGTTTGACTGCCACTCTGACTTTCCCCTCTAATTGAATGTAGAAGTTTCTGGGGCCATTTTGCTCTTCATTCACACTGGAGTGATTGTGTGAGGAGGAAGTGGAACCTGTGATGTGATTAGCCTGAGACTCAGCTGCAGTTTGGAGCAGCAGCAGCGGTGGGTGTCACACCTCTCCTCTTCAGTACAAAGACAGCTCGTAGAGGACCGCGGATGAAGTCGAAGCCATGATTCTACCGATCACTATTCTAGTTCTTGTTCCCCAGTTAAAAACATTACCTCCCCGTTATGTGACCTTGTGTGTGAACACTAGCTGATGGGATGTGTGCATGTGCTTGATGGGCCGAGTCCGTGGTGCTGCGTGCTCGTCCATCACGTGTCCCAGTCCAGCTCTCTGCACGCGATACGAACCAGTCTGAGCTCCAGTTCAAAGGCGTCGGGCCGCTCCTGAGGGTTGGCCGACAGCATCTCCCTGATCAGCTGCTTCATGTGGCTGTTCATGCTCTTTTTCCTGGCGGGGATCAGCAGCTCCATCTTTGGGTTCTCTAACAGGGCCTCCCCTAACGGTACAATCTCTGAGCCCTGCTGCACGTAGCTCCCCAGCAGCTCCTTCTGAGTCTCCACGTCCACAAAGGTGATGCGCTCCACCATCGCCCAGATGATCACCCCCAGGGCGAAGATGTCCGCCTTGGCCGTGTAGTGGCCCTCCCACACCTCCGGGGCCATGTAGAAGTCTGTACCGCACGCCGTGGACAGGAAGCACTTGTTGACGCTGGCCGGCTCCTCGGGGTTGAGGCCGGAGGTGGAGCAGACCTTGCTGAGGCCGAAGTCGGCCACTTTGAGGGTGGGCTCGGACGAGCCGGCCGGCGTGCAGGCCTGCGAGATGAGGATGTTGTCCGGTTTGAGGTCGCGGTGTATGATCTGGTTGCGGTGCAGGAAGGCCAGGGCGCTGCCCAGCTGCAGCATGAAGCTGGTGTTGGTCTTGCGGCTGGGCTTGCGGGACAGCAGGTAGGCGTTCATGTCGCCCCCGTCGCAGAAGTCCATGACGAACCACAAGTAGTAGGCACAGCAGGGGTCAAAGGTGATCTCGCCCTTCAGCGACGTCTCCACCAGCTGCAGTACAAACACACCACAGGAAAAATAAACATAAATATACTTTTTAAATAGTCATGTAACAGTCACATCACCCACAAGCTCTACACATGAAACACTGAACAAATGTAACATCACTTGGGACTAATGCAGCAAGTTTCACAGGTTTAGTTCATGTTTCTTTTCTTTTTTCATTTCCTTCACACTTTTATACCTTTCATCGTCCTTTTAGTTACTTTTAAATACTTTTATTGGCCTTATCTGTCCCAGCTCATGTTTTATCTGGCCTTCTCTTTCACTTTGATCTTTTAATGCATTTCATTGTCCTCATTTTTATTCTTGTTGATAGTTTCTACTTCTTATCTCACTTTATTCTACCAGTCCTATTGTCATCTTAGCTTTTAAGCCATCATCTACCTTTCTATTATCTCTACTATTATTGGCCTGTCAATCATCTGTGAAGCACCAAAATGTACAAAAAGTGCTATATAAATAAAGTTTGATTGAATTGATTGATTGTTGGCAGACCAGGCTACAGCAGCTGGAGGAGACAGGAGGAGAGAGGAGGAGAGAGGAGGAGCCCGGTCCATCAGCTCCTCTCTGTCTGCTCTGTCTCCAGCAGGAAGGCAGTAATCTCATAACCACAAATTTGATTTGATGCACAAGTGTTTCTGGTGAAGATGAAAGATGAACACAACAACTTGAGCCACTAAACAAGCTGTCTGAAACCAGCGTTTATAGGAAATAAACATAAAGCTTCAAGCCCCAACAGACACAGCTGCAACGAGAGCCAATGATCAGAGCCTCTCGGTGTGGTTGGGCATAAATAATTATTGATACAGTGGGAAGCAGCCCTGCAGTGAAGTAGGGTTACTCTGGCTTGGTATTCAGACCGTGTCGTCTCCCTTCGTGGAGCTTTTCTTTAAATCCAAGCTGCAGGAGGAGCCGCTCATCTTTTATCCCTGCTGCATGAAGTCAGTTCATTTAATCTCCCTTTTTGACAACGGACCACAAACCCACGAGGTTTCATCCATCTCTCATTAAATTAAGATTAACCTGACACGTTTCTAGAATTTGATGGATGGTGTTTTGCATTAAACACAGAACAGTTACAGGTTTGTTAAGGAACAATGTGCAAAGTAAAGGGCTGCATCATCTGGAGGAAAAGTCAGCCATTCATCTTGAAAATGTGAAGTCGCTGTCGTGACAACAATTAGTGAAAAAGCTGAAAAGGCAGTTGACACAGAAGTGCTTAAAGAAGCTGAAGTGTTCATTTAAATGTAAGCATTGATTAACAGCAGAGCTGAAACATCGTGGTGGATGAAAATCAATTCATACATGTCTTCTACGATTCTCAATTAAGTCCCTAAAAATCCATTTTTTTATTAACGTTATGTTAACTGAGCAAAAAAGGTGCAGGTGAACTGTGTGGGCAAAATACAACAGCAGCACAGTGTGCACAACGGCTGTCCTGAAGTCATCTTGATCATCTTCATATAAAACAGTGTTTGGCTACATTTTGGATTTAAGTATGTAATATTTGGCTCTGCAGGACAAAGGAAGCGTTTAAGGGCTGTAATTCAACACAACATTGACTGTTTGATATGCTCCTCAGGTTTGGAGCCACGTTTTATTGTATGTTCACTGACAACGAAAAGACCTGTTTACTTTTAAGTGTAAAATTAAAAAAAAGTCCATTCAGATAAGTATGCAAACATTCAGATGTTTAATAATTTCCTGAAATTAACGTTTGAAGCCAGCAGTGTGACGGCAGCTTTCCAGCATTTCTCTGTTTTATCCTACTTGAAGAAACGTTACTGGTCTGTCAGTGGACTAATGTTCTGTGTGAGCGCCACACGGTGGCCAGTTGGTTGATCGATGAGTGTGAGCAGAGAAGTCTCGGGTTCCGGCTGCAGGAAGGCCGACAGTAGTGCGAGTTAACACGATTTATAAAAATAAAAAATGTTAGGTTAATACAAATCACACTGTGTCTGCCAGCATGCTGTAAATTACGCTTTCAAATAACCTCCAGGTGGAACTCCCTTCTGACAATATGAGCACAGGTACAGGTGTTGTGAGGATCATAGGTGCACCGGACTGAAGTCTCCATCTGAGCCCAAACATAAATCAAACAGTTCGGGGTGAATACTTTCAGAACCTCATGATAAGAGTGGAGCTGACCAACACACTGCAGCACCTCAAACTTCAACCACCTCTGCTTGGTGGAGTAAACAACACATTTTGCTTCAAAATGGTGTTTAGGATAATGATGGCTTTTCCATCTGTTGACATCACAGCAGAGAGGCTGTTGTTCACTGCTGGAGAAGATTCCCCCCTTTTACCCTGAAACACACTCGGACTGTGTTTTTACAAAAACCAATGACGTTGGTCAGTAAATGATATTTTTTCATGGCTCGCATACAGTGAGAAGACCGTGTAATGTAATGCGTGACTGTGTAGTCACAGACAGCAGATCTAGCCATAGTTTTATAAGATAAAAGCAGTGGAACTGTCATGTACTCCGCTCCTCCGCTCCCTTCACTGGTTACCAGTAGCTGCCCACATCTGTTTCCAAACATTGGTACTTGCGTACCGTGCTGTGAACAGATCGGGTCCAGTCTACATCCAGGACATGGTCCAACCCTACATCCCAGCCCGCTCCCTCCGCTCTGCTTCTACCAATCGGCTTGTTGCTCCTCACTGAGCCAAACACTCTACAAAATCACGACTGTTTGCTGTCCTGGCTCCTAAATGGTAGAATGAGCTCCCCAACGACATCAGGACAGCAGAAACTCTGTACATCTTCCACCGTAAACTAAAAACACACCTCTTCAGACTTTACCTTGAATAGTAGAACTTTAGTAGAACTTAAAATGACACTTACTGATAGAACTTTGTAGTTTGGCTTTCTTGAAGAAATTGTATTTTCTTGATTCTTGCTGTTCTGTGTTTTGTACCCTCATGGTTGAAATGCACTTATTGTAAGTCGCTTTGGATAAAAGCATCAGCTAAATGAAATGTAATGTAATGTAATGATATGTAATGTGATGTGGAAGCAGAGAAAGTTGAATTATCAGATTTGATATAATCTGTGACAGCTGTTAAAATACCAGCTGAAGTAGTTGAACCATCAGCTGAAGCTTCAGATATAAACAGCTTTACAGGCAACGCAAACGTTGTGAACATGTGTCGTGAACAATCCCTGGTGGGACTCTGAAAACAAACGGCTGCCTGTTGTTTGACATTCCTCTCGCCAAGGAATCCAGTACCCGAAATAATAGATGCAAATTATCCCACAGTTGGTGCGGTCCGATAAGTCTGCCCTATTATCATTTGCTCTTCTGTGAGCACGTCCTGGAACATTACAGAGCAATAAAAAACAAGGGCAGCAATGAAAGGGATTCTGGGAAAGTGTCCAACGCCAGCGCTGCAGAAAACTGAATGAGCGGTCTAACAATAGCCTGCGGGCCGCTCACAGGCTATAATCAGGCCTGTGAGCCGCCGTCAGCCAGTGGGGGGGCACTGCGTCATGACAGGCTGCAGACAGGTTGACTGGAGAGGAGAGCCCCCGGTCCGCCCCCCACCCCCACATTCATGTGACTGTGGGGCCACAGACAACACAGATCCAACCAGAAACCTCCAGCTGATACACAACAACAGGCGTATAAACCAAAGGCAACATGTGTGCCGACATCCAGCGCTCCAACACTGGACTCTCCAACACTGATGACTAGAAGACGAGTTTGCTGCTGATGACTCGCTGTGACCTTTACATTCATCCTATTATATCTACACTGTCACACATTCACCAGCGGCGATGCAGCAAAAAGCTGTCAACTGGAGCAGAGTGTAAGAAATAAACTCTCCTCTCTTAATCTGAAATATGTCAAGTGTGATACACGCTGTACATCTAAAAAGGCTTCAGTTTCATTCCAGTTTATAACGTCAGTCTGTTTTATGACACGGCAACATGTGGCCGACCAACAAGTGCTTTTCAAACACCGTTTTCTACTTTCTTAGAAGTCTGCCATCATCAAGCACAAACTCCCTGCAGCTTTTTTATATGAAACCTTTTGTTTTTGAGTCTGACTGAAGGGAAACGGAAACTAGCCGCCTGGAGCAGCCATGTTGCTGACTGTATTAAAGATCAGCATGTTGCCACTGAGGATGGGCCGCTCGTCTTTCTGCCTTTATCCCCCGCGGCGTGAGCTCCCTGAAGCATTTAGTAACACGGTCATTGAAGGTGGCTCATGTCTGTGTTTGTTTTCAGTCAGACTGCAGCGAGTTCACACTTCTGCCCTGAGACACACTGTTTTCTGTGACCCATGTTTCCTTCATTAAAGGTGGAGAATGAAAAGTGAGTTGGACCCACAGAGTGACCGACCACGTCGACAAGAAATATGTCTGAGCAAAATAAACATTCAAACTCAAGGTGCACTATTGCTCACAATAACGCCGTTATCATTTTTCAGAGGATAAAAAATAAATAAATGGTGTATTGTGGCTTGTTGGTGTAATGACGCCATCATTACATGTGTAACTTCCACAGCAGCAGACAGGCTGAGAGCAGCTACATCTACTGAATGTGAATCTGACACTGATGGAACCAAGTTACTGCTGTTGTTTACAAACTAAACAACGGAAAGAGATATTTGTTGGTTTCTGGTAAACAGTTGAAGGCAAACTGTTATTTTTATGTTGACATATGAAACAAGAACACTTTTTGAGTTGTAACTGTTCTTAAAATTTATAGCCACATTTTTTTGGTGCATTATTTCATATCTTCAAGAATATTGTTGTCGCAGAGGTATTGTGATATTATTTCAGGGTCATATCGCCCACCTCTTGGCATGTCTTGTTAATAGTATTGTTTATTAAAGCACTTTTTCATAAAGATGTTCCAAGATCAGTATCACAGGCACATTTAATGGGTCTGTATCAGCTACGATAAAGCTGAACCAAGTGCTGTCCTGTTCTTACTGAACTAAAGTGTGTTGTCCACTGCAGCCTGCTGCTGTTACTGCTGCCCTCCTAAATGACAGACAGCGCTGCACTGCAGCAATTACAGTCTGTGAAACTGAAAAGCTACTGGTCACAGCAGTGATCGACTCCTCCGACACCTGAACCACTGAGCTTCCTGTTATTCCTGCCCGCTCCTTCTCAGCAGGAAAGATCAGAGTAAAATAAACACTCGGTAGCTTCTCATTAAAAGCTGCCTACAGTCATCGCTTTCACTCTTTACAATGACAAATGTCTGTCTGATTTATTAACCTTAAATCCATGAGTGACTTGATGACAGGCTTAAATCAAACTCCCTGCAGTCTGTGCAGCAGACACAAGGAGACCGTTTCTGTCTAGATGACTGATCGCATCAGATTCAGCAGTTTAACTTGTTCAACTGGAAGCTCACGAAAAAGAAAGTTTGTGAAACTTAGTAACTCCAGCTGTTGTTTCAGTGTGTCAGCTTCATATCCAATCAACATTTAGGTAAATCTAATCTTGCTTTCAGGCAGATGGGAATTGGGAAATTTACCATTTGGGAACGTCCCACTTCTGAGTCGAGAGCGTTTACAAACAGGCAACATGGCCGCCTCCAAAAAATGTGTTCCGTTTCTATTTCTGCTATCAGAATATAGAAAAGTGACAAACAAGGTTTTCACCGTCCATATAAACCAACACATGGAGCAAATGGAGCTTGTTCTCTACATGTTTTGATGTAGTGTTGTTTAAAACATTAAACACAGCGAGCAAACAGGACAGCTGCTGGTTTGGTTTCAGTTTCGATGCCCTTAACTCTTCTGTGGTGTTGAGAGTTGACCTTTCAGCTCGCTGTAACTCCTCAGTACTTGACAGTCTGGTTGTTCCTCCCTGATAGTTACTGAGCCACCCCTGCTCTGCATCAAAAGTAATCTCTGGCTAAGGAGTGAAAACCTGCAGAGCGGAGCAGCAGGCCAGAGTGTGCTGCCGGCTTAAACTATTAGTAAACTGATCACATCGTATCAAGAGGACATCATTTTTAAAAGGCGTTTACCAAAGTATAATATGTGAAACATCAAGGTTGGACACTTAAAACCCTGACAGACATGAGGGCGTCATTAGGACGAGCGAACCTGACTGGCATCTTTAACAATTTGTTGTACATTGAAAAGAAAAGAATTAGAAAATAACTCTTATCATGCTGCTCTATTAATATCTTAATTAATATATTTTAACAGGCTCAGACTGTCCTCTCTACCTGTTGTATGTATCTACCTGAGCATGACATTTTCCTCTATTCGTTTAAATGAAGAGGGTGGTTGTGGGGGGTACAGATGTCTCTGACTTTGTGTGTGTGTGTGTGTGTGTGTGTGTGTGTGTGTGTGTGTGTGTGTGTGTGTGTGTGTGTGTGTGTAGGGGGGGGGGGGGGGGTTGAGCTTCACTATGCAGAAATATGGACGTGCAGAGTTTAAAACTAAAATGGTTTTCACATTCATCTGCTGGAGGAAGAAGGTTTCTCAGATTCTCAGACCTCGTTGAAAATCAGATTTTAAGGGGCAAGCATGATGTGTGACATCACAAAAAACAAGGTGATCTTGGTCCGATTACTCTTACACAAGTGTGATGTGGAAACCAGCAGCCTCCAGCACTCGCACACTGAGATTAGCTTTCCAGTGAAGTGTGAGACTTCCTGTGTCCAGCAGTTAAACTGCAGGAAGGAAATATATTTGCACGTTCATAGATTCTGGTATTTTCAATGAGTGAAAAAGAGTAGAAGTCCTTTTCAGGATTTCTTACCAGGTAATTGACATTTTCTAGTCAGAAAACTATATTAGGCAAACAACATTATTCAAAGTGGAGTATTTTATATTCACATGATGAAACAGGTTTGGAGGTTTCACTTCTGTGAGTTCACACAAAGCAAAATTCCTCTTTCACTGAGCGTTTAAACTAAATGCACAGATGTTGTTCAGCAGACTATTTACCAAACCCGTGGAAACAACAGCAGCAACTACAGCTGCAGCATCACTGCCCCCCACCATCACTTCAAATGGATTTTTTTTTCAGCCAACTCTCTGTAATTTAAATCTTGTTTAAAGGCAATTTCTTGTTTTTCAAAGTTGTGTTGACTATTTTATCAGCACATTATGAAATTACACTTGTGTGTGAAAAAAGAGGGAGTCAAAATATTTTTGTCAATCATATAAAAACATGTTTATGTCAACATATTTTGGACACAACACAACAATGAAAAGACATTGAAGCCATCAGGTGAGCTACACTCAGTAAGCAACAAGTACGAACTGATACATTTTGTCAAATTGGGGACATTAAAAGTAGCAGAATCAGCAATGAGCAGTTCCTGTCGGTAATGAAGCCCTGAATGTAAAGACAGCTGTCACTGGATTACACTGATTTTGAAGTTACATTTTTGAAGTCTTTTTTGTTTAAAGTGTTGAATTTCCACATCTGTTCCAGATACTTTTTCACACTCTGGTCCTGAACTTGGGAACACTTCATCCCCCAACTCACTTCTTTACCAAACGGGCAGATCTCGACTAAACCAACTCTCATTCAGTTCTTGCCTGCTGCTTCACAAAAGTCATAATCAGTTCTTTTCTTTGGAAAACTTTTACTTTGAACTTTCTGCAGGAAGTGTCGTGCTGTTGTCTGTTCGTTACAAATCAAAGTACTACACATGTTGTTGACGAGTATTACTGCGTTTCCCATCTTTATTTGCTGCGGGACGTGAACGCAGCATCAGTGTCCTCACCTCAAGGTAGAGCGGTGAACTAGACCCGTGGTTCATCCTCTGGGCCAGCTGGTCCCGCTGCAGGATGCACTCCTCTAGGTGGATGACGTTGGGATGCTGGCTCTGGATGCTGCTCAGGGCCCAGAACTCGCGCAGGGCCAGCTCCACATTCTCTGGAGAGTGGCAGCGGATCTTCTTCACCGCCACCCGGGCCCCCGTGCGCTTCACTACCGCCTCATAGACCACGCCGTAACTGCCGCGCCCCACCTCCTGGATCAGCTCGTACTTCGGCTGGCTGCTTACCATCCTAGTCCTCGCTGGGGAGAAACGCATGGGTGTTAATGTGGCCCTGTCCAACTGGTTCACTTCACAAGATTCAGCAAGTCTAAAAACACACCCACCAGCACCTCTGGGAGACGGGAGCACTCTCACACCAGAAAACTCCCTCTTTTGGGGGGGTGACACAGGAACATGTATTATTTCATTGTATTGTTAGATCCTTGCCACTGCTTTGTGGGATGAAGGCAGGAAGCACAATGTCACCGTATGCACGATTAGTTACAAGTAGTTCCTGTTTGGAATATTGTTACGGATCTACAGAAAACTGTCTCTGGATTACTGTGACACTGAAGAAAGTAAAAAACAAGATGATTATCTGGCGTGTTTCCAAGCTGGAGGAGCATCGTTTTTTAATTCCCAATGGGGTGTGTAGAGGCAGTATGGAGATGTGATGGGTTCAGGGACCTGTGAAGCTAAATGGAAACAAGTCCGAGACCGTTATGTAGGTGCACAGTGGAAATGCTGGAAATACCGAGTGTGGACGGAGCTGACGGTGTTTTGTCCCCCTGTGACCTCAGGATCAGCAAAGTAGTGATCCCCTCGATCGTCACCATGTTTATTATTTACATTAGGCAGTTGCAATAATTCACACAAATTCAAGCAAACTCCTCAATATTTGCGCGAGCTTGCAATTTCTTAAAATTCCCGTGATTTTTCCCCAAAAGATTTCGTCAGCAGAATCTGTGCTGAAAGCATTCGGGCATAAAGAAAGTCTTTTCAGACAAAACTCGCTTTATTAACACAAATTACTCCATTTACAGTCAGTACGGTTCTCCTCCTCTCATATCCAAAACAAACTCTGCGCACCTGTGGAAACTGGAACAAGCAGAAAAACAGGAAGTGGGGCGGTTTGCAGAAAATGTGGCCTTCACAATAACATTTTCTAATGAAATGCTCGTTATCAATGGAAGTGATTACACACATCAAGTTGGAAAGGGACCGCACTTTGTTTTTGTGCATCCAGTAGGTCTATGTGTTGAATGAACATAAATTAATTATTATCACAGGAAGTTATAACTATTCCTTTAAATATTAAATATCCCTTTATCAGGTAGTGCTTAAAAAAGAAGAAAAGAAATTCTTAACATTTTCTCACTCACAAAAACTCACTTAAAACTCTGCAAATGACATCGCAATTTATGAGCAAAATCTGTCACAAAATCAAGCATTTTTCATTGCAAACAGTCAAAAAAACTCCACGAAATCCTGGATGGACCGATCGGGCAAATCAGGATGTTGTAACGGTATCACTGTTTTTCTGGTGGAGTCCTCGACTAACAGAGTACAGAGGCAAGTATGTGAGCGATAATGTTCACCACGCAAATGGCTGTAAACACCAACGCACGGCTCAAAAGCAAGATGATCTCAGTGCCTCGCCGTTGTTTACCGTGTTGGTAAATGAGTCAAATCATAGTCAACAATTTCCTTGCTGTTGTTCTCAGTAGACCTGCATGTAATTCACCCTTTTGTCTCAGAGCAGCCTCGCCTCTCCTTCCCTGGCCGGCAGGTATTCAAACCAAACCATCAATTAACATTCAGACTTTCTAACCATCCAGTTTTTCATGTTTATGTGTTGAATAATTTCCTTCACACGGGGAGTCAACCCACACGCAACAATAAATCAAAGCTGACCTAATTAACATACTATAAAAGTACACAGTGAGCATCCACAACACCCCAAGACAGTGACGCCCGTCCAACAGCCAGTGAAGGTTTCTGGAGGTCAATACAGACTTGGGTAAATCTTATCTTTACACACCTTATTTCAATCTAAGTCATGTTTGGCCACACACCTGTCTGGTGTAACTGAGCGAGGACGAGAGTGTGGGGTACATAGCTGGAGTCTCCTGATAGTTTGTACGACAAGCACTTAGGGAACGTTTGTAAATTGTAGCATCTACCAATAGTGTGCACGTGTTGTGTTTTAGGGATTAGCTGGAGCTGCTGGGGCTCAGCGGGGTTCATAATGCGGTTCAATCTTCTATTGCCATTGGTTTGTGAACGGGAGTGACTTCTACAGCTCTTTGAGACTGCTAAGGGAAGAAGGCACTATCCATTAAGACATATTTGTATTTATGCTACAGCAAATGTAAGTGCCACAACAGCAGTGTCCAACACAACAAATCAAACTGAATAAAATTTGATCAAATAAATTGTTTTATTTTTCATCTGCCTCTCCACCATGTGCAGAAATTGTACACAAAGTTATACAGATAACATATAACAGCATGAGAATAATGAGATAAGAAAGTTATTATCTATTAGGCAGTGATTACATACATAGTATATAAACAAAAATAAATTATACTTATAAATTCTGGTCTTATCTATCGTTCATCATCTATCATCAACAACCAAATGTAAAGGGCCCCTTATGTAAAATAAACCGTGCAAATAATGCAAAAATAGTTATTTTGGCTGCAAGGTACATTTAGACACTGCTGTTGCTGGGCTACAGCGTTCGGGGGGGGAGGGGGGTGCTTCATGTGCTTATATTTGGGCGGGGCAGTAGGCAGGACCTTGATACCATGTCTCCACCCCCCAACCAACCCCCCAACACCCCATAATTCTGCAGTGGGAGGACACATTGTCCATCTTTTACTGACAGTACCACCGTGCCAGTAGCTGCATGCAGTTTTGATGCATGTGCCAAACACTGGCAATAAACTTAGAAGAAGCTGGCAGGACAAATATCTGCACTGAATTCAAGAAACGAAGGCTGCCAAAGCCTCACACCCGTTTCAGCCAAACTTGAGGAATAATAGGGGTTCTGTCTGCGCCGATGTGTTAGGAAGGTGTTGTTTTACAGCTGCTGATTACAGCAACCCCAATACAAGCGAGCATTTAAGAACTGCAATAAGATAGACACAGCAAACAGCTAGACAAATCCTTTAACTGTAATTACCATCTTTACTGCTGTTACTTAAGCATCACTCATTTCCTAAGATCTTCTGAGGAATATGTCATTCACTGTAGTTTGGTAGCTTCACCAAGTCCAGAGAAAAACGTTTTCTCTCTGAATTATTCGACTAGTTTTCCTAAATAACGCCCGTCTGTTTACCTGCGAGTGTTACGTGACCACAACAGCTGCTCTCCAACTCTTTTGATTGGCACACCAGTACTGTGATGGACAACTGACATTTCTTCAGGGACCTCCCTGAACATTAAGCACACAGTTTTAAGCTTTACTTCCTGTCTCTCTCGTTACCATGCCAACATATAGGCAGATAGCTTCAAACAAAACACGAAACTCACACCCACTAGAAAAATACAGTTGAGGAACTTATCTACGACGTTACTGCGTGTCCATGTTACACATATCAGCACACGCCTCAACCGCACCACATACTGGAGCTCCAACAAAGGCCTGCGTGTTAAAGCGACACCACATGTCACCAACTGCTTTCTGTTACAGGGTCATGATGTTCCCTTGTTAAGGTGTTTACGGCCGCTCACAGTATGCAGGTGTCCTCCAAGTCTTAGTTTCATCACGGAAACTACAACAAAAATGTTTATCTAAACACCATTTTTATAACTAAACTGAAAATATAAATGAAAAGTAATACAATTTCAAGACGAGAAGGACTTCTCAGCACGCGTCCGTCAGTCACGTTATCTGTGGTTCCACGAAGAAACAGATGTATGAACTAAACTCATCTCCGGGCTACAGTGACAAGAAACAGCCGAGGCAAAGTACGGACGCGCAGGAGGCGGCCGACATTTATATCAAAGTAATCGAATGTAACGTTATCAGGCGATGTAACGTGAACGTTCTTTAATGTGTTTGTCAGGTGGGACGAGTCACGTCCACATGCAACGACTGCCCTCCATCGAAGATTTATAGATCAGCAGACGTTCACTGATGTTCTTCAACCGTTTAGTTTAGCATCTCTTCTCAGGTAAAACGCCGCCGCTGAAAGGGTTTAATGAACGCGTGAGTGAATCACCGTCCGTCGGATGTTGCTGAGAGACGGAGACGACAGGTAGCTGCTGAAAGTGATGCTAAAACAACGAGAGCGGCTGTGGGACGATAACGTTAACCAGCTGCACCGAGGAGAGTCCATCAGTTATATCACCGGAGGGCAGACGGACACCGAGCCCTTCCCGCCAACCTCGCCGCAGACCAGATTAACGCCTGTAACCATGGTAACCACACACAAAGCTGGCAAACCCAAGATGCTAAAAAGACAAAAATATGAAAGATGCAAAAATGAGACAAAAATTGCCACTGATGAAAACTAGACTTAAATAGTTTTACTTTTTATTGAGTAAAAATAATAAAACTCAAATGACTCAAATTTTACTTTTAACAAAAACATATTTTTGTCAAAAGAGTAAAACTAAATCAACATCAGGTATCAAAATGAAGTCCTTCAACATGCCGTGCAACACACACATTACAGGAAAACAAATTCTCACATAACGAGATCACGTCTCCCGTCAGTCTCACTCGTCCGTGTTGTTGTTTGTCGTTCCACAATCTCAATCAGTCACTCAGAAGATCACAAACTTGGGACCACAATAATTAATGTTAATTCACCCAAAGCTTCACAAAATTCCAGCAATTTCTCCACAATTAAGTGAATCAATCAACAGTCTGCTGAAGGCGTCACTGCACTAAATGAGTCTTTCCAAATCAAACTAAAATACCTCCTCGTTACATGCAGTGAGAAATGAGCATGAAAGATGAGTTAATGCACCTTTACATTTGAAATAATTTGTTTTAGTGCATATGATTTGTGATTAATTCATACTATTTAAAAAGCATTAAAGCACATTTTCACAGAAGATTTTGGCAACATATTCTATGTTACAGTCTGGGACTGTTTGTAAAGCGACATCACTTTTATGACTCAGGAATTTTAAGCCCCATGAGTTCTTTAGGTTCAGAAATGTTCTAAATAAATATTTCAAATATATTTCCAGCTACTTCTGTGATGCATCTTCCTTCATTAGCTATTAGATGAAAAATATAAATCTTTTTTTCCCCACAACTTACAATTTTTGTCAATTTCTGAGTTTTTATTTTTTTGTATCAAGAAACTTTACAAATTCCACCGCAATTATTATTATTTATTTTTTTTAAACAGCAGCAAAATTTTATATTTCTTATCACAACAATCGCAACTCCTCAAAATCCTGAAGGGATTTCCTGAATCACTTGCAGCACTCTGGCTACAGCTGCCGAGTATTTTATTAATAGACTTTTGCTTGATAAATTATTGAAAGAGTTTATCTTTTTAATCTAAATTGCTGCTGATCAATTACATAATTAATGAATTATGGTTTCAGCATTATTCTAAATGAAAATCACGAGTTCGGGAGGTATGTTTAAAGTCATTACTGTGTACGAACATTTTAACAAATATAACAATAACAACGTTATAAAAATCTACATATTTACGTGTTGTTTCTTTATATATGACGCCAGAGTCAAACTGCCGTATTGAATAAAACACTTGATCATACAGGTCTGAGTTTGGAGGAAGACATTGAAGTCAGCAGGGCATGAATCACCTGCGCTCTCACGGCCCGTCCGCGGGCTGATCAGAGAACTTTAATGGGGAGGAGACGTGACGCTGTCAGATGTGGAGGACAAACACGTCGGAAAGGTCCGGAGCGCGAAGCTGTCCCCAGACTGTCGGACAGCAGGACAGACAGCACGCTCGCAGGACAGACAGCACGCTCGCAGGACAGACAGCTCGCAGGACAGACAGCACGCTCGCAGGACAGACAGCTCGCAGGACAGACAGCACGCTCGCAGGACAGACAGCACGCTCGCAGGACAGACAGCTCGCAGGACAGACAGCACGCTCGCAGGACAGACAGCACGCTCGCAGGCTCGTTGGACGCCCGCTGGCCTGATTGGCTGAGCGGCTCGCAGCTCCGCGGCCTGGCCGCCGTCAGCTAACGTTAGCTCATCACGTTAACAGCAGCGAACAAAGAGTCCAGCTCCGTCTGCAGCGACGTCACGTCGGCGTGCAGCTTCAATTAAAACGTCAAACCAGCGCAGCGCTCTTCAATGGCACGAGGCACGCAGGAGGCACGCGTGACAAGCACCAGGTAGTGACAGTTTATTGTCCAGTGTGTGTGTGTGTGCGTGCGCGTGTGTGCGTGTATGTGTGTGTGCGCGGCAGCCTCCAAAAACACACACACACACACACACACACACACACCTGCCAGCCAAGTAGGTAAATCGCCACAGCGCACGAGACAATAGTCGAAATGTGCACGCGGCTGCAGTTGTTCCACCGCGAGTTGTCACCTGCTCAGTCTCACCTTTGAATCGCTGCTCGGGTTCATTTGTTGTCTTCCTGTCTCTCCCTGGCAGCCATTACCGCCGCACACGCTCTGCTCGCTCAGTCGAGCCGGGGACGTTTTGTCAAACACTGGACGTGAGCGCGTGCAGCTGCTGTGCAGTGCAGCTCAGCGGTGGCCGGAGGGAGGGGGGCGGAGGGGGGCGGCAACTTCCGGCTCTGCATTTCAAAATAAACTCACTGAACCATTTTCTTTTTAAGTTTGCAAAGAATTTTTATAAATTTGCAAGCATTTTAGCAGAAATATGGACTATCTATTTTTAATCTAAACCTAAATATATATATATATATAAACAACGCAATAGTCCAGTGTAGTCAATATTACAAACTTTTGAAACATTCTTTTAAAACTCGCTTTGATCTTTTTTTATTATTATTATTATTATTCCTTAATTAATTTAACATCAACTAAAACTCAGTGAAGCATTGTAAGTTTCCAATACAGAAATTACATTAAACACTGCTACAATATAAGTATGACTGTTTTCACTAACCTAAATACATGCAAGTAAATAATTGATTATTCACGTCTTAAGTAAAGACTGCTTTCAAAGAAATGGCATCTAAGTGTTTACACCAGACTTAATTCTACTTTATTTAAATTATATAAGAAGTTGTACACTATTTTTTTTTTTTTAAGTTACACAGCAGTTTGACTGATAACTTCTTTGCCCCAAAGATGACAAACTCGTGCAGTATATTTTGAAGGAAAGCTATAAAACTTCCGGCCTTGCCCGAGGCTAAGTCTGGCTAACTTTAGCCAGTCAGTGAAATGCAGACACCTTCTTTCCACCCCTCTCCCACAGACCTGTCACTTCCAGAGGGAGGACGCAATAACACGCACACCTGCACAGATTTATGCAACCCAATGCATTGGCCCTGAAATCATGTCTGAAACATACCAGCTGTAAGTTTTGCTGAAATAATGACACAGTGTGTGTGTTATTTATGTGGTTACTCGATCAATCTGTTGCATTGTTCTCTTTATTCTGTGTTTTTCAGCATGAAGTGACATTTCCTCAGTTATAACTCAGAACTTTACTGTCAGTGAGAGAATTGCATTTCTTTCAACTAATATTATTTTACTTACTGCCCACTGTGCCTATAATGAATATCATCTTCAAGGTTTGACAATGTCTCCTGAAATGATTGCTTGGTCAATGTTGTGTTATAATATTTGCATTTGCAAACCATTGTTTACTGACATGCTGCAAAGAAACAAATCACAACTTTCCAGTCAAACAGATGTTTAGATTAACGGTGATTGGATTTTATGTCTGAGCTGACAGTCAGTGAATGCAGTTTGCTTGGTTGTCATGCAGAAACCTCAAGTCAGCTGATGGTCGTGGAAATCCAATGGATTCATAGGTAAGGAGTTTCAATTCATCATATTCAAAAATTGTGGAAAAACATCAATAATATGATCATTTGTGAAGTAAGTGATGAAATTATCCTTAGTTATTCTTCGTTTCATGATAACAGACTTTATTTTTAAATAAAAAAATGTATGATAATGTCATCTTCTGCAATGTCACTTTTTATACGAATATATTACTGGTAATTGGTGCCTATCCACGCTGACCAGGTTCTGGACAGGTCCATTTTTTTCTTTTTAATGTTCTTCAAACCTGTCAAAGATTATCGTTGATTTATATTATTTACACAATTTGATTATGTACATTTTTATATTATGAAGTCTGTTGTCTCCATAGCAGCAACTCAGCAAACACAATTCAATGAATAATGCTTTCCAAAAAAAGTAATTTGACCTTAAGTTAAGTTTACATTTAAGATGCATCGTCATTATAATGTTGTGTTAAAACACACTGTCAGAAGAATCCTGCATTTACTGCAAAAAACTCAAAGGTTCATAATGTTAACTTTGACAGTCATCAGCATAAAGTATAGGTGCAAGAAACAGGACAATGTAACACAAATCTTTACTACATTTGATCTTTATTATCTCATTGTTTTGCAGCACATGTCATTTCAGTTGCAGGCTGAAAATACAATCAATAAAGTAGGAGGTGAGAATCAAAGTACAGGAATCACTGGATTCAATAAGGCTTCAGTGTGTGTTCAGCGCAATCCACAGTACTAAACATGCCACGAGGAGTCAAAATAAACACGCTAAATTCAAATATTCTTTGCCTGTGACGATATATGAGTGATTTTGGGAATAGTACCATCATCACAGGGAGACAGAAGTTACTGCTCTGGGATGTAAAGCTGTGATCTGGGATGAAGGCTAAAGCTTCAGTCAGAAGCATCACTTTGGTCTGAAGGAGCTCTTATTTTTTTGGCTGCAACAACAAGCATAAAGACGCATGTTTTTTGAGGAAACACACACATTGAAATAAACTGTAAAAAAAAAAAACCAACTAATAAATATATAAACCGACAGCTTAATAAACAAAAACTTTACAGTAATTACAAAGTGGTTTCTGGACATGCTTTTTTCTAAGCTGTCCGTATGAAAACCAAAACCGCACCTGAGGTAGACTTGTATAGATTTTGGACAAGACTATTTCTGTCTTGATCGCACATAAGAGGTAATACAAATTACAAAAAAGCAAGACAAAGCACAGGGACTGGACTGAGATGAGAGTATTATGCAAGGTAGATTAGACCTCATTGTACTGCAGCATGGGGAGCATTATGGTGAACTCAAGCTCATAATAGAGGCATAATGATCCTTAATGATGATCAATACTGATTCTCGTGAGCACCCTTTATGCTCTGCTGTCAGTGGAGGCACACACCAGTCCCTTTAACACCAAAGAGCTACTCTATTATTCTACTCACTATCATGCAGACATCTAATGAACATTACAGTAATACTGTGAAAAAACATACTGACTATGTATAATAAAACAACATCAAAGTGACTTTTCAAATCTTGTGCCATCCGAGCTTTGACTTTAGGAAAATGTCAATGAATTTCTGAACACCAATTTTGGTATCCATCAGAGCATAACTGTTCAAAGTAAATGTATCAGTGGTCATCATTAAGAAACCTTTCAACTTGTATGTATACAATAAACATGATGTTCAGTGCATTCCAGGTCTTATTGAGGGATGAACTGTGTAAAATGATTGCGGCGAGTTAGCTTCTCCTCGGTTTGCTTTGTTAACCTTTTCTGTACTGAGTAACATGACAATCTAGATTTTTCTTCCTTGAAGCCGCTGGCTAAAACAGCCAGCCGACTTAAGACAAAATACACCAACATCTATAAAGATCTTTTTAACTAATTAGCAAAAATGTTATCATGTTTTTTACTCAGCCCTCAACACAAACAGTAATGTGATAGTGCCCCTCCTATGGCTACTGTGAGCTAAACGTGTCTCTGCTTAATTTCACAACACAGACATGAGATTGTTTTGAATTTCTTGTCTCACTTATGGTAAAAGTCAAGTGTGTTTCCCAAAAGTACTTCTACAAAACTGTGAAGAAATGGGGAAGTGTGGAAAGTGCTCTTTTAAATGGTAAATAGACAACGAGTAATGATTACCAAAGCATGAAGGCTGAACATTGTGGCAGCCTGCTAATAGTGGCTCATCTAACGGGTCCAGTTGCTAAAACCAATTTGGTGTTTTGGTGTGTTGTGTATGTGAGGCTACAACAAGGCAACAACTATGAGAAACAATTCACCAAGGAATGCAGAGTGCATCATGTTGAAAGATATACAGTGTTTAAGGTGTAGACTGTATTTAAAGATAGACAGCATGACAGCTCCCACAAGTAAGACAGAAATAGTTCATCACCCCGGCGGTGGCTGCTTGCAGCCATGTTAACGGATGGGACAAACTGGAAAAAAATTGTACATTTCAAATGCATTTTTCCCCCCAAATAAAGCTTCTGTTACATTAATTAATTATTTGTCACATTGATGTTTGTTCAAGTGTATATTTTTCTGATCAGTTCGTTTAGCTGACAATTTTTTAATCTAGAAAATATTAAGCAAACAGCGACTGTCCACGACTGTGTACGATTGTCGACACGCTGGGCTCCATAAAGTTCAAGGGGTGTGAGCTTACAAACAGCCCTCCATCTCTACCGCCAGCCTTTACTGTGCAGACTCTGTTCGCCACCATATTTTGACTTCACTTTTATACAGTGGGACAAAGTGGTGACACGTCCTCTATCATTATATACAGTCTGTGGCTTTAGAGCAGGTGATGCCTCATAGTTCCACACGGGGATGTTGCAGTACTCGCTGCTTTGTTTTGTCTGGTAGAAAATAACAGTGCATGGCTCATTTGGCAGTCAAGTGTCCTGGATCATCCTGCAACCCACGAGAGTACATAACGTAAATATTTAAACACATCCTAAAAGACACTGTCACAAAAGTTCTCCCTAAGTTTAAAATAAGATGCCATAGAAATTGACAGCAAGCTGAGGTCAGTAATAAAAGTAGTTTTACATACTGTATTCAGATCCGTAGTAAAATCAAACGCCAGGATTTTTTTTGTTGTTGTTTGTTTTTCTGTGCGCAGACAATAAAGTAAACCTGTAGATCTACAAAATGACCACCAGTAAACTATTACACAGTGACTAATTGTTTGAATTTGGAAAAATAGTTGTAACATACTGTGTACTAAAGATGCCAAAGCTTTGCACAGTTGTAGAGCCACACAGATATTTCTGAATCAGAAGCACAGGGACAACACGTCTGAATAAATAGTTAATATAAAAAAGATCATATTTATATACATTTAACCAGTTCACCAGAATGGGTGAAAACCTACATCTTAGCTCCTTCCTTCTGCCTCACCCGCTTTCAACTGAGCAAATATTCTTAAAGAGAAGAAATCCCTGATATTAAAGTGTAAAATAATTGCCTTTGGATTAATACAGTTTTGCAGACAAAGCCTGCCATACAATCAATACTGGTCTTGCATATAAGTTCAAATAATGAAATGGCAACTTGGGAGTTATGACATAAACTTCACTATTAATGGGGAAAAAAAGCAGTGAGGTGAAGTAAAGATGTTTCTAATAGAATATGGCATTTGAAAGCAGCATCTCTCATCAACCCCACTGGCAAGAGGAGGTTATGGCACTTGTGTTGTGACATTCACTTTTCACTTTTAGTACCTGAACATGTATTTCCATAAAGGCGGACACCAACACTTGTAATAGCAGCAGAGTATTTGGTAGCCCGGGATTTGTTTTGTTTCTGTTCACATTCACATGTTGGGTTGTTAATCTCAGTTATTTCAAGAAATAGAAATGAGTCACTGCTTTGTTGGATCTACATTGAGCCACTGTTGGAAAAATGAAAGAAAAGCTCATTATCTGTAAAAAAAAAAAAAAAAAAAAAAAAAAAAAAAAAAATGCTATTTTTGTTGTAAACAATGACTAGGTTGTTCTAGTTGTTCTAGTTCCCACAACATGGTATCAGCAGGGTATAATGTGGCCAGGTCTTACTGTAAAGATATTCCACCCTCTTATTTCTCGGCCCAGACACAAGGGTTTGACTGATATTGGCTTTTGAAAGATAATACTGATCAATTTTGCCCAGGGATGTGGACAAAAACATCCTTGTTTGATTAGAATTATCAATATTACTTCGATATTTTTCATGCCATGAAAGTGTTTCCTCAGTTTTACTACAAGGGGATAAAAGTGGAAACAACTCAACATTTAGCAACGTTTCACTTTGTAACTTGTTGATCTTCGCTGCGTATGCTTTTAAAATTGCCACGTTTGAAACAAAAATCAGTTTGTTTAGCTTTGTGTATGTAGATGTACTTTGTGTTTTAACTCTTTCATTTTAACAGAAAACAAAGGTTGTTTTTTTTTTTTAATTTGATAGAATGCTACAATCCAGCTAACTGGCATAGTGACAAACCAAACGAGCAAGGTAAAGCTAATATTTTGGGCTACGGTCAATGTTTCTTACTAGTATTTCAACAACACCTACGCACATCCTCACAATGTCACCAAGAACCGAACATTGTGAGCTTTGTAAAGGTAAATAATGGCATTAAAAATGCAGAAAACTATTTTTTTCACTATTTTCTTGTCTCTTGTCTGATGATTTTCTCAAAGCTTAGTTTGAATTTGAATATGGACATGTCCCATGTTACAGGTTTAAGTTCCATATGAAAAGGCAGCTTCTAAATTCAACTGTATTTTTTGTAGCTAATATGTTGATTTGTCAAGGAAATAAAAGGACACTAGAAACTAACAGCTCAGTTCCAATGAAATGTCCCACTAGGGTCTAATCAGCTGACATGGAGCACAGCCAACATTAATGTCTAAACATCCAACCCATAGATCGGTCAAACCCGTCCTTGGTTTTAGGCCGCGAACAACAACTTCACTTACGTGTATGTGTACACTATTTAAGAGAGTTGTAAACTAGCAAGACTTTTGTATTTTCATTTTGTAGCCTCACTGCAGTCTGTCCAATTGAGGACTTGATATCTGAGACTTCAACACGGCTGCATCAACGACAAGTCGGATTGTTTTTTTTCCAAAGCTAAGACACTTATCCAAGGCAGAAAAACAAAAAGAAAGTCAAAGATTTTAAAGTGGATATGTCTGTCATCACCCTCCTGAACAACACATCACATCAGTACCACAGTGGTGTCTCTGAAATGAATAAAAGCCTGAGGTAGCTCTTTCTCGAAGTTCCAGTTAAAAACCTCACAGTTTCCCTGAATCGCTGACTCCGCTTTCAGAGAGCCTGGCTCGGCTCCTCTTCCTCATCCCTCGGTGAGGTTGCCATTTCCTGAGAGCCCGGAGACGAATGCTGCCGCTGCTGCTGCTGTGCTTTGACCGGACAGCTGGCCACCATGTGGGATATGCTCTGGCAAAAATGGCACTTTTTGGGCTGAGGGGGCAGCTGACACTCTTTGGCATGATGACCAGGTGCTCCACAGTTGTAGCATCTAAAATGACAAGTGCAAAGTACATGACCTCAATCCATAGGAGGAGATAACACAGACAGTATAGAAATCTCTACTGGAGGTAACTGAAGAAAATATGAAATAAACAGGGACATTATGAAATTTAAAAAAAAAGTTACAATAAGAAACAAAACTTGACATTACAATGTAAATACGTTGCATAATTATATAATTTTAAAAAAGACATTATGAAAAAAAGGTTGCCACTTATGGCTCAGGTGGTACAATAGGGTTGGTTGCTAATAACAAGGTTGGTGGTTCAATCCCCAGCATATGCTGTCTACATGCAAGACTCTGAATCTCAAGGAAATTAATGAAATGAAAATGTCTACAATGAAAAGAAAATTGCATTTTCCGTTATTATTAAAATTGTAGTTCATTTCGTGCTTATCACAAACGACTGCTCTCCATTTGCCAATGTGTAGTTGTTAAATGTATCACTAGGGGGCAGCACACTCCCAGTTTAACTGCAGTCTCGACATGACTCGCCTCATTAACTGCAGTCCCAGTGGAGGGCAGCTGGGAGTGGATTTGAAGGAGACTGTTTCAGAGATGCTTTCATGACTAGCTGCTAGAAACGTGGCTTGTCTTGGTCTTAAACACCATGATAAATTCACATTGTATTTACACTCCATAGCTTTTTGCACATTACTGCCAACTATTCATGCTTTGTCTATATATAATTGTTAACAGTTATATGATTAAGAAAACGAGCCCCAAGGAAAAAAGTCCTGATCCTGATATTGATGCCTCACTATAGAAAACATGTAAAACAAAACCGTATGCTTTTCTTTGAAGCTGCAAGTTGTGTTTTTTTGTTGGTTTTTTTCCCCATTTAGAAGCAGATCTTCACGACAAGCTAAAAATAACATGTTATTGCCTTGTATAGTTGTTACGGTATTATCAAACGATTGCCCCTCTACATATTGAAAGAGAAAAATTGACATTTATTTGGAGCCGTGTTTCTGTTGACCACTGTCAATCTCTTTCTGGCACTTTGGCTGCTTCATGCTAACTTTGCCTGTGTGTTGTTTGCTGTTGCGGAGGGAGTGTACTGAAAACTGAAAACAGCTGCAGCAGTCAGGGTGAAGCTCAACAGAACAACTGCACATCACAAAAGCAAAACAACAACCCAAAAGACACCAACATGCATCCTTTGGCTAATTAAGGCTAACTACCGATTTATCACTATGAGCAACACCTTTCACATTCGACATTCTTATTTGATCTTAATGTTAATATAAAATAAAGATGAGTGCAGCTTTAATTCAACCAATACAAACATTTCATTCAACAATCTAATCATGTGATTGTTTCATCACACTGAAACTCCACTGAGAGTCCATAGAAGACAGCTGATTCTGCAGCTGTGTGCTGTTAGCTGTGCTGCACTGAACCTATTGATTGGAAGTTAATTGAAATCCAGTTGGTGAATTCATTAGGACCGACAAAATTAGACAAAAGAGGCTCAACCACTGTGCAGTGTGACACAGAGAGGCAGCGGCGGATTAAACAGACAGAAGATATTGATTCTTTTTTTCCTGTGGACAACCTGTTTTTTTTATTGGCCGGACTTTTTCTCTTTTCCTTCCATCTGCAGTCTGATAAGCAAATTAATTCTGAGCGGCCTTAAATGTATTGTCAAAAACGTCAGCACGAAGCGACAGCACCGACATCTGTTACGATTTGTCTATTTTGACAGGCTTCTTTCACTTTCTCATGTGTTTTCAAACTCCCGTGGTTCATCATCGCATATCAAAACATGATGATGACGTTTGTGACACCTCTCGACCAGAACACTTTGCACGAAGGCCAAAAAATAATTCTACAACAACAAAAATGTCATGTAATTTATGTTTTCAACATGTCTTGTGGTCATGTTCACATGTTCCCACTCTGTCCAATAAATCACAATCTTCACTCCACATTAAAACTCCTGTGAGTCCCAGGATCATTCTAATGCATGAGATGGGGGTCGGTCCATGTTCTATCCAAAGATTTATTCCACAGTTAAAATATGAGCCAGTAGAGTCTAAGTTTGTCAAATCAACTGAGTATCTTCCACAGTTTCAGTCCTTTTTGTATGAAATGCCAGCTTTACATGTCTTTAAGTTTCTATCCTTTCACTGTTCACAATTCGCTCACTGACACAATAGAAGCGCTGTGGGGGTTTGGGGTTGTTTTTTTTGAGCATTTTTTATTTCTATTTCTTACTTTAACAATTTAACCACACCCTACAGATGCTTCCATTACTTATCCATCATTTTAGCTGTTTATTAAAACCTTTTTTTATCCATTGCTGATAGGCAATTACAAACATTTGTACATTATTAAATGCTACTGCATTAATCAATATATCTAAATGAACTGTTCATGCAATATTTAGCTAACAATATTTCTATCTATTTGTCTATCACCTTTAATGCTTTAAAATGTTTAAAAGTTACTTTCAGCTCACTATTTCAAACATTTGTCAATTACTTTTAGCTTCCAGCTTCATCTTTTACAGTGTTTATCAATTGCTTTCTTTCAACTATAACTATTTCAATCATTTCCCTGTTACCTTTAACTATTTAAAAGAATTTAACAATAATTTCTTGCAAACGGTTTGAACTTTTCTGCTCTGCAACATCCAGCTGACTCGTTACAGTCAAAATCAACTCCTAATTCCTGTTTTAGCTCTAACTAACCAACTAATCTTTGCAGTTACATCTGTAACGACAAGTACTCATGGCTGGAAATCACTGCTCGGGCTCAGCAGAATAAAATATATCAGACTTTGGATGCACACACAAGTGTATATCAGTAGAATTGTCTTTTAAATGAACAAAATTCCACCTTTGAGACGAGTAGTGATGAAACCCACCCTGAGTCCTGCATCATCTCACAGCCCCCCCCCCCCCCCACACACACACACACACACACTCTCACACACCTCCTTTCCCTTCCCATCCCCCAAATCAGGGCTCAGTATTGATCAGCTTGGCCACGAGGGTGGCAGAGGGAGCTCCTTTGTTTCAATCCTCCTGTGACCTCTGAACCCTGACTCCCTCCTGTTCACTCATCGCCCCTCCTCCCACCCTCCCCTCCACCTCATTTGCACACCACACCCCATTGTTGCTATGGTAGTGGTGACCTCTGACCTCTCTCAGGCACCTACATCTGTGATCAATTACATGGATAGGATCCTTTCCTCTTCTGAATACGACATTTATGTTCGGAAGCAAAGAGGAAACATGTGAATGCAATCAAACCTATAGCAGCTATTTGGAGACAGGAAGTTGTGGATTTATTTTTATCATTGCCCACCAAGATTAATGAAATTCAGCTTAATAAGATGTTATCACATTAACCACCTCGTCAGAACTTAATGGCCTACAATCTACAAATCAAACTGTTTCATTCTCTGCAACATTTGTGTTTGGGAACCAGTGAGAGAAAGAAACCCGAAACATCTGAATCCAATCAAATCCAGCAGGTATTTAATGGCAGGAACATGTGAAGTTCATTTTATCACTGCGAGCTATGATTAATATGGTCAAATCTTCTAGATCCTATATCACATTAATAGCCCAACTGGAACTTAATTGCCTAAACAAGCTTTGAAGACAAACAGTGTCACATAAATTCCAGTTTCTTCCAGTAGTGCAATTTACAGATTCATTTCTGCCCTTTGTATTTTAATTTTATAATAGTGACAAACTTTGACCTGATGAAGCTGTATTGTGGTCAGAACAGAAGCCAACAAAAGAACAAGAGGAGCTCTGGAAAAGACCAAACATGTATTGATCCAGCTCAGTTTGCTGCTCCACAAAGAGCCAACATTCAGTCAACAGAATACTTTCATAAATAACACTGAAATCATTTAGAAAAGAGCACAGTGGAAAACTGCAAGACTTTTATTGTGCACTTGTTTCTGATGTAAATCAATTGTTTCAGGTATTTTATGAACTTAAGTTGAATTTTTCAGATTCTAGTCCAGCAGTCTAGTTCCTTCTTGTTTCAAGATATCCTTGTAAAATATATATAAATGGAAAAACGGGCCGAACTATTCTAACTGGAATATTGGCAGATATTTCGATATTTTTGACATGTTTTAAAGGAAAATAAGATGTTTGGGACTCAATCATAAACTGAGATTACCTGGTTTAGTACCACTGGGCCTGTACAGCACCCAAAACAAGAACCTGTATGTTTATGACCTTCAGAGCTGTTAGGAGATATATTTTGTTTATGCTGGATAGTGTTCGTGTTAGTATTGATAGCTGTTTCCCTCCATTAATGGCTTCATGCTGAGCTGAATGTTGAGATCCTCCTTCTTTGTTCTACATTAGCATGCAGGTTTACTCAGATCGGACTTACTTGTCGCCCCTGGGTCGTCGTTTCTGGCCACTCTTGGGTCTCCTCTCACTGCCCAGACACGGTGCTCCGTCGGGCCCGGTAACCCGAACAGACTCCAGCCCTTTGGATGATTTCTTGAAGGTGAACTCCACTGCTTCGCCTTCTCTGAGGCTGCGGAAACCCTCCATGTGCAGTTTGCTCTGTTCATGAAAAACAGTGATCATTATTGGGGTATTAAGCCTTTATTGCAGTAAACTGCACAATACTCTCTTACAAACCAAGACATTCAGTAGATGGAGTTTCCCAGTTGTAATAAAATTGTAGATTTTCTGAACATTTTACAGACTTCTCATCTGGTGGGGAAGATCATGTTATAATATTCCAGTTTCAGAAAGGCAAATACAAGGCTGGATCAAAACCTTCAGAGACTGCTCCTGCTAAGGCAAAGCACCATGACATGCACGGAGCAGGCATCACTATGCTTTACTAGGCATTCAAATGATAAGTTTCCTCACAGCATCATGTTTTGACTGTGGTGAACTTTTTTCAGTCAAGTGTAACATTTTACCATGAAAAAGACAAATTAGTACAAATATGAACTTGTTCACAAGTGAAATACTTCAGACCAGCTACCTTTACATGATATATATATATATATATATATATATATATATATATATGAATATATAACTGAGTGGGTGGCAGGTCAGTAGAAAGTTAGAGGACCACAAAGCAGCTTGACTGGGATTCATAGTTTTGCAATCATTGAACTAGGTATCCAGTTCTTTTGGAAGTAAATGTGGATTCATAAAGGCAAGGCAGTCTTCCACTAAGAGTTGGGTATATTTTTAGAAAATCATAGGAGATGCAGAGATTTACCTGTCACTTACATGAAAGTAAAGGACCCTCCTCCCTTTGTAAGTCCACCGTTTAAGATCAGTGTTTCTACCATAAAAATACAGTTGTTAAGGGACGAAACCTGCTTCATGTGCGAGACTTGCACACTTGAGATGATGGCATAAATGCTGCATTAACAGAAACACCCAGTTAGGGAATCCTCAGCTGCCTTTTAAAACCCAACACCTCTGTTGAAACATCAATGCTTTCACACACACCTCCTCTTCTCCAAAGCAGTCTTAACCCCAACCCCCCTCTGCTTCCTCACCACCTCCAATCTGTCCATCTGGTCAAGTGTCAAACTGACCACTGCACTGGAGGATGCTGGGAAATGACACAGGGGAGGGGGCCATTTCAGGGATAGCTCCCAGAGGAAGTGGAAAGAAGGAGAAATCACCTATCAGAACATTTGGAACTGACATACTAACATGACGACCGCATTCCCCCACTGTGGGATTAATAAAGTCTAAATCTAAATCTAAATGCTTCTGGAGTTTCAACTGTGCTGAATTTCCCTGAAGTGAAGAATTTAATGTATTTCAGATCACTTCCCACTTTGACTCCACATTTGCACTCACTGCTATGGTGTCACTGCACCTCCAACACATCACCTGTAAACCTACCAAAGTCATCAGCTGAGACGAGGCAGAAAAAGTACAAAGCTTCAATGAAGACATCATTAACACCAATTTTACTACAAATATCAAAGAAGGACATTCAGGCACATCATAACATCTTATTTTACATTGCAGAGTGAGTGAAATCAACACCAGTTACCTACCTACCTACATTACATTATAAAAAAAACACATTTTATATATGAAACTGCAGAGGTTAGCACTGCTGACTCACAGGATTCAAACATGCTGATCGGCTGCAGTCTTTCTGTGAGTTTACATGTTCTCCCTGTTGTCGTTCTGTGTTGACTCAGTGATGGACCCTCCCCCCTTGCCGTTAAAAAACAAACATTAAAGCTACAAGAACACTAAAGTGACTGCTGTCAGGCTGTTTAACCTCTTATTTCAACAGTTTGAAGAGTCACACCATTGTTTGCACTTTATGTAAAGAGGGATGTGTTTGTGTGAGAGTCTTTAAAGACTTTCGGGTTTCAGGTCTTTGTTTGAACTGAATTCAAAGATAAGGTCAATGGTTTTCTATAGATATCTACTGAGTGACACTGATGTATCTTTTTCCTCTGTGCTACGGAGCTCCACTGTTGTTCAGAAACTATGAGAACACATCACTGAGCTGTACTGGGTGACATATTCCTGCATTATGAAAAACAAGGACACTGGTTCATTCAGAAACAGCTCGACAGACTAACAGCTGTCACCTTTACAGTCTGGGCAGTTTCTGTAAATGTCTGAGACGAATAGTAGAGCTTTATCTCATTTTAAGATGGAGCATCTTGTTTCTTGTTTGTTATGTTTAAAAAAAATAATTTCATAAGTTTAAGAATCTTCCCATTTTAAGATAAACTCCTAAAGTGAGTGACTTTAAAGACCAGTGGTTAATGCTGCGTTCAAATGGGGCCTCGTGGTATTCACGACGTCGGAACAACTCATGAGTTTGCTGACTTTTACAGAAATGGAAGAAGCCATGAAAGTTCCCGTTGGATGTTAAGCTTTATATCGTCATTTTAGTCCGGTTTTTCAGTTAAAATTAGCCAATTTCACCAGTTAACAGACTCTGTTATGTAGTAGGGCAGTCAATCTGGGACAATCTTACATCAAAGGTGCTCATGGTGCTGCACTTTGTTAGCACTTAGCTGAGTGGTTCAGGGGCTCCAGATGCTGTCAGCAACGAGTCTCCAGTTCAATTGCTGGTCAGCCAGATCTTTACTGTATATCAATCCCCTGCTCTGCCCTCTGTCCCCACATTTCCTGTCTGTCTCTACAGCACGAGCAGAATAAAAGGCACAAAAAACATTGAACCAGTATTTTGAAGCCCACCACACATTCACACGGTGTCAGAAGTAGTAGCAGCCACAAGCCAACCAACGGAAACCCTCCACTTAATACACATTACTGCAATACACACAGGAAATGCAGAGGTGACCATTACAACCACAGCGGTGGAAGGTTCTGCTGAATGCACTGTGTGCATGAGAATAATAATCAGATCAGATATATTCACTATTAAACTCTGGAGTGATTAAAGCTATGGTCCTTCAGTATGTTTCCTCTGAACACCTGCTGTGTTTCCTGGAAAAACTGTGAGAAGTGAGGCTTAACTGTGTTCAAGCTGGTCCAAAGAAGATTCCAACAATGTGTGTTAGAGGGACGAATCACAGACACCTTCTGAAGTGATTCTACGAGCTGTACTCCAAAAATATTTAAGAGCTTTTAGCAGGCTGGAAAACAAACTCCTGTAAAATAAAGATTGCATCACTCCCAACTTTAGAAGTGCAGAGTTTTGGTGGTAAGAGTGATTCACAGAGAACTGTAGCTCTAAAAGTAGCCTGAGAGAAGTTAGAGGCAGTCAGATACTTCTGAGTAGCTCCGACCGGCTCACAGCCACTAATGTGTCTCATTGCATCAGACATTGCATGTGTTTTGTAAGAATACAATGATTTTGATGACAGACAGTTAATGAGGGTTCAGTCAGTTCATCACCAGCTGAAACAGGCTAATAAGACTAGAGTCTTCCTTTTTTTTTTTTATTTAATTTGCTCCTCATGCTGTCGATGTACATATATCCTGTAGATATGAGGAGTAAAAGCTGTATTTTGAGTGGTCTGCACCTGCAGTGCTTTTGACCTTAAAGGTTTCCAAAGCACTTCTCAATTTTTGCTTCTCATTCACACACTCACACACACACACACACACACACACACACACACACACACACACCACTGGCAACAGAGCTGCCATTCAAGGTGATCTCCAACGCACTCTGAGCCACAGCCGTCCCCCTCAACACAATACTGATGACAAAGACAACAGTATCATCCATATAAATGTACCAGTCTGGAGGAAGACTGAGAGTTTCCATCTAAATGCAGCTCAAATTTTAACAGAATTTTGGGGGAAATTAACACAAGAAAATGTAAAGTAATACCTGTTAACATCCACCACTCAATCGGTTCATGGAGATAAACAGCTGGTGGCACTAACTCTGCAGTTACTGTCATAAAACCACAGAAGAAAAAAAGGGTTTATTTCATGAATTACTTATAGGAAGATATATAAGATATAGGTTGTTTTTTGTCTCTCCTCATAATTGTTACAAACTCTCAGATTGCACACATTACTGACCCTTTACTTATCATGTGAAATGAAAAGAGTAACACAAACTACCAGTCCACTTTGATCACATACAATTTGTTCTAAACTCATTTCTATTAATTTGATCATTGGCAACACACACAACAATATCTGCATGTTATCCCCCAGTGAGGCCCACTACTAGCATGTAAAGGGCCCTTATTCCCGCTCTTTCATCAGATGATTTACAGAAACTCCGGCCAGGGGAAACCCGACACTGAGCTCTCTGCCAAAAGGCTCCACGTGGGGCTGCAGTATCGGAGTGAAGCTGAGGGGCTGGGTGGGCTCCCTGACGCTTTAATGACTTTATAACAGGAAGCAGGGTTGGATGGGGGGAGGAATGAGCCTTGTTATCTCTGCTTTAGCCTCTAACCCCTTTAAAATAGAAATGTTTGAGCTCTGCAGCCCCCCTACTCCAGCCCACCCCTCCCCCCTCTCTCTCACACACATAGATAATACTGGTGTGTTAGGTGAGGTGAGTGGGGGAGTGACAATACATTGTGTTGGGCCTGGTTGGATTAACATCTGTTCATCTTCAGGGGACTTCCCCACTTTTCTTTCAGATGTTAAAATTTTTTTATTTTACTTTGGTCATTTCTTAAGAACAAATCTGGCAAAATCAACATAATGCAGCTTAATGGCAAAACCTAATAATAGTCAATATACAAATACTATTAAAAACACAATACATGATTCAAAGACAGATGTTTTTGTTATACATAATCTTAGATGTTCTATTTTCTATTCCCAGTTTTTTTTTTGTTCTGCCTTTGACCATTAATCTCTTACAATAGAAGCAGACATCACACCTGTGTATTTGTTCAACATGCAAAATAATTGCATGTGAATGTCTTTTTAACATGTGACAATTCAAATTTAAGTTTTATAACTTTTATCCGTGCTATTAGGACAGACCATGAGATGCATTGACAGTTCAAGAAACAACCAGTCAATACAAATTATTTTATCAAACTCCATTTATAAACAGTCAGACCAGACCAAGTCAAGTTTTAGCTACAAAATCTCTGAGTGTGTCTGAATGAGCAAGTCTGTGCTTTTTTTGTTTTTTTATTGTTAATCAAACTTTTCATTACTAACAGGAAGAACGTATCATTTAATGTTTAATAAATTACAAAATGAAGCTTTACAGGGTTAAATTAGTCCAAAAACCAACCTCACATTTAGGCTCAAGTCGGTTTTATTTATAAAGCCCAAAATCACGAATGATTTTTGAGTTTTACAATCTGCACAACTTCCAATTCTCTCTGTCCTGAGAACATCTATTTAGATTTTTATTTTTTTTAAACACCTCAACAGGAAATCCTCTTACACATGGAGAAGAACTGGAAGGAACCTGTTTTCATGTTCACCATGAGGATAGTTCACATATCAAGACCTCATTTATTGTCCAGCAGACATTCAGCAATACCATCAGAACAGCAGCTGTGACGGTTATCAACTCTCAGTGATGCTGCGTTTAATCAGCTCCGAGGAAGGAAATTATCCAAATTGGAAATTCTCAAATTTGAGCTCAAAGCTTTCAACTATTCACAAATGAAACCATTATTTCCGTCAGTCCACTACAGCAGAGTGTGTCAGTGCCACGCTTTCCCTCGGCTAGGCGTGAAAAAAAACAACATGATTAAGTCCAGGAAAACAAAACTGCATGATTAGAGTTAGGAACACAAAATTCTTAGTTAAGGTTAAGAAAAGATTTATTTGAAGAAATCCATGTCACTTTCTCACAGACTCTAACCATAATGTCCTGTGTGAAAGTCCTGGTTTCACTCAATCTAACAAATTCGACCCTGGTCATACATGCGTGTACTTTTCACGCCAAGCCGTTACGCTCAGCCTGTAGTGGATTGATTGGTGAACAACGTACCATTAGCATAACTCAGATAGCACGTCTTTCACGATGATAACCTCCAGCTCAGTCATTGTGGGCACTGACATGTTGAGGCATGAAAACAGACATGTCAGGGTGCATGACTTTACCCAGAGTAGCACATCTGAACTTTGACAGTTGTTTCATCCTACTTTTTTAGATCGTTAAAAACAGTTGAATTGAACACAGAATAAACTCCCTGCATAATCAGTTGGTCAGTCTAAATGCTGACTCGCACACTCCAACTCCAGAGCAACCAACACACGAAACACTTCACCTGCACTGAATGCACTCGAAGCAGTTTTCAGAGCTAAGTGCATCTGATAATTCCTGTTCCAGCTGTTGGTGGCAGTGCACCTGTTGGCTGAAATCCCACTCAATCTGAACCTGGACTATCAGGACGCCGAGAGAGGTTCTACACACATCCCCACCCATGAACACCCCATATGGACCCAAAGGAAGCCGCGTCTCACCTGGTGGACGAACACATCGAGCGGCTGCTGCAGCGGATCTCCGTCCCTGCTGCTCATGGACAGGAAGCCGAAGCCCATCCGCACGTTGAACCACTTGCAGACTCCGCTGCCCCGGGACAGACCTGCGTCCTCCTCCTCGCTCTGCGCACAGCCGCCTGCGCAGGAAACAGCACAGCATGACGCATCTGACGTGTTGACCCCAAAACACATAAAGAACCAACACAAGTACTCAAAACTACCTCTCAGTTGATTCACGTGGGAAATACTGCAAAGGATGCAGCCAGTGATTCTTTTTCATTATCAATTTAAATTCACTGTTCATTGTTAAATGTCCATTCAAATTCCCCCCAAAAAACAACATGCACTATTTTAATGTCTCTTTTTTTGCGACCAAAAACAACCGACTTAATCTGACAGAGAAAATCTCGGAGAGGCTGGAAGAGAAGAGAACCTTTGTCATTTTTGCTTTAAAATTACAACTGACAAGATAAGGTGTCTACAAATGTTGCAGGGCGGTCTTATATATTGTATCTCTTTATTTCTTATTAGCCTGTTGTCTATTTGTTTGTACTTGTTTCTTGACAAAGCAAATTAATCTTGTGTGTTTGTTATTTTTAAGGTATAATGTTCTAACTAAAATCCGATGAATTTATATTTTCTGCATAGATGCCTCGACATTATAAATAGTGACTGAAGATCCCACAAGGTCCAGTGATCGGTTTACAGTCTTATGGTTGCATTAAGGTTATGTTTTAAGGCTACTATTATTTTCATTACCGATTAATCTGACAGTTATTTTCTCAGTTTGTGGATTCATCGTTTGATGATCGAACCGTCCAGAACACAGAGATCTTACATTTACCAGCATTAAATCTTCACAGGCTGTAAATGACTACAGCCTTTAGTCCATTACCAAAAGTTTTCTGTCTGCGTTTAATAGTAGCAGCCCCACAGGTTTTTTAAACATGAAGCCCACATGTAGGATGGGTCCTGAGAATTAATCTCAACACCTTCAACAAAAATCAATAAACAGAATAACGCGTGAGAAATCCTGTCATATGTTTAGTTCAAATCATATCCAGGTGAAGTGAGAGAATCCCACTTCTACTTTAAAAGTTGAACTTGTGTCTCTTTGTGGTTCTCGGCTGCTTGTTCCTGGCGTTAAAGCGCACAGAGCCTCCGTCCCCACCTCCTCTCCACCCCAACACCAACAAAAGCCTCCCCAAGCCCTGACACGACCCTCGTCCGCAGAGATGTGTCTGAATGGACACCCACCCGCCATCTCCTCAGTAAAAGGCAGCACAATGTAAGAAGAAGAATAGCCAGCTCTTCTTTTTGTCTCCTCTCTGAGCATCTCCTCATACCTTCTGCCATGGTGGAGGTCTCCACAGCCTCCTGCAGAAACAGCTCCGGCCCGGGACACTATCACAGGAGAGGAGCTCAATTCATGCTGGACGTGCGCGCATCTTCCGTCCGGTATGTGTGAGAGTGTGTGTGTGTGTGTGTGTGTGTGTGTATAATCCTTCAGGAGAAATAACGTGTTCTCTCTGCTTCCTGCTCTTTTGCACCATAAGCACAAACCCCTTGACCCTCCTACTTCTAGTAACCCCCTACTCACTCACTCACACACACACACACACACACGCACACACACACACATTTTCGTTCAAGTCCACGTGACTTCGAATCGCAGATAAATCACATATGTTAAACAAACAGGGAGCCAAAACAATTGACAAACTGACCAATCAGGACAGTATTTGCACCTAAGGGTCCAGAGGGATAGCACCCACCCCGCCCACTGACACACACACACACACACACACACACACACACACACACACACACACACACGCAGCAGCGGCAGCAGCAGCAGGCGTTCAGCAGCTACTTTTCATAATAAAGATGATCTCCATTCTTCCTATTTACATCTGTCAGAACTGTCACTGACACATAGTACTCAGTATTATCACGTGTCTATGATTGATAAATAACTTCCCGCATGAATGACATGATTTCACATAAACCACTTCATCAATGTTTCAAATAGACAGTAAAAATCTGCATCTTTTTCTAACTTTGACCTTCACATTTTTTTTTTAAATGAAAAGAAATCGTTTGAAAACACAATTAGGTTTTGGAGCAGATTATCCTGATTGCAGCCTGAAGCCAGAACTGATGCAAAATATTGTGGATTGGTAATTCATATCAGTGTAATAAGTAGGAAATACTAATGAACATTTGGTGCTGATAAGAGATAAAACGACTCAGAAGAAGCAGGTGAACAGATAACGAAGCCTCTGCATTTCACTGATGCATTTAGTGTTCCATTCCTTTAATAGTAATTCTGAATTAAAGTAAAATAAAACTGCTACTTAAGGACCATCTTTATTGACTGTCTAAAATATATTTTAATGAGAGAATTTAAGAGGAAAATGAATGGATTGTAATATGTGGTTTAAGGCTCTTTAAATCCTAAAAATGAAAAATGAATTCAATATAAAAACAAAAATGTATGTCAGATTTACCCTGCAAATAATATATCAAGAAAAAAACCTTCAACAAATCAATTATCATGATAATATTATCTATCTGATATTATTCATCAATCAAACCCTGAAAGTGGAGCTTTGGGGAAATTGTAAATACATTAAAGGAAATATTTTGGGGTATTTGTAATAATGTTTTGCTCATTTAATGCTGTACAAAATACAAGTATCTATAGGAAGCCGATAAAATGCCCTTTACATTTACAGTTTGTTGAATTATTTTACTCCACATCTGAGGAAACCTATTAAACATGTCAATGCTGAATATAAATTACATATATGAAATATCATTAATTTGCTGCTGACAAAGGACCGTATATTCTGTTATACCAACCACTAAATGATTTAATAAAGAATAGATCTGAAATGCGAACATTCAGAGGGAAAGTCAGCTTTTAAAGCTGAGGTTTTATTGGAGGGTTTAAATTTGTTCTTTTTAGAGCCTCTTCGGTACTTTATTAACATTTTAAATTATAAGATATCATCAACTAGTCTATAAAATATTTCAAATGGTTAAAATAAGGAATCACACTGAATGTGCATTGGGGTCACTTTAGTGAGCAAAATAAGGGCTTTGTGGCATTTTACTATCACTGTTCTTTTCAAAAATCATTTCACACTAATAAAACTAAAATGTAAATGGCCAAAAACAACACTAAAGACACACGTAATGACCCAGGAGGGACACAAAAGGATCCCAAAGACACAAAACATTGTCCAGACATGAAGTCTAACACAAGTTAGATGAAAATGTACAATTCAAAGAAATAAAAGGAATATAAACAAAGGCGATGAGGCTGTTTATGGTTTTACAGCTTAATTAAGAATTAATCAGATATGGGGATTGTGATTTTTTTTTTTGTAATATTATTATCTTTTAAAATTGCCTATAGTTTTCTGACTGATATCTAAAAGCTTATCATTTTCCACTTTAATAACTTTGCTTTATTAATGTTGTCCATGATTCTCCAACCAAACAGGTGACATGTAAACAGCATATGGTCGGCAGCTCTCTCTTCAGGATGACTCATCTGTGATGAAGAAGAGGATCATCTGCTGGCTTTGTCTCTGCTGAGGTGATTCACCTCCACCTGCCACACACACACACACACACACACACACACACACACACACACACACACACACACACACACACACACACACACACACACACACACACACACACACACACACACAGGGAGCCTATTAGAGTCGGTTCATTCACTGCTGCTCATTCACAGGTAATACGATGCTTTCAAGCTGGAGGGGAGAACCACAATCTTCCGATCACCACCGCTGAGTCATTGATCTTCCTTTACACCTTTTGTCTCTCAAACATATCCTTGATTGATATTAGTAATATTGTCCTCCTGGCTGGTTTCTGTCTACAACAAAATAAAATGAACCTGCAGTCAAACTTAATAATAGTACCTATAAGATTAATCTTAAACTCTCCCTCCAACTTGTCTTTGTGAATCACTTTTGCAATCTAAATCAATTCCTTTTCACAACTACAGTAACACTTGCTGGTACAAATGGGTTACAGAGCTTTTGTATGAAATGACTTGATATTCGTTACAGAGCTTGCTTGTAAAATACCCCAAAATGGCATCATAGCCACACAAAACAACTCAAAAGACATAAAAAAAAAAGTAACCCAAAAGAAACAAAATGGATCCAAGGAGACAAAACGATCTCAAAGACACATACAATTACAGGAAAGACACACAAAACGACTCCACAGACACCAAAACATGTCACAAGATACACAAAATGACTGAAAAGACAGAAAACCACCACAAAGAAAACAAAATGACCTCATTCTGTTTCGCTCCAGAGGATTTACTAAAGCAGAGCGAGGAGGGACCTTTGTCTCATAATCTTTCAATCAGCTCCATTATTTCCTTCTCTCGTCTTCATTTGCTTTTACTCAGAGATGCAAATCTGAGAGTCATCACAAAGAAGAGGAATCCACAGCTTGCTCTTAAGAAATATTATGGTTTAAGATCCTTTCTCAAAAAAAATATTAGTATTTGGAATAAAGTCCCATATTATGAGATTACCTGCTAATTTTCACCGTTTTATCACTTGTATAAATACTTCCTGCTGTACAATCAGATCTGTAATCATGAATAGAACCAGTCTTTTAACGCAGCCTCTACCTTTTGTACAAATTAACTGTATTAATCTTCTTGACCTCATGTTGTTTCTCTGTCAAATGCTGTATGTTACTCTTAAATATTTACTTTGAAATTAGTTTTTTTTTTTGTTCACCCCTTACTTAGTTAAGATTTTGCCTGATTTGTTTGAAGATTTTTATTGTTTTGGTGTTTCACCTGTATTCATGCTTTCTGATGACTCCTCACATGGAACAGCCTGAAAATGACTTCTTAAACTAGGTTGGCCCACAGCTGGTAATGTTCCTCAATGCACAGCTGCTTTGTTCCTGATAAAGAATAAAAATGACTCAGAGTCCAAGCAGAAGCTCTGAGAGTCATCACAGGAAAAGAAAAGGCCACCGGCTGCTACACAACAAAACAGGCACCCTGCGGTGACCCGGGTCACTCTGAGAGGGGCTGTGGGAACAAAGCTTTGGCACGCGCTCGGTCACTGAATCAATACACACACACACACACACACACACACACACACACACACACACACACACACACACACACACACACACATGCCCACACCGAGGCTGTTACGTAACAGTGAAAAGAAAAGAAAAAAAACAAGTCGATTTTCTACCAGATTTTGTGACTAAATTGTACAAATTAAACTTCTGTTTAGTATCTGCAGTATTTACAGTATGTTGGGTGTGTGGTGATGTACGGTTTAAGTCATTTTAGGAATGACTGGTCCCTCATTGTCACTTTCATTGGCCCTTGTGTGTCAGTGAGGGGGGAGAATAAGCAGCGATCCCACTGGGAAGCCTGTCAGCTCACCTTTCACCTCCCCTCCAGAGGGAAATCAATCAATGAGCCTGATCAATAACAAATCTATGGTGTGCTGACGTGTTGTGACAGATATCCCTCCTACAAGCAGCCTGCAGGACGGGCGGCTGCCGGCTTTCTGAGGGCCAAACAGGCAACAATGACAGGCCAAAGCTTTCTTTTGAGGGGAATCTCCCTGTTAAAGGAAAACAGGGTCATTTTCATTTGCACCAGATGTCTGTATGTTGTCCGTTGTAGTGATTTATAATGTGCAGGATTCTGATGTGTTTCTTTCTAATCACTTTGATGCTATAATGTTAAAAAGTTCTGATGAAAATTAGGTATTTATTGCAGTCAACCACAGGGTCACTCTTTGCAAACCATTTTTAATGTGTTGATCCTCACCTGAGGTTTAAAGAGAGTCACATCATACAACTCAGTTCACAGACCACTGGAAACAGCTCTGGATGAGTCCAAATGTAATGTGTGGATGTGGTGGTAGAGGCTTTGCAGAGGGAGGATCCCCCACCAGACTGAAGTAAAGCTATTGTAAAGCATGGAGGTGGGGATATCAAGGTGCTTTGGATAATCTTCCAAACATCCACCTGTTGAAAGAATATTTTGGCCAGGAGAAAAATCAAAGTCTAACAAATCCCATAGAGGAGCTACATATTATGGAGCACTTATGGGATGCTGTGGGGAAAAATGTCCACTTAATGTGGATAAACTAAAAGTTTTGCTGATTAAATGCCCATAATGTCAATCAGTTCTGCAGGCTTAACAATAGCAAGCTAAAACATAGTAACTGAGATCTGTAGTGAAGCTATTACTTGGAGTCCAAATACTTTTTGTCTTCATCTAACTGTCTATCAGTGGTTTTCTTTATCAGTATATTATACATTGTATTTATTTGTTGTTTGTTTATATTTTCTTGGTAAATTTTTTTTCATTTCTCAAACCAACAATGTGCGAGTTTCTGAAACCTTCCTCCCCTCTCTGCTCCAGCCTATAAGTGAACTTCATTCTGGGCGTTTGATGTTAAAAGTCTTGTGCTCCGATTGCATTTGGGTTTGTCTGTTTGTAACAGAACAGAAACAATCATCTATAAGTGGATAGAAGTTGTTGGAAGGAAGTTTCAAACAACAACAAATCAATAGTTTGGAGCTGTGTGAGCAACGGAGGAGCGTTTCAGCACCACGGACAGCTCCACTGTTAAAACTATATAGATTAATAACATCCTGCATTGTCAGCGACGGAAATGGATGAGATTTAAGGAGATTAAATTGTTTGTCTGTTTATTTCTTGTCTTTTAATTTTCCATCTGCAAAGTTGATCATATTTTCTTCTTAACATATGCATTTTCATTGTAACTCTTTGTTTGAACATGTGATTGTGTCAGTCTGTGTAAATGGTACTAAACTGTAACTGTACTGTTTAACAGCTAGCTAGACAACAATTATTTCAAGTTGCCACACTGAACATTTAAAATAAGAAGATAAAGATTATAAAGATTTGCTAAATGCTCTGTAACAGACTATAATATACATATTTGTAATTGTATTAATGTCTTTAGTTATAAACTATGACTATGAAAAGATAATGAATGAATGTATGATAAAACACAAGAATAAGAATGACCATTGTCTTAAAGTTGTCATTGCTAATAACTACTGTACATTTAATGTCCATGTAGCTGATTATAACCACATTATAATTTGTTAATAAATGTTTTTGTGCAGCTTATAAATGCTCAATAACCGGAATCCAAAAGAAACTTGCTCCCAGAAAAGTGAATGTTTGTTGTCTCTGTTTTGAAACTGAAATCAACTTGAATTTGTATGACCTGAGATGCCTCTTTATGTAATATCAAAACAAGAACGGAAAACTCTCCTGTTTTATTCTTCATACACACACAGTCATGATCAGCTTCACGGTCAGTGCACAGAGACTAACAGCTCCACCCAGCAGCAGGCAGATGATAAATGCACCGTTTCATTGCTCCCACTAGATGTCACCTCAAGCATGTAGTCTGTGAGACCACCAAACACCCCCATGACGTCATCCTGACTCATACACACAGCAAAGGAAATGCATGCATCATAAACTATAACAGTTAAAAGCAAACCGTGAAGCCCTTGTCACATAAAACTAACTTTTATTTGTGACTGTATCTCACTGGGACCATCCGAACTAAAAATGTCGACAGTGATAATCTATTTCATAAATATTTTTGTGGGCTTCTTTCTCAAGAGCTTCTGCTAAGACAATAGACCAACTTTACAGAAAAAACTGCTGAAGGAATAAATAGGAGGACAAGTGTTCAGCTTTCTCACTTAAATACGTTGTAAAAGTACCAACGCAGTAAAAGAAGTGAAAAATCATACTTGTGTAAAACAACATAAGTGTTAGCAGCTAACTTAATGTATTAAAGTAGAACTACAGGTTTGGTCCCTCTGACTGATAAATTAGTATATGTTGTGTATGACATCGTTACATTATTGATAGTGAAGCATCAGTGTGTAAGCAGCATGTTACTGTTGCAGCTGCTGCAGGCGGAGCTGCTTTTAACTACTTTCTATCCAGTTTTATATCCAGGACATCAGATAAATGTGAGGCGTCATCAGATCGTTACTGGGAGAACAAAGATGAAAAAATAAAGTTCTGATCCACAAATCTGTTTTGAAATGAAAGAGGGAAGTTTAGAGGGAAAAATAATCACTTGTTGTTAACAACTCATCGACATCTGAAACGTAACCCGACTACACGCTGCTGTTTGTAAAACGTCAGAAGACAAACAGGCTGGAAAACATTTTTTAATCTTGAACTTTGTGTTATATTTTAAAAACATGTTAAATTGTCCAGTGTGTCAAATCTCCATCTGAAAAGGAACTAAATCTGACAGCTAAATGTAGTGGGGTGGAAGTATAGAGAAGCATCAAATGGAAATACTCCAGTAATGTACAAGTACCACAAGGTAAAGGAGAGGGATGGTTGTAACAGCTTGAATATCTCCAGTCAGAAACAAACTACAGTGATTACTCTGAGTTTATGACTGGTGACACAGAGGTGGTTGTAACGTCCTGTTATCATCAACATTTCAGTTTAGTTTCATTTATATTTTAAAAACCTAAAGGTCTACACAAACTGAATTACACTGGAAATGAACGATAATCAGTTGCATATATGATCTCATTGTGTCAATATTTTTTTAATCCCTACAATATTGTTATGATATCAAAATCAAGGTATTTTGTCCAAAATATAGGCCAAAGGAAATTTGATTTTTTTTTTTCAACATTCACTTTAAAGTAAATGGTAGATACTGACTTTCTTTGTGAGTATTTTAATGATCAATTATGTATATTTATGTTACAACTGTCCCTGTACCATGGAATGGTTGTAACGACAGTTACTGCAATGACAGTACTTCAATTAATTTTGTACCTTGTATTTATTTCATCAAAACACTTAAGTAGTGGACACATTGAAGTTTGTAATTTAGCAAATTGGCTAATCCGGTTTAAATAGTTTTGATTTATTCCCGAAAATGCCAAAAGGTGTTAAATTCAAGGAAATATGAATTGCTTTTTTTCCATTCACTATTATTATACGAACATTAGGAGTTGGTTCATCTGATAATCAGCTAGTTCTCCAGATGTCATTAAACAAAGTAGTGCGGAGTAAGAAACATGAAGAGGTGAAGAAATTAAGAGTCAAAGTTTAAATGGTGAGAAATGGTGAAAACATGTTGTTTTCATGTTTCTTCACAGATCTCATGTTCTGGTCTATAATTTCCGTGCAAGTGCAACTACACTTCCATAGAAACACACCTGCAGTCAACGATGTGTGTACCTTCTATAGTCAGTCTGTGGTGTGGACCCAGAAATATTTCTTGGTATTTAAGAGATTCATCCCCCCTGCCTCGCGTTTGGCTCCGCCCCCTGTTTCTTTATTCACCCCTCATACATCTCCTTCCGGTCGGGGTTAATCCCACCTCCCTCCTGCTCGCTCAACACAAACAAATGTTTCATTCTCCGCTCTGTATGAACGCGGAGGGAAAATAAAACAGCGTTTCACCGAGCAAACAGCTCAGTAGGAGGAGAGAGAAGCAGCGGCCTGGTGGAGGAGGAGAAGAAGAAGAAGCCTCGGCTGGAACCAGACTGCTCTCCGTTTCCTGTAGAGACACGAGGGGAACTGTTGCGGGATGGAATCGATTTATCACTTTAGTCTTGAAGAGCAGATAATGTGAACGAAAACAAAAACAACATGGCTGTGCAGAAGGCGAGCAGGAGGCGGTTTATTGAAGCAGTGAGTGCCTTGATGATGGAAGAGGATCCAGAGCGCGGCGGGTATTTTTCAGGCTCCATGTTGCAGCTGCTGTACGCGTTTTGTCTCTCAGCTGCTCCGGTTGGGCTGTAAAACGATGACTGCGCTCCTGGGCTGCAGCCGGCACTGAGAGGAACCGCTGTCACCCCCTGCTGCCTCCCGGAGCGGCTCTTCTTCCTGCGCCAGCACCACGGACAGCGACCATGACTCGGCTGCGCAGGAAAGCTCTCGTCGCGCTTTTCCTCTTCACGCTCTTCATTTTCGGGACCATGATGGGGCTGAGGACGCTGAAGCCCAGCGACGGCTTCTCAGACCTGGCCCCCGGTATGGACTTCATCGGGGAAAGACCCGAGAGGAGGCGGCCGGACGTGAAAGACGTGGTGGTGTCGCCGGGTCAGTTCCACATGGGCAGCAGCGACACCAAGGTGGTTTTCACCAAATCTGACCGGGAGTACAGCATCTTCTACGATGTGCACATCTTCTACTACCTGTGGTACGGCTCACCCAGCATGGACAACAAGTACATCCACTGGGATCACGTGCTGGTGCCGCACTGGGACCCAAAGATCGCAGCCAGTCATGCTCAAGGAAGGCACACACCTCCGGAGGACGTTGCCTCGAGTTTCTACCCGGAGCTGGGACCCTACAGCTCCAGGGACCCGAAGGTGCTGGAGTCACACATGGCCCAGATAGAGGCGGCTGCAGCGGGTAACGATTGTTGCAACACTGGCTCTACATGTTTCTAGTATTGTTGGCACTTCTGCGGGGACAAACACCACACACCCAGATATAAAAGATAAAGTATACGATATTTTGAAATATTTATTTTAATTTTGATAAGAATAAATTCTGATTCAATTTTAAAATGGCCCAAAAACTATTCAAGTTTTAATGTAAATGTATTATAAAACTGCTGGAAACAGCTCTAAAGTAACAACCATGTGTTGTTGTTTTTTTACTGTAAAAATACCACTGAGATTGTGAAAGGGTCAAATTCTTATAAAAAAAAAAAAAAAAAAAAAGTACTGGAGCTCAGTGTCTTCAACTCACACTCTTCATGTGGGCTAGTTGATTGTATTTTTTATATTGTACAGTCAAAGCAAAACTGTAGGCCTAGATAAGAGAGTTGATGTTGGATATAGATTTTGTTAGGAAAAGGAAATGTCTAAACCTTTTATAATCTTCAATAAGACCAGTAGAATTCATGTTTTTTTTCCTTTTGCTGAGGGAGAAATAAAAAAATCCAACGTTTTCTTCTGTTAATAAAGTCAAAATAAAGTCACAAGGCACAACAGTGAACCCATAGCCACGAGCAGCAGGCTGTCTCAGTGCCCTCATTTACTGTATTCAGCTCCTACATGCAGGCTCGTGTGCTGCCAGTTTGCAGACAACTGGATCCCGTGTAAGAAAAAAATCCCCCACACGGTTCACTTCACTTACCCTTCTCTTAACAGACACTCATCCTTACGCTGCTTCCATGTGCTGTTCAGAGGGAAGTGTTGCCCACATTTACAGTTTGCTCTGCTGCACCGCTTCAGTCCAGACTGGAGCACCAGCTCGGCAATGGGACCCCGAGACCATCAAGCACTCCAGAGTACCGGCTTCACTGGGTGTCTGTTGGTTTTCAGTAGATCCTTACAGAAAAAAAAACAAGAGTTACCCATGTTTTCCACATGAGACACATGTGATCGGGACGCATGTTACATGTTTACCACATTTTGCAACATATAATAATATGGGGAAAGATTTGTGGAAAAGTTTCACGTGGGAATCTTACATGGGCGTCACACATTACACCAGGAAAATGCTCCAAAACCGCATCTGTGATCACAAGTTTTTTTGCACATGTGAAATACATGTGTTTTTTCTGTCAGGGGGTAAAGGAATTGAACCACTTTATTAAAAGCATAATCAGCCCCTGCAGTAATATTTCAGGGTGCTTTGTGCTCACGTCGTGCATCTTCCAAAATAAAGTGGCATTTTAACAAATTGGTAGAAGAAAAATTAATTTTCCCCAGGCCACCCCGGAGCCCAATTCATGGTTTCTGTGTCTCTGGGCAGCTGCAGACTCAAACTCAAAACAGTGGAAATATGCACACTTCAGCACAAACTAGAGCAGCGAGTGTATGTGAGTGAATGCTTTGTTTACTGTGTGTGCAGCACCTTAAAAAGAACAGAACCAAAGATGTGGAGCACAGTACAATCATCGTTATGTACGGTGCACAAAACAAATGTCCAATTTATTCTTTTGGCTCGTGTAGTTGAGCTGATTTTTTTTGAAGGGGTCAGAACGGACACTCATCAACGTGGGCTAATTCTTCCCCATTAGTTCCACAAAGTCTCTAGTCTGGGATCCACACAAAATGACAACAAACATAAATTAAAATCACAAACCAAAATACCGAACTACAAAAAGCTAAATTAAATGTGAAATCAAAAGCTATAGTAACCTTCACTTAAAAAACAAATTATCAAAACGTACACAGCAACAAAAAAGAAAAATACATAATAATAATAAAAAAATTAAAAGTTGACAAAAATAATCACGTGGAAACCGTGAACTGGCCTTAACAGGATAATAAAGTCATAGTTGGCAGCAATGTACCTATAAACTAAGTATATATCAGTATATAGTTTATAGTTTATATATTAATCAAACACATTCCAAAATGCTTCCAGATAACTTGATTTAATGTCATTATTACGTGTTTCTTCAGCTCCTTGATGGGTTTTTGTTTCTGTAACTGTAACACTGTATTGATCCCACTTGACTAACGGTGAGGAAATGAAAGTCAGCAGAGCGTTGTACTTGTGAGAGGTGCAGGATGTAACACGAACCTGAAGTACATCACACAAATAGGAAGTTCTCTGTTCACTAACTGTGCATATGAACCTTCGGTCACTCGGCTTTCTGCTCAGGGCAGATGACTTCCTGTATCAGTACCGAGATCTGCAGCTTTGGATCTGATGTGGATGCAGGTGTTGCATTAAGTAAAACAGAGAAAGCAAAAGCATCTCCAAAATCTTAAATAGATGTTCCAGGTTTTTAAACCAAATCAGAAATGTAATGGATGGAAACTTTCAGGTGATTCTCTGTTTTTTTTTTTCATATTGAAAATCTTAATAAGGAACCCAGATTGGAGGTCGTAATTTATGTTCCTGTTTATCCGAATGAAACGCTTTCGATGCCTGGCTGTTTTCACACTTCTCTCCCTTCTCCCCTGTGCGGTTGTGCAGGGGTGCTGGTGTTGTCCTGGTACCCTCCCGGGGTGGCGGACGACCACGGGGAGCCCACCGAGGACCTGGTTCCTGCTGTCATGGACGCTGCCCACAGGCACAGCATCAAGGTAACTGGTGAGACAACCGGTATGTTTTTCCCTTTCTGATGATTTCCTGAATGAATGAATGAATGGTTTGTCCGTGTTAGCTGAGTGTTGACGCTGAGAAACGTAAAAGGATCTTTTTGTGATAAATCAAATTGTTAGTTTCTCGATTCATCGACTGATTGTTTGGTTTGTAATAAATCAGAAAATAGTGAGTCCAAATCGACCAGCCAACAGTCCAAACTTCAAAACTATGAACAAAAATTTGAATTCTTAAAATGATAAAAAGGTAAAGCACTAAATATTCATATTGGAGACACTGGAACCATGAAATATTTGGCATTTTATATGAAAAATAATTATGACTTCTTTTTGTCCCCCATGAATATCTTAACTTATAAAGTAACTGAGGCTGTCCAACAAATGTAGTTGAGTCAAATGTACAATATCTCCCTCTAAAATGAAAGCTTCAAAAAGCTGAAGTAAAGTGCTCAAGTACCTTAAATTTGTAGTGAAGTGAAGTGCTTGAGTATTTAGATCAGCGACCTCCAACCTTTTTTCTGTATGCATTTCTTTGTGTTTCTGTATCGACAATTACACAGATGTTCCCTGAAGGGCACGCAAGTCATTAGTGGCCAAACTGGTTCAAAAAGTGTCAAATAAAGCTTTATAATATTAGATTTAACAGGAAAATCCAGTGTTTCTCCCTAGACTGGGACGCCCTGTCCCTCCTGAAAGAAACAAATGTTTCACTCAAAACCGAGCATGCAGCTGGACCCTGTGTGAAACTGGAGGGCTTTTAATTTGAAAAGTCAGAGCATTCAGCCGAGAGTGGTGGTACTTTGATCGCTCCCATATCGCTCTGGCCCCGCCGTAGCCAAAACTATGATATTTTTTATTTTTTATGAACACCTGTGTCTTTCCAGCTCAGTGTGAGAGTCTCTGCTGCCGAAGTTAGTCTATGTATGGGAAACACTTCATATTGTTCAAACCTTCCACGATCTACTCAGAACCAGGTCACGGTTCTCCTGGTAGTTCGTGAGCTTCGGGTCGGAGACTCCTGAATCAGATGGATGGCTGAATATGAGAGTTCAGTCTGATCAAACAGTGTCGAAAAGGCGTTTATCAAAGGTGTCCCTTCATATGGAGTGAGTTTCAGTTTCAAATTTCACCAGAGCTGAACCCAAAAGACGAGGGAGTCCACTGAAATGAAGTGATTTTACCGTTTTAAATGCTGCTTTAAAACCACATTTTCTCCAGTTGAGAAAAAGTGCTCTGTATCCTTTGTACAAAATGCATCATGTCTTGCGGCTTCATTTAATTTTGGTCCACTGAGCTCACCGACAATCAAGAAATTGGTACCGTCACATCGGGTCCCGGTGGCAGCATCGACTTTAAACCTGACATTTACAGTAACATGAACAGAGACATAAAAATGTCCTGCAATCAGAGGCCTTTCCAGCAGAGCCAACAGCTGTTTTTAAAACCCTGAAGTGCTTCAGAGCAGACTTTCCTTTTCATTGCACAGCTCCATCTAACAAAGTCATGTCAACTTTAACGCTGAAGGGTTTCAGATACCATAAAGGCATAAGATGCTGAAGGTGCTTGAGACGGCAGCAGCAGAACAAGACTGTAGATTCAGCATTAACAGGACAGAAGAGCTCTTCCTCGCTCTGCTTTCATGCTCCTTATATGGAAGTCTTACTGAGAACTGGGTCTCTCTCTGCACGTCCCAGTCAGACTTACACAACAGTTTGTATCTCACAGCTGACCTGAGCACTGATGCTCCAGTGTTTCAGTGCACCAAAGCTGCCACAAAATACAGGCTGAAGTGTGTGTGTGTGTGTGTGTGTGTGTGTGTGTGTGTGTGTGTGTGTGTGTGTGTGTGTGTGTGTGTGTGTGTGTGTGTGTGTGTGTGTGTGTGTGTGTGTGTGTGTGTTTGAGCAGTTGTGTGTGTGTCTGTGTGTGCGTCTCCTCTGCAAATGTCATCTATGCGTACCTTTGGACGTGGCATGCCTTGTGTTGTACTGATCCCGACACGGGAGGAATCTGTCACGTCCTCTGTCACCGTATGAAAGGAAGATCACTGGGGTCACAAAAATCCGTTGAGACCGTCATATATTGCCGACATGAGGACACACACTGATCTATAATCCCCTCCAGTGCTCCAGCCTCGCTAATTAAGCATAGATTGACCCTGTTTGCCCAAATGAAACGCTGGTGTTGATGCTGACTGCAAATCACAAGAGTCAAATTAAAGCTGCACTAACAAATATTTGATATGAACAAATGGTCAGATGATATGTGTCATATTAAACTTGTGGCTTTGGGTCATAAAACCACAAAGAATTATTGCCCAACTCTGCAGCTTCTCCCAGCTTCACAAACTTTTCTCGTGTCTTTTAGCTCATTGTTTTGGTTTCTGGTTTTAGTTCACTCTCACCGCTTTCATCAACCTCGTTTCTAGAGACAACAAACAGCTGTTTTTAAACCAATCTGCCCAGAACCAGACAGACAAAGTTACCACCGTGCTTCAGCCAGCGTTTACCTGCTTCAGAGTCCAATATTTTACTCTGGAGGTGATGGAAACCAAAAACAGGGCTAAAAAGAGGGTGACTATTGGATTACATTCTGTTGGTGGCCATAGAAACCACCTAAAAACAAATGCTTAGGTTGCTCTATGTCAGCTACAAGTGTTTGCTAATATGTTAGCCTTGTTAATTTTGGCAAATAGTCACAAAAATGTTCAAAACAACTTTTGCATTTCCTTATTTTGTGATACGCAACCTGAAAATGCGCACAAAAAGCAGGTGAATGGAAATACGCGTAATTTTACATGATAACTTTAGAAAACTGTCTGTCCGACAGTCCATTACATTCTGCTTCATGTTAGCAGACCGTCTGCCAGAGCTCCTCACAGCCTGGCCCAGCTCCACCACCCCATACCCCTACCCCACCACCCCAACCATGGCTGCTCTTTAAAAGTGTGCGGGAGGCTGAAGGTCAGCGGATGTTAACTAAAGCTGAAGTTCCAGTTAGATACCGACGCATTAAAACTACAAATTACAACAACATAGATACAAACGTGGAAAACATTCCTACTGTGAGAAATTGAGAGACTCTTTTGCTTCTTTGTTCTTTGTTTTTTGCTCTGCATGTCTGTTTCCTCAGGGTAAAACTATCTGCAGCACTGCACATATATGCAAACATCCATAGAAAAACAGATTTGACCAACATTAGTTTGTCTTTCCTGCTTTGGGTTCCTCTCGTATGAAGTACTGGACCAAATAGAGGATAAATATGGAAGTGCAATGTGCAGATAACTCAGATTTCTAATTAAATAAGATTTCTAATTATCTCTGGTTATTCACTTCCAGAGCCCCCAAGAAGCAGAGTAACCATGCACAGACTGTAAGATGAATTCTTTTCTTTCATAATTGCATCTGTACTTTTGAATTTGTCACCTCAGTTTATATAATTAGCTGAAAAAATGTAGCATACAACACCACGATGACATAACATCGCTTCAGGTTAGTGTTTGTCATCCTCTGAAGAGAAGCCAAACATTTGTGAGAACTGTTGGGGAGGATTGTTTGTGTGCGTCTACACACCTGAGGCTGTGATGTAAATATTAGAGTCAGTCGGCATCACGCTACATGAGGGGATCTGAGCAAACAAAGCACTTCTCATCCCGGTTTATTCAACCAAACAGGAACAGATTGAACAGCGTCTTACCTCGCTGACCTTTCATGATTTCCAACCAGTCGAGACTGCTGACAAGCCCGTGCTCCAGCGGCAAACACCGCCGCGTTGCCATGGAAACTGTTTATGAAGACCTTGCAGCCTCTTTTGGAAGAAGGAGTGGGCGTTGAGCATTTGCTGTTTGTGGCTCGACAGCTCTGTCAATGCTTTACTGTTTGCCAGTGAGCTGCAGGAGACCCTTTTTCCCCTTGTGACTGCAGCAAACGAGTTATTTCTGGGTGACAGAAGGCATCCATCACTCAGCTTTTAGCTAAAAAAACAAGCTCCTGCTAAAAAAAATGCAACTGTTCTCTGTAAAAAAAAAAAAAAAAAAAAAAATTATACCCCCTTTTTTGCTGATTTGCATGTTTTTTTTAGTACCTCAAATCTAGGAAAAGAGTCCAGATATTCTTTAAATCTTTACTCAGAAGCTGTAAACAAGATTTCAGAGACACTCTGGTCAGATGTCATCCTGAGTCGGCTGAATGTGTTGCAGATGAAATGACAGGACAGGAGATGCTGATACAATACAGAGGATGTTTTCTCCTCCTCTCTGCTCCATTCTTCACAAACCTTCAGCATTTTGTTGGCTAAAGTTTGGTTCTGTCTGCTTGTGTGTCTCCCTCTATCTTTATAAAAACACATGCTGTGTTCCAAATGGCGTACTTGTGTACTATTTGAGTGCATCAGTGCGTTCACACTGTCAGTACAGAAACATGCAGTGAACTACAAGTACCAGGATGATGCACTCAAAACGGTCCAAAAAAGAAGTGTGAAACGCTGGACACTTAGATAGATAGATAGATAGATAGATAGATAGATAGATAGATAGATAGATAGATAGATAGATAGATAGATAGATAGATAGATAGATAGATAGATAGATAGATAGATAGATAGATAGATAGATAGACAGACAGACAGACAGACAGACAGACAGACAGACACTTTATTAATCCCGCAAAGGGACATTTTTTTTTTCGCTACAGCAGCATTTATAGATACAGGTAATGCAATAAAAATAACAGAGTAAAAAATATCAAATATAAAAATTTCTAAATGCACAATATATACAATATAAGTAAAATAATATAAAATTAAACTAACTAAACAATAGTGCAAAGTTTTAAACAAACAAACAAACAACCAACAGTGCAACGGTGTTATTGTTGTGAGATTGATTTGGCCAGAGGTGATTTATTGTAGTCTTGTTGCAGTGGGCAGGAATGATCTCCTACTTTTCCTCCATTCCGAATCGCATACTATTTATTTTTTACTTTTAGTACGTTCTGCAGCTACCCTTAAAAAATATGTACTGTTGCATGTTGTATGTTTACAATTGGGACATACTACTTCATCATAAAAACGCGCCTTGTACTTTCTGGAGCGATCTGGAGCGCAACATTTCTAATAAATAGAAAAAAGGCTGAAAAGGCTTCATAGAGGAAGGGGCGGGGCCACCGACATAAAGAACTTTCAAATTAAGGCGTCTCAGGAAGCTGCAGCTGTTCCTGAACACAAAGTGTTTCTTTTTCACTGCTGCTGGACAGAAGAATCTGTGTGTTTATTGAGTGTGTTAAACAGAGGACACAAGAACATGTTGATTTCTGGTTAAAATAAAATAAGGCTGTAGATATTTTGGCGAGTGATGTGTTCACGTGCTGAAGTTGTTTCCGGTCAGTGCAGAACGACAGTGTGCGATTTGAAACAACACGGCCCAAAATTCAGGTACAGTATTACACAAGTAAGACTCCAAACATGTGAGAGCACTAATTATTAGGGTACTAAGGGAAGTATGTCATTTGGGACACAGCAGCAGTTTATGTATCTCTTCTTCTCTCTACTGGAAGATTATATTTCTATCATTTGTCAAGCAAACATGCAAGTGTCATGCAAAAATCTAAACTCACTCAATCTGCATCACGGAGATGGCAATTGATTGTAAAAACAAAAACAGTTTAAAAACATGGAAAACAAATGTTAAATGGGATGAAAATGGATTCAATATGTTTGTTAGATGTAAACTCCACAGAGCCTCTTTGAGTCATACAGGGTCGATATAGTTCGTTCAGCCTCCAGGAAGCAGCCATATGTTCGCACTCTGAATCCCACACTGACAAAGGCTTCAGTCTCCTCCCACCCACTCGGCTTTTATTTATTACTCATCTAACCACCAGCAATTACAACCTTTAACTGAGGTAAAAATTTGCTCCAGTACTGTGTAATAAATGTAAACTGGCTTTCAGTGGTTTAGTTCAGGTATTAACGACTACTGGAGAACATTTGGGGCTCAACAGATTTGGTCCTGTTCCAGTCAAACAGCGGACTCAATGTTGACAATAAAGTCAACTGCAATGCTGATATAAGGCCCAAGGCTCCAACACATGCATAGTACAGATCTCAAGAAGCAGCAGCTTCTGGGTGAGTCATAAGAGCCGTCCCTGAAGTACTCAGGGCTCTTTTGCGAAACATATTTTCTCTGCTGTTCAGCGGCATGCTGAAGAAAAAATATGTTTCACAAAAGAGCATAGTAAATTACAGGTTTATTTTATCTATAAATTCAAAAGAATTCCACTGCGAACATTCAAACATATCCAACATCAGTCATTAACACACACACACACACACACACACACACACACACACACACACACACACACACACACACACCTAATTTCTTTGCAGGTGCTGGCCAACAATTATCAGCATAAAAGAATATATCTGCTATATGTGTTCCCAGTTTTCCTTTTATTCTGCATGAACATAATGACACATAATTTGTAGTTGTCAGTCATCTGTCTGCCTCAGGGCCGTTTGCAGTTACATTGTTCCATACAACGGCTACTAATCATGCTTACACTGTCATGATTTGCATAATAAAAGGTGTCCATCTGGAACATGGGCATTTGAGTTGTTCCAAAATAGAAACATTTAAAAAGTTACAGTAGAAAGATTACTTCCAGAGACTGTCAGCCAGAGATAAAGGCTATGGAGCCAAAGTCCTGTCTCTATGCCACCTTTTATGTCTTGATGACATGACCTTTTTGGGGGGGCATATTCAATACTTTCCACCCTCTGGTTTCACCTTAGAACGATGCTGCGACATTCTGTGTCCTAAATTGAGATTTTGTCACATAGCATTCATGATGCAGACTTCAAAGTCAAAGCATAGGTTTGTTACTTAAAACAGATTCCATCCTCAAAGGTCACAGACGGGGTAATTTTACTTTCCCTAAGCAGACAATCATCAGGATTTAATCTTGAACGGACTGATACATGTGAATTGGCTACATACAGTATTATGGGGTATTGCTCCAACAGAAAGATTTACACCAGTGTGCCAACATCCTGTGAGATAAAGAGAATAACGTTGTCTGGTAACAAAGATGCATGTCAACCTCTGGAAGACAGTGAACCGTTGGCTTTTATAGTCAACATGTGGGAGGAATGTGCCGGTGCAAAGACCCGAGCAACTCTGACAAGGAACAAATCAGTATTTCCAGTCAACTGATTCCAAGCATGTCCAAAACGGCAAGGCTTGTCTGGTGCAGCAGCAGTGAGTACGGACTGACAGTCGTCCCTGGAGGGAACTCACAACTTCCAGGACTCAAAGGATCTGCTGCTAAAGTGTTGTTGCCAGATACCTCCAGGGGTCCATGCTTTGTCAGGTCGGAGCTGTTAGGCAGCATACAAAGGGCCAAGAGCACATTAGACAGCGTCGTCGTAATATTTAGGTTTTTCAGTATACGTTGCTGTTCTTCATTCAGAACATCCGAACTGGGATAAAACTACTGACATGAGTCCAAACTCTACTCAGACTCATCGGGTCTGTTTTACTGCTGCAGGTCTCAGGTCTGTGCGTGTCAATCACTGTGCTCTGAGTGGCGTACTATTTGTTTTTAATTTTAGTACATGCTGCAGTTACCCTTAAAAAGTTTGTACTGTTGCATATAGTATGTTTACAATTGGGACATACTACTTCATCATAAAAATGCACCTTAAACTTTGACCCTCTTTGTCATATCTGTTGTGATCCGCAGCGCGACGTTTGAACTAAAAAAAAAAAAAGGATGCGATTTGGAACGAGTAGGCTTCCTTTTAACGCCTCTTCTTCTTCTTCTTCTCCTTCTACTTCTTCTTCTTCTTCTTCTTCTCCTTCTACTTTTTGCCTACTACATTTACCATTCTATGTATTAGAACATACTAAACCTTTTTCTGGCATACTTGAATAATATGGTCGTTTGGATATTGGAGCGTACGCCCACTGCGGCTGCTTGTTAATTGATTGATTGATTGATTGCTTCTGGTGTTGGATCGGGTTAAATTCATGCACATCATTATCGGGTTGGTTTTCCACTGGTCTTTTTTTTGGAATGGCTCCAACATTTTAGACTTCTAATCTTTTAATATAACTTTTAAATGACTTGTCTGTCTCTGTCTTCTGTCAGTCCTTCAGACCTGCTCTTCACTGTTTTAAACACACACCAGTTATGGCTTGTTGTGATTCAGAGACGCAACAGCCAAATAATTAGCGAGGTCCACGGGCTACTAATTCTATGTTGCTTTCATACTGGCTGTCCATCCAAACAAATAACACAGGAATAATGAGCAGAATTCATTGCATAACCCCTTATTTTCCAGGTGTTTGTGTATTCAGTCGGTGTTGTTCATTAACGTGCTTGCACACTTGTGTTTCTGCACAGGTGGCCTTTCACATACAGCCATACAAGGGACGGACGGACCAGAGCATGCATGACAGCATCAAATACATTATTGACAAGTAAGCTCTCTTGCTATGTGTCCACTTACCACTGTGCATGATTTGTTTCCTTTCACTGAGCTCTGCATGTCTGTTTCTGCGGCCGCTGACGTTAGAAGTCTGCAGATCTGGTGAAACACGAAGCCCGACATGGGAAGATGAGGAACAGGCTGTTAAATATAGATGTTTCCCCTGTGATCCTGCTGTAATGGATCAGAAGGTAGATTTTGCTCTGACTCTAGCCGGTTTGAAAGTGTGTCTAAGGAAATTGATTCTGTATCATTTCATCATACTCAGTTTTTCCCGTGACTCACGGACTGTACAAGATATGTTGGATAGATATGTTTGTGCAGCGAATCGGAAATTGTTTCACATGATAAAATATTCAATGGTAGAAAAAAAAGTAGCCCATGATGTCACACTTTGACTGGGAACAAGAATAAAGAGTCTCAACGATGCTTTGCTTATAATGATACACGACTGGAGGAAATTCAAAGCCCATGCTTTGTTTTGTGCCTTCAGCTGAATCCGATGTCTGGACTTTAAATTGCTGCCAGTATTTTCAGGAACCCACTGGGCTGACCATCTGTATGAAATAAAACCAAAACTTGACAGTCAGAAAGAGGAGATGAGGCTTTGGATGAAACATGAATATCTTCTGAATGTCTGACAAATATGTGAATTCTGAGCTACATTTGGTATTTTAACATCATTACATTTGAAACGCTGGTATAATTATAATTAAACAGACAAGACCACCAAGACAGTTGCTAACACAGACATCTCACCTGACTAACACACTGATCCTGGGTTATACTGATGTACACAGCAGTTTAAATACATAGAAAGGTTTTCCTTCACTAGCATGTAGCTCATCATTATTCTCACCGAGAATGGTAACGTTTGCAGAATCTACAACCTTCAACTGTCGTCTGTTTAACCAGACTGGCTCAGACCCTCAAGCTGCTTTGATTAATATTTATATGAACAATTATTCAAATTACCGTGTTTAATATGAAAATTGATTCACATAGTAATGAACCGAAAGTGAATTGTCTCTGCAGGTATGTGACGCTGCAGTTTCCCTCTGCGCAGTGAAGCATTTTTAACCTCACTGCCAAATGGTAGCAACAAAACAAAAATATCGACAGCATTACAGGCACAACACACTCAAGCTCTCTTAATCTATCTGTACTGTTCAGACTAACTGGACAGAAAAAGTCAACTTGAACATCAAGCAACTAAAATGTCTGATATTTTGCTCTGGGGCTGGTGAAGACCAAAACAAAGCGAGAAAGAGTGAATCTATTTATCACGTCAGCAGAAACACAATTTCAAATTAATTCTGATGTTTCTCCATGTTTGCTACATGTTTAAAATGTCAGCCAAATCAACTTGAGAGGGCTACGATATGTCATGTTTAGCTTGTTGGGGGTCCAAAGAAGCTAACAACAATAACAGAAACAGATCAGTGCAGCTATAATACAGTGTCTGATTAGATATTTCCATTTTCACGTATTATATTCAACCTCAAAGTGCTTCTATTACTTTGTGTTTAGACGAGATCAGCAAGTCTGAAGCCAAGAGAGATTTCAGTTTTCTGACTAATAAGTTACATGTTGTTTGTGTGATTTTAATATTTCTAAATGTCCGACTTTAGTAACTCCTCGTAGTAAAGAACAAACAAAAAAACAACAACCCTGTAGCGGCACACAGCAAAGAAATATAGCAATCATTCATCATCAGCTAATCTTTTTTTAGAGTAGTTATGCCAATTCAATAAACAGTTCCTGTGAGATTTCAAAATGTCTGTCTCTGGTTGTAGACAGTGTTGCACACCCTTTAAATTTGCATTAAAATGCTAAAAAAATTAACATCTGAAAAAAACCAATCATGACTTCCAATGTTTTCAACTTTAAGTGTATTTGTGTTCTGTCATGTTTCTCAGGTATGGAAAACACGGCGCCTTCTACAGATTCAGGTCGAGCACAGGGCGAGTCCTGCCCCTGTTTTATGTCTATGACTCGTACCTGACACCACCTGAGGCCTGGGCGGAGCTCCTGACAGCTAAAGGCTCCCACAGCCTCAGAGGTACACCTTACGACGGGGTGTTTGTCGCCCTCATTGTGGAGGAGCGCCACAAACATGACATCCTCGCCAGCGGCTTTGATGGCATTTACACTTACTTCGCCTCCAATGGCTTTTCCTTTGGTTCGTCCCACCAGAACTGGAAAGCCATCAAGGCTTTCTGTGATGCAAACAATCTGCTGTTTATCCCTAGCGTCGGTCCAGGTTACGTAGACACCGCCGTCCGACCATGGAACAACCACAACACTAGGAATCGGGTTAACGGACGATACTACGAGACGTCCCTGCAGGCTGCTCTGTCCGTCCGACCAGAAATCGTCACCATCACGTCCTTCAACCAATGGCACGAAGGCACGCAGATAGAAAGGGCCGTACCCAAGAAAACTGTGACCCGTTTGTATCTGGACTATCTGCCCAACCAGGCAGACCACTACTTGGAGATAACGCGTCAGTGGGCCGAGAACTTCAACAAGGAGAAGGACAAGTGGTTGATGTGAGCATCAGCATCACGACTGGACATTCGGTCGGCTGCCACTGTTGAAAGAAAGAATCTTAATGTTCATCCACTTACCTGTTTTTCTCCAGCTCCGAGACCTGATGAGATTTTCCCTAAATGTTCACCCTGCCCTCGCTGTTTTAAGTCACTAACATTTTTTTGTACAGGTTAATAATATCTCTGATATGTTGAAACTACAAGGTTGCGTTGGACAGCTGATCGTTGTTTCCTGATTGAGAATATATACAGTAACTCTGCTCTGTAGGGCCGTTTATTTCTTATTTTCTTATGATACAGACTGTCCCTTCCTGTATTTCCTTGATGACCAATTAAAATGTGTGTCTGTTTACTGTTGGAGAATCAGTGTTTAATGTCCAGCGTGAGAGGAACGCACGTAACCTGAGACAGGTAACGGATGGATGTCATGTAACAGAAGTCATGAGATGAAGTACGATGGCTGTGAAGGTTCAGTACGCTGGAGAGGTGGCAGATGGCGTAAGTTGCTGGACGCAAGAGTCCGAGACTGAAAAGGCGAAGTGAATTTCTTGAAAGCAGTGTAATTTTGGTGTGTAAACCCAACAGCAGAGTTTTCCCATAGACTGTACATAAAAGTGGACGTATCTTCCGGGTCTGAAAAATGAGGCCGATGTGGAAGTGCCTTAAGCTGGAATACCACCGTGTGCTGCCAGACGTTGGCTCCAAAAAGCCCCCGGTTCTGTAGACTCCCATTCAACTAGTCTCAGTCTAAAATTATCAGGCAATAAAGTAGCTTCTTATTACATTTCTGGCCGTCCATCGGAAAATTATCCCTCATTAATTGTAAAATAAGCTTCAAAAAGCCATGTTTTGGGGGCGTGTCTGTTTGATTGACAGGCCTGTGGTGCCAGCAGGTTACAGCTATCGGTGGGCAGGACGTAATGTCAATGGGTTTCCAATTAAATTGAATCAGATCCCACCCCCCAGCTCACCAAAATATGGTCACTTCCTGCTCCAAACCGCTCTGAACTACCAAAATCCAAACTCGAGGCTTCATGACGGCCCTTCACAAACCAACGGGTGACGTCACCGTTGGTTGCCGCTCGGGTTTTCCACGTTTTTGTTATCTTAAACCACATGGTTTCTGAGGCATTGCGAGGCAAAGCCGTGACACTGGTGTGGTGTCCTCTAGTGGACTGGCAGGTGTATTAAATCCGTACCTTGTTTCTGCTGCCCTCAAGTAGCCAAGAAATCAGTTATTAGTTTAGAAGATAGGACTGAAATGAAAACTCCTGAATGCTGAAAATTGTCAGGTTGTTTTTTTCTTTTTTTTTGTATTAAGTTACACAGCCCAGTTATAGACTAATCAGTCTACGGACTCTCATGTAGTCTTTTTATTGAACACATTTTAGGTGGCAGGCTGAATCTTCTGCAAAATCACTATAACAGCCTCCTCTGCTTGGTCGGACTTTTTCTTAGGAATGATCCCATGAATTCTCAGATCCCAGCAACTCTACATGTTGATCACTGTGTTATTATTAGTTTTACAAAACGATGAGCACATTTCTACCTTATTCACAAAAGAATGATGCCATTTATGTACATCTAGAAACTGTAAGGTTGGGGAGTTAAATGGTGGTCCTGACGAAGGGATGAGAGGAGAGATAAAATGTACGTTCAGCATGAGGAGACAAATAATGATACAAACAGGGATTAATGAGGATCCAAGTGGTGTCGTGGTAGAAACCCAGAGGCTGATACATAATGAGGGTTATCATTCCTCATGTGGTCGCTGTAATTAGAGAAAAGGGAGATCAGCAGCAGAGCTGGGTTTGGAGGGGAGGGTTTTGATAACTGAGACAAGTAGAAGAGAAAGAGTTCAGACACGTCGAGAAGGTCGGCTCAGAAAACTGCTGTTTTGTGCAGCACTTTGGTCACGAATGGAACCTTTTGTTTTAGGGTTGTTTCCAACAGTGGATCCTTCACTAGCCAGGCAGTTGTGTATTTTAGGACCTTTAATGCACATCTGAAAAGTCTGAAAAGAGAAGGAAATGTTGAGTTTGAATAAAGTGCTCAGAGCATGCTTGCTGTTAACACCCTGCTAACACCTTGGCATTTCAAGCTGTTCGAATCAGAATGTGCTTTAATGAATTCATAAACCCTTCGAGCAGCTTTCACAGTGCAGATTAGGGTGACATACTCCTGTGTAATTTACCAGTGAAGCCTAAGTAAGTGCTTCCATGCCGGTCAGTTGGAAGTGGAGCACATCAAGCGTAGTGAACCAGCCAGTGTCCAAGTAGCCCAGCTTCAGCCCTCGTGTGAATGAGAAATCAGTGGAGCAAAGCTGATCCCTCAGGACACTGCAATGTCATGCTTTAATGGCTCGGTCTCTGTAAAGCCTCCTGCGCCCACAAAAATGACATGTTAACACCAGGCTGCTGGCGGCCTGCTGACAAATTTCAAGACTTTGAGCAGCAATTCTTACGAATTTACAGTTTTGGATTCATGAAATTTCTCCTTTGGGAGGCCTCAGAAACAGAATTAAGATCATCAAGAGGAGCAGTGCTACACAAATAGCCAGGATAATAATAATACTCCCATTAATACAAGACAACCTGCTATCACGGCACAGCGTGTCTCTGTTCACGTTGTACTAGAACGTTGTTTGTTTTTCCAACAAATATTGCTGTTAACTGCTGTAACAGACAGATTTTTAGCATCACTTGTGGGCACAAAGGCACGAGTGGGAAAAGCAACACCAGTTGGTCACTGCAATATCTTAACAAATAATGAGGAGGGCTACATGCCAAATTTAATACTTCTGTGATGCTCTGACTTTTCATCTCCCACAACCAACAAGTGTTTAGTTATTCAATTAACCCTACAAAAAAAAAAAAAAAAAAAAAAAAAAAAAAAAAAAACATTTTCCATGTTTTCCGCATAGGACACATGTGATTACATGTTTACCACATGTTGCAACACATGATGGCATGGGTAAAATATGTGAAAACATTTTCATATTGAAATCTACACGGGCTTCACACACTACAGCATGAAAAACCACGTTTCCATGTTGGTGTCTATATATGGTCACAAGTGATCACAGGTTTTTGCATGTGAAACTATGTTTTTTCTGTAAGGGAGGAAACATCCTCTGGATAAATTTACAACACATTTTGTACAATAATTCTGGATTATTTATATCCTACAAACTTTAATAAATCCCTTAACTTTTTTTTAATTTAGGCAAATCCAATCCAGGTTGTCATTACTTGCCAGTACGCTGTGTTCAGAAAACTTGACAGTTTGTTGCTGACTTGTGGCAAGAACCTGCAATAAAAATAAAACCGGCACTTTGTTTTTAGAACTGATATGCAAACATTAGTATGCTGACACGCTACACAAATGTGGGGCCATGTAAAACGTAACGTGGCAAACATCAGCATGAAAACATCATGTTGACATGAGCATTTTATTCAATGTAGACTCTTAAAGTGTACGGCAACAGATATTTAGATGACTTCATCGTTTACCAAGGGGGAACAGCTGTTCACGTGGACCACAAAACATACATTACTTACACAAAACAGAAAGTAGTGTAGACAGAGTAGTTTGTCTCCTGAGCTGCCGTCCCCAGCAGAGAGCCTGAATTCTTCATCAGCTGGTTCAGTTTCTTCGTGTCGCTGGTTTTCACGCTGCTGCCTCAAAAGATGGCTGCCAAAAAAATGACATCAGACTGGTAGTTATGCAACATCTTGCTGCACACATTACAGGACCTCGGCTTCCTCAAGAAGACCAGTCTGCTCGGTCCCTTCCCGTTGACAGCCTCAGAGTTACATCTCCACGTGAACACCGTGGTACCGGCAGCCCGGCACCACCTCCACCTCTTCTGCCAGGACAGAAGTGTTGTTCAACATAGTCCTGCTCCTCCTGAAGGCCACAACCATCTCCTTCGTCTGTGCTACTTTCAAGAGGAGGTGGCTGCTCACTAAACCGCACTGCACCACCACACCACACCACAATACACCAAACCGCACCACGGTCTCCATCCACCAATGACACACTACACAACTGCAGAGTCAGCAGAGAGTTCCTGCAGATGACAGGACGCTGGGAGAGACCAGACAAAACCAATAAAAGCATAAATATGCCAAAATTAACATTGTAGCTAAGATGGCGCCGTTTCGAAGTTTCAGGAAGTTTTCACTACCAGCGTAAAACGCGACATACAAGCTCTTGTTTTCCAACTTTAATGTGTAAAAACATCAGCACATGTCAAGATTACCTCGTCCTCAGAAGTGACTTTGACTTAGAAATCTTCTGAAGCACATGTGTTCACATTAAACAGGTGGAACATACACATGTATGAATAATCATGACTATGTTTTGACAATTAGGGAGGCACAGTGGTGCATTGGTTAGCATTGTCGCCTCACAGCAAAAAGGTTCTAGGTTCAAATCCGGGTCTGGGCCTTTCTGTGCAGAGTTTGCATGTTCTCCCTGTGCCTTCCTGTGTTCTCTCTGGGTACTCCAGCTTCCTCCCACCATCCAAAAAACATGCACCTCAGGTGATTCCACAAATTGCCCTTAGGTGTGAATGGTCTTTGTTTCCGTCTATGTGTTAGCCCTGTGATGGACTGGCGACCTGTCCAGGGTAGAACCCTGGCTTTCCACAATGTAAGCTGGGATAGGCTCCAGTCCCCCCGTGACCCTGCTCAGGATAAAGGGGGCATAGATAATGGATGGATGTTTTGACAACTGAACCTACTCTATTTTCCGACAGAGACTGTGGGATGTGATGGAACGCTCCAGAAAAAGTTGATGATGATTTTGTCAAAGTAGGATACATGAGGTGTTTACAATCAATGCCATGTTCACAGTCCAAACATGCTGACAGTGTTTTGAGCAAATTAGGCAATTCTGGGAAAAAAAAACAAACATGATGTAAGCTATTTTATACAGTACCATATGTTACAATCAGAAAACACATCAGGTTTCCAACACCAATAAAACATCTGCTGCAAGACAAGTCATTAATCAGAACAATTCAGAATATCCTCATCGCAGCGTGGCAATTCCAGACTGTGTGTGTGTGTGTGTGTGTGTGTGTGTGTGTGTGTGTGTGTGTGTGTGTGTGTGCGTACATACACGCATGGGCTTGTAATGGCATCTTTGTGAGGACCAGTTTCCATTTTAAATCATCACAATGATAACATGTATGCATTTTAAAAATGTGGCTCGTCCTAATTCTTTAAAACTCTCTTTAGAGGTTTTTCTGGTTTTCTATGGGAGTGTATCACCGCCATAAGTCAACTCCCAGAGTATTCAGGGTTTAGTTAGAATTAGGTTGGGGTAGGACTGGGGGGCAGGTTAGGATGCAAGTATCGATTACCAATTGGGCAAAGCAGGCAATTGGCCAACACAATTATTTTTTTACTGTCAATAATTCTGGCATCATCTAATAATTAGTGTATTTCTAAATGTATAGAATGTCAGAAAATAGTGAAAAGTACCTGAGAGAAGTCAATTTGGTTGTATTTGTCGAAAATCCACACATGTTGAATTTAATTTCCTAAAGAAAATGGAAAAACAAGCTAATATTCACAATTTAAGACCCTGGTAACAGATACTAGGCCTATTTATAATGTTTGCTCTTAAGACTTAATTAACTGATCATTTTAATTTGTTGGTGGGTTTCTGGGTCTCTGGGGAAAGAATGATAGTGCCACATAATATGCAGGTTAATGTTTACTTTACAAGGTCAGGAGGAATTATTGTAAGTCTCTTTGGATAAAAGCGTCAGCTAAATGAAATGTAATGTAATTAAATGCCAGTGCGGGTTCTCACAAGTGTGAATGCTTTTGCGCTTAATATGTTGAACAATTTGGGTTTCTTTTGCATTTCATCAATTTCATCAGGTTTGTCCCGAAACCAAAGCGAAAATAATGTTTCCGCCCGGTTTCGAACCGGGGACCTTTCGCGTGTGAGGCGAACGTGATAACCACTACACTACGGAAACAGATGTTGCGTCATAGCCACATGACCAGGAATCTGGCCGATGGGGCGGAAGTATGCTTCACTTTTTGTAGAGTTGATTATAGTTTGGTCTGATGGCAAATTCGGTGACGCGTACCGAGTTCCATAAGCTTTTCTTTCTTTTACAGTTTCTTTAATAGTTAACTACATTTTGCTGCTAATACTTCCTTTCTTCAGCTTAAGTAGGATTTTTTTTTTTTTTGCATGCAAAGTCTCTGCTTGCTCACAGCTGAGAAGTGAGCAAACCTTCATCAAATTAGCTACTTAGCGTCGTTTTAATGACTGTTTCTCCAACATCTAAATAATGTTTGCATCATTACAGCAGCTCAACTTAATCATCATGCAGAAAAAAGGTCGTACTAAACAAATGAAGGGTTAGCCTAGCTTAGGCTGGTTGATGCTGTCAGTAACTTTAAATAAAACAACCAATACAACAGTATGATTAATAAAAATATCACAACTCAGACAAAAGTCTAGTGTGAGCAAATCTGCATGTGTTTACACAATCAAAGGGAAATGTAACATGTCAGATGAATTATTAGTGGAAGCAGAGTTTCACTGTTGCAGCTGGTTTAAATTGATATAGTTTAACCATCAGAGAAAACCACTCAGAGCACAATGAAGATGTTTTGTAGTTCTGTATTGAGTGGGAGGTTCTCAAAGGACCAATCTGCACTTTATAAGGCATTGTAGTTGTCAGTATATTCAATAAATAGCCTCTCATACATTCTGTAAAACCTTCCCTCATTTTCTTTTGTCTGCAGAGAAAAACACTCAGATGTAAGAGCCCCATCTGGTGGAGTTTACAGGCATCATGGAAACACTTTCATTTACCACCACCCATCAAACCTGTTTGTGATGATCATTTCTATAAAAATAAAGACTAGGGCTTTGTTCATATTGTCCACGATATAGTTCACTACGTAGTGTAGAAGTGGCCGATCCTAATAATGGATCATGTTCACTACACAGTTCAGTATAGAGACAATCTGAACACTGCATAGGAAACAGCACATTGTCGTTTCAATGTTAACTTGAACATTGACGAGTTTTTGTCTTACAGATTTATATATCTAATGTCTCTACCCACCTTATAAATAATGTCCTTACATAGGGAGCTCAAACATGCTTAGAAGTCAATCAGACACTCCCAAAGCTTCTGTCTCAGCGCAGCAGATATGAAGTCCGTGTACCGCCAACAGAAATCCTTGTGGACAGCATATATTTACATTTACTCAGGTACTGTGCTGAAGTGTTGTTTCCACAGATCTTGCAGCAGTAGTTGATATTCAGTCTGTGGAGTTTAGAAAGTCGGTTTGAACCGGGCTTTTGCTCTTATGTACACTTTGACAATAATACTTTAATACCTTTACTTAAGAAGGACTTTAAATGGAGAACTTTAACGAGGAAGTGATTATCCTCAAGGTGCAATGTTGGTGATTTTACTGTAAAGACCAGTGTAGGATTTAGTGACATCTAGTGGTGAGGCTGCAGATTGCAACCAATTAAAAACTACTTCAACCTCCCTTTACAAGTGTGGAAGAGAATCTAAGGTTTACGCAAAACTCATTAAAGGTCCTCTGTGGAGCCGGTGATTGGTTTGTCCTTTCTGGGCTACTGTAGAAACACAGTGGTGTACCATGGTGGGAGAGGAGTGTTCAGGGCTCATTCCAACACAAACACAACCATTGTAAGTTCCAGGTGAGTACACAGAAACCACATTCACCAACAGACAAGATAAAGACAAACAGCACAGTGACAAAAGTACTCAGTTTATTATGATGATCAATGGTTGCCACGGTACAAAGTCATGAAAAGGGGTATGTAAAACATTACGACTTACAAATAAAAAGAAACGTGAGCGAATGTGTGATAAAAAATATAGGAAATTTAAAAAGAAGCTCCTTGGAAGTTATGTCTACTCATTTCTTCTGTTCCTTCCGTCTACAACAGGCCTTGTCTCTTCAGATCCTCGTAGGTCTTCTTGTTGACCACGTTTCCACTCGAGTCCTCGTACTCTTCCTGAGAAGCACACAAGTCAAGTGATGAGCAGAAGCATTACATTCAGAGAGCATCATGTCCTGGACCAGTTGTTGTGACTGTGTACTTGCCTCTGTGTCTGGCTGCCACCGCTCTAAAGCCTTCTGGGACTTCAGCTTTGCCCACACTGGAGTTAAAAAAAGACAAATCACTTCTTAAAACCAACTTACACAATACATTAATTACAACAAAGTTACGTTGACAAGCAGCTAAACACTTACAAGAGACGGCATCCTCGATCTGTGTGACGTTGGCGAAGTGGGCAGTGTTGGGGATTCCCAGGCAACGCATACCGTGAGCATGCCTCCACTCCTGTCACAGAAACAGCAAAATACACTTCAGTTCAAGACTCCTAACATTTAACAGTGGAACCGTGAGGAAACAACAACATACTGCGAAGTGTCTCTGGAAGGCTTTGGGTCCTCTGTAAGTGTAGTTTCCACAGATCTCACAGTTGTAGTTGATGTTGAGCCCGTGGAGCTTGTAGAGCCAGTACGGGATCGGCTGCAGGGAATAAAACAGGAGTCAGCAATCAAGACAGTCACAGTTCGGTGTTCAGTAAATACTGCATGTGCAGCACAAACAGACAGAGCTGCAGGCTGAGGCTCAAAGAAACGTGAAGGGTGGGAATCAAGTTCAAGCATTGTGGATTCACTCAAAAGAAAAGAGGGGAAGTGTGCGGCACCTGAACACCGAGACATGAAACACCGACAGTGAAGCTGCGTGACTGTTTACAGAAGTTAAAGTTGTAGTTTTGTGTTAATTTGCTTTGTCTTGCAAAGCTACTTATTTACTCATTAAATTATTAAGACTACAAAATATGTTGAGCAAGTGGGTGGTGCACTGTGTTGTTCCACCAATATAATGTTATTATTAAAGCTGATTTTGGACATTTGTGGAAGATAAGAATCACTATTTTTACATGAACAGATTTTTTTTTTGCATTCATACATTATTCCGTTTTCTATTTTGAGTGCATAAGTGTGTTCAAACTGACAGGTATGGCAATATGCAGTAGACCAGCTGGATGATGGTGTACTCAATGTTAACAAAACTGAGTATGAAGTGCTGCACACTTCTCACCCTTAACGATCGCCGTCATGGCGACGAGGCGAAAGGAAGCTGCAGTTCATTTTTCACTCAATGCCATCGATGCATTTATTGTGTGAAACAGAGCACATGAAAACACGTCCATGTTTAAGTAGAAGGAGCAAAGAGATCGAACAGACATGCTGGTGGGTGATGCGTTCAAGTGCACAACGGCAGGGTTGGACTTCAGACAAGACTACACTGTCACATCACACGACACAAGTAAGTATACTACGAGTTAGTAAGTAGGTGAATTTAGACACAGCAAAATAAACCTGTGTAGGTCAAGTATGTGATGTGTTCCTTTTAAACGATTGGTCCTGGTCAGATCACATTTTTGCCCTCACTGACAGTTTTACCATGAAAGCTAACAGAAGAGGAAGAACTGTAAGAGACAGGTCCCGTCCTGACGGGACGCCGTCAGCTCAGAGGACCTCATGCACCGTGAAGTCATGTTAAATGTTGTGTTTGAGTTGTTTTGTACAGGAGGGATGATCAAGCCGTGGCCTCACCTTGCCGTCCCAGCCCAGCGGCAGGTTCTTGGGGTTGTAGATGATCTCGTTGTCTTCGTCTTCGCTCTCACTCTCACTGAGCTGCTCCTCCTCCTCCTCCTCGCGCTCTTCTCCGGTCCTGGCCTGCTTCCTCTGCACGTTCTCATGAGTCAGCTGCCTCTGCTCCTGTAAACACCCACGACATCCACAGCAGTCATTAAACTGCTCCTACAAGCTGGGAAACACTTAACAGCCTTCCCGTGTGACTCTAACAGCGGCGTTAACCTGATGATTTACAGACTCACCCCGAGGACCTCCACGTATTCATACACCTGAGCTTCCAGGAAGCCAATTTCCTTGTTCCGCTCTGTGTCTCTGCAGGAGTGACGGATGGACATCGTTATGAATGCTATAATGAACAGTATCATCGCACACGGTCGGCATTAGACGGCAAGTTTTACACCCACTTACTTTTTAGGGCCTTTAGCTTTGGGATTCTTGGCAAACAGTGACGGGTCCAGTGATTCCAGGGATTTGCCTTTAGTGCTGAAGAGTCTCTGAGCTCTCTCCTCCAGAGTCCTGTCCACACAGACACACCTTAGACCAGGAGTCTGAATCAATCATGTTACACACTGCGATACTGACTGGAGTTTCAACACTAGCCTCTAAACCTGCAGCTCCCAAACCGGGTGCCATGACACCCTGGGGTGCTTGAAAGACAGGCACACGTTGACATCATTTTGACTTTCTCTCGCTGCATATTACGAAGCACCATTTGTCTTCCATACATTTTTTAATTATGTTTTCAAACATGTCTGACTGGAGATAATGGGCACACGCGCTCAACATTGTTAAACGTGTCACTGACGGCTCACGGTCCCCCATTGTCTAAATGTGATTTCCAGGTATTATTTTAGTTGTATTTTCCAGGAGCCCGGCAGTCAGAAATAATACCTGTCTGAATGAGCAATGGAAAGATGTGTCGCTGTAAACACAGTTATAAAAAAACTACGTGGCCGGGGTTTCTACTCCAAGTCAAATGTCAAATTCCCCAACTTTCACTGTTCAGTCTATGACCTCAGATGGCCAGTGATGATGCTGCCGTTGTGCTGAGCAGACAAGAAACGGTGACATTTCTGTTACAAACGGCTGCCACATGCCCCTCCGGTTGCGACAGTATTGTAAGAAATTATGTCTAAATACTGGTTGCAGAGGAAAAGAATATTATCGAATAATAAGCTACATTTTCAATTTCTTTCAGTGAGCACTAATGCTACCAAACATACACACGGACAATAATTAACTACATGGAAAATATTACATTTTGATAAATGGCAACAAAAATTTAAACATGCAAACAAAACACTGATATTGAATGACTTGGCCCAAAAATGATCAAATTCCCTGACTTTCCCCGTCTGGAAAAGAGTTTGTTAGAATTCTCTGAAATTCGCTGACCTGGGAACCCTGTGTGGCTTCATCTGAGCTCTAAACACAGAAATCTGAGCGTACGGTAAAACCTCAAGTGAGTTAGAACAGCTGGAAGTGAGTTAAAGAGACATCCTGTGACATCAAAAGACAGAACATCCTTCTCTTTAGGAAGCAAAAATACTGAATACTTTAGGTGACATATTGGCATGAAAACAGGTGGATGGAAACACACCTGGTATGAATGGGTGCTTATAGACCAGAGGAACAATGAACTGTTGGAGGAAATTCCCCCTTTTTGTGTCCACGATGCAGAAACTGAACCATCGTAGGTGTAAGGATCCGTTTTGGGCGTTTTTAGCTCCGAGGGTAGAAACTACATTGACACAAGTGTGCGGTGTTTGTTTTACCACAACCACACACTGCTTTCCAACAGGGGAACTACGTCGTTATATTATTCTCTTCAAAGCTACCAGTATTCGTTGACAAAAACATTTTACCGCGAAGAACAGAGGCGCTGCTGGTCGACCGCTGCCTCAATCGGTTTGTTTGTTATGTGACTTTGAAAAGGCTTCAACAAGTCAGTTCGGAGGCAAACTAACTGCAAACACTGGAAACAAAAGCCTGTAGGTGCTGTGGAAAAGCTAAGCTAAAGGTTATGGTTATTTTTTCTGCATGCTCACCCTCCACACTTCAATCCCAGAGCCATGAGAGCAGACTTCAATCTATCAAGACCCAGAGAGGCCAACTCCTGTGACAAAATAAGAGAGAAACAAGTGAGTAGAAGCTTGAATGAGCAACTCTAATTTTAATATGAACTGTTAAACATTCAAGTATTTTTTTTTTTACCTCCCAAGAAGAGAAAGCAGAGAGGTCCAGATGAGCTCCGGCATGTGTCAAAGCACTACTTGTCTCTTTCTGCATTCAGATCAAAGAAAAACAAAAGGTCAACGAAGATCAGTTCCCAGAACTCGAACCCTCCTCACACCAGTCGGTCCCATCAGAACTCACCGGCCAGCCCGGAAACGTCCCGTTCTCCCATTTCTTCTCAAAATCTAACAGCACTTTGCCGTAGAGCTCGTTCTGGTCCAGCAGAGGTTTGACCCGTTCTGTGTAGTCCTGCAGGTACTCCAGCAGCATCTCCAAATACCTGCGTAACAAGTGGCACAAACAATTGGATACATCATTCATGTGCGAGTGAGGAGGAACATCGTTTTGTTTCTGATAAATAATAAGCAGGAGGACCTACTTTTTGTATTCAGCATTCTTTCTGTCTTTGGGGATGTCAAAGAGCTGGTCAAACGAAGACAGGTACGTGATGTACTCCAGTTTCTGTAAACATGCAGAGGCACAGAGAGGCGTTAGAAACAGAAAGGTCCAGTTTGGAGTTTCATTCTACGTTCATGAGAATGAATTAAGTAGACGTTTAACCTCAGCTCCCTTTAAGTTGATGTACTTCAGATAGCAGTCGTGGAGGTCGAGGTAGCGGCCGTATCCCTCCTCATCGGTGAACTCCACCATGTCTGAGGAAAATAAACAGAGCTGTGAGTTTCTTTAGCAGTCGTCTATTAAAAACAGTCACTATTTCTGCAGGATCCAGATTAATACTAGTCACAAGTGCACAACATTTGTATTGATTGGTTTTCGTTCTAGTGGCAGGGTGAACAGACATGGGATTATTTCATGAGCTGCTGTTATACGTAATTAAAAATAAATAAATGTGAATATTACTGAGTGTAATTAATACACTATGAGCATACAGAGGTGCTTGAAAGTTTGTGAACCCGTTCAGAATGTTCTATATTTCTGCATAAACATGACCCCAAAACATCATCAGATTTACACACAAGGCCTAAAAATACTTAAAAAAAAGAACATGATTAAACAAAAAAATATTGTACTTATTTACTTGTGTGCTGAGGAAAACAATGTGATATTATATATTACTTCACTGTGCTCTTCACTGAGGTTTCTCTGAATTTCTTCAAAACTATCTGGGCTGTAGTTTCCAGTGGAAGCTGTGTTTTAATTCAATCACTGCACATCTGCTCTAACTTTGTGCAGAAAAAAAAATCTAATAATTCTGATCTGCAGGTTTCCTCTGGGGATCGTGTTTTTTTTCTCAGTGTTTATACGGTGATTTTATGTCATACAGCTTTGTGATTACATTCAGCTGGATCGAATCATTCTCGCTGCAACAAGCTCCTTTGAACATTAATTCCAATATCTTGTAATCTGGATCAATCTAAAATGCATTTATTTGATTGACTAGATTGTTGCAGCTCATCCTCTTCTCATATGAACACTCTCACTGGGAGACGGGATCTCGGTTTGGAGAAGCCGACCCTGACAGAGACAGACTCGCTCTGTTAAACTGCTGTTGTGAGACAGAAATGGAACCAAAGGTTTGAAGCAGATTTAGACTTACTCTGAGCCTCCTCACTGGGGTTGTCTCTGGCCTTCATCAGCTCCTCAAACTCTACAGACATGGGAATAGAAATCTACAGGAAACACATGACAGCGTTATTGTCAGATACTGAGTCAAAAGGTATATATATATGGCGTCTGATTTGACCGTTTACAACGAGGTGAAACACCTCATTTGGGTGCTTTCTGTGAAACTCTTTAATCTGCTTCAAGCGGTTGTAGAACTCTGCAAACTCGTTTGGTCCCGAGATGGCAGCAAGTTCATCCCTCCTCATTCTGTCAGAGAGAGATGGGCCGAGAAAATAAAGAAGTCATAAGAATACAGCTCATTCATCTAAGTTGATGGAAAAATACGGACAGAAGAAATCATTCAGAAAGCAAATATTTGTGCAAAAGCACAGAAAACAGACAGTTTTCAGGAATTCACGAGAGGTATCTTTGGCAACATCTGTAAGATCCACCCAGCACATCTGGATATAAGTGAAAGCAAGTACACAGTCAGTTCGACACGTAGAAAAAGCGTACCCATCTTTGTCTTCATAGGAGTCTCTGAGATTTGCGCTCACTTCCATATACCTCTGTGAAAAGACAAACAGACACTGTCCTTATTTCCTCTGTTGAACATGAACAATGGCAGAGTAACAAAGTATAACGAGGCATATTCACCTCGTTACTATAACACAAATATTGAACAGCTCAGTTTTGCGGTGATATTTGATGGTGACACTCGTTACGTTATTGATCTCTAGTCTTCCACTTAGTTACTGCAACAATAGGATGGCTGCCTTGTACTCACAAGTTAACTGTAGGTTTTGTAAATTGTGAGTTAGTTAGTTAGTTAAGTCTTTATCTAACTGGTCAACACCAACATGAGCCAGCGACGGCGTTTGCAGCATATCTATATATACCTATATATACATATATATAGATATCTATATATAGTATGTAAAATGTTACTTACATCCAACATGGCTCTTGTTCGATGATCTGAATTAATTTGTTCCCGCAGCTGAAACAACATTTTAAAACAAAGAAGTTAAAATCACTGATTTCCTTGTTTACAGTAAACGTTAGCTGATGCTAATGCTCGCCCACCGTGGACTTCTTGTGTAACATTTCTTTAGTTTTAGCATCCATCAGCCTCTCTTTCTCCTCGTGGTAGCGACGCTGCTGCTCCAAAATAGTCTCCATTGTTGTAGAAATGTGTTGTAAGTTTACTGCAGACAAAAGTACGGCTTTTAACAAGCTAGCATCAAACGAGTAGAAAGTGGTAGCCACCGCCGTTTCTGCGACGTTTATTTTCAATGGCGCATGTTGGTGCTAAGTAGCGTCCGTCACTGAACTCGACGTAAGAGAAACACCAACGAGTGACAAAGGTTCCGCAGTGGTCGACACAAAAATGGACAATGAACGACAACAATATTTCTAAAATGTGTTTTTAATTTGCTTCCGAGACACATGCGTTACAGATAACGTCAAAATAACACAATTTGTTGGAAATAGTGGTTTTAATTTGTTATGAACTTATAGTCTCGTGACATTTTCAGGTCATTTTAACTGTATTCACTAGTCACAATGTTTAAGAGGAGTTGAACAGCAGCAGTCCGCTCAGCCAGACTTCATTAAGTCTTCATTTTCTCAGTGCAGCTGAACACTGACTTTCAATCATGAAGATTCAGGAAATTGATTCTGAAACCCTCATGCCCACTCTTCAAACAAGATGCATTTGCAGCATACTCGATTTGCTCTTTTTTTGCACTTCCTTTGTAGTCTGCACTCCCATCAAAGCTGCCATAACGCTTCAGAAAGCACACAGCGCGCACTCGCGTGGGAGCGCGCACGGAGGGGGTTTGGTTTGTCAAGTTTGGGCTAAAAAGAAACAGACCGGAAGTATCGACTCTCTTCCTAAAAACAAAAGACTTATTACACATTAATTGAAGAAAAAAAAACGTGAGAAATAGCATGTATGACAATTCGTAACTCTGAGGCATACATATTTGATCGTTTTAGATATTTACTGTTGTGTTTTTATTTTCATGAGCGCCAAAGAATCAAACAGCAAAGACCGAGAAGTTAAAACTGATCAAATATATCAAAACAATATACAACTTTATCGGTCAAAAGAGGTGAAATTCACGTTACAACAGCAGCATAACAAAACAATACAGCCAGATAAGTAATTAAATCAAAAGCTACACTATATAGCCTCCATACATGGGTATACAAGTAGATTGGCCTCGTGGACAAATGGACATTACAATACTTGGGTCATTTACCTGAGCTTTGCATTGTGCAAATATAAATATGCATAAGTAACCACGTGCCTGAGCCTTGCATTGTGCAGATAGCTGTGGAAATATAATTACGCATAAGTAACCATGTAAAACTGAGAGATAAGTCATTAGAATTTTTTTTTTATTTTATTTTATTTATTTATTTTTTTACTGAGTATTTATTCCCTGAATTTCCCTTTTTGAGTGGAGCGTTTGACTTATTTGCGGTGTTAAAATGACTTAGCCTACTTTTATCTTGAAAAGCAAGCCGAACACGTCAGAGCCGATCCAGTCGGGCTTTTATTTTGTGAGACAAAACAGGAAGCTGAGCTCGTAACTGTTGCCACCGTGACAGTCGCGGTTTGGCACATTCTCCGGCAGTCAGTCAAAGCAGCGGACGGTGAGCAGCGGGCCAGCAGTGTTGCGGATTTACGGACTAAACAGTGGACGTTACGACACGGTTCTCTCACCGCCTTGTTCAGTCCGCTCAGAAAGGTGAGTCGCTCGTGTTCATCTGGGAAAAACAACAACAACAACAACAACCACTCTACAAACAGAATGGAGGTTTATTACGTTATCTTCTGGAGGAGGGGGCGGCGGCGGTTGGGGGGGGAGAGAGGGGGGGAGGAGGAGGAGGTGGGGAGAGGAGGAGGAGGTGGGGGGGTGAGGTGGGGTGTGGGGGGCGTCCAGTCTGTCTTTTGTGCTGGAGCGGGTTTGGTTGTGGTCAGCGCGAGCTCCGGTACTGGAAAGGCCAAATGTTGTACAAGTGGTTCCGTTCAGCTTCTCTATTCTTCCGATATGAAGGTATCTCGTGACGAGGCTGTCTTGCCGTTAACTCTTCATACACAGCCGACCAGCCGGGGGACCGGGGGGACGGGGGACGGAGGGGGGGACCGGGGGGACGGGGGACCGGGGCGGCGGGAGCTCGTGGGCTCCTCAACGTTAGCCCGACACGAGCTTTTCGGTGTTTGGTACCAAATAGAGAACCTCTCCCCGATCTTCATCGCAAACCTCATCATTTTTAACCCGACTGATGTGTACATTCATAGACGCACTTCTTAGGATTGCCGTGAAGGACCTTTAGCATCACGAGTAGCCTCGTATTAATTCGGTATACACCCATTGCACCTAACTGCACTTAAAAAACATGAAAACTTAAGTAATGGCCAGCCATAACCTTTTTCACTGAAATATGTTTGCCAAGCTAACAGTGCGAACCAGATGGAAAAGTGGAAATGACCTTAATTTAAAAAGCTGGATTGTTTACCACTACATACCTTCCAGTCAGTGAAAGGTTATAAGTAAAAAAAAAAAAATAACTCGTCAGCAGGAAAGCATGGCGCAATTTAGCTTGCTGCCTTGTGTTTAAAGGGAATGTGTCATGTTGGTGTCCTCACACCAGAGAACGGAAAGTATGGGACTGTGGCTTCTCTCTTGGGTGTGATTTATCTGCAGGCGCGCTCAATAACAGTATTTGGAAAGCTTCACCAGGCTTGGTAGTTAATGGTTGAGGTGTTGTGACAGTTTCACACTTGAGGGGAAGAAAAACATCTGCCCAATCACTTGTGGCAAAGAGCCCAAGGTAATCTTCTCTTCTGTTTTTAACTTTTACTTTCAGTGTGTTTGTCTTCACCTGACAACAGGAAACACGTCATTTCGACATGATATTGGCTCACCAGAGGATTCAGTGCATGTTACAACCTTTGAAATGATGCCCCTCTGTATCATCCTAACCCATATAATCCTCCAATTATCTCTCATATCAGCTCACCACTAAATGCAGTTAATTGCATCAGATAGTCTGTGTGCTGTTGCTGTTTGTCAAATGTCAAAAGCTGGGTCAGTTTGCCAAAGCCGCTGTCTTGTTTATTGAACAGTCTGTCCTTACTTCTGTCCAATTTGATATTCATTTCAGCTAACAGCAAAAATGCCCTCACAGCTATTCGTCTGTATCATACATTTTTCATACCAGGCTGAGGAATGTAAATAGAGTCGTTCACCTTGAGCCTTACGCACACTCATACATACACACACACACACACACACGCACACACACACACACACACACACACACACACACACACACACACACACACACACACACAGAGTGATGGGGGATTTGGATTTAGCCAACACGACCTTGTAGGTGTCTTTTATTATTGAGACTCAAGGGTTGTGACCATCAGACGTTAGACTTGGCTGATTCTGAGAATGAGAGCTAAAATACGAGGTCTGTATTTAACACACTAAACTCTGCAGCTGCAAAGGTCCTTTGTGGGAGGATACAGCATAACCCCGCCGGAGGAACACGTGGGTCTGAACTCGGTTATTTATCATTGATCAATGTACTCATTATCTCAGTTTACTACTTTAAAAGATAAAGAAAGCCAGACAAACATCCACATTCGAGCGGCTTAAACTACTGATTTAGCCATTTTTGGCAAATACATTAAATGATTATCAACAATGTTGCCAATTATTTTTCCGTGGATCAAAACTCCTGCTTCCTTTTAAACAAGAGTAGAATGATAATATGGGTAATATTGGTCTTTTGTCTAAATCAGTGCTACTTGAGGAAGCATCATCACATCCATCCATATAAATACAGCGGTGTGAAAAAGTGTTTGCCCCCTTCCTGATTTCTTATTTTTGTGCATGTCTGTCACACTTAAATGTTTCAGATCATCAAACAAATTTAAATATTAGTCAAAGATAACACAAGTAAACACAAAATGCAGTTTTTAAATGAAGGTTTTTATTATTAAGGAAGAAATTCTTTTTTTGATTGTAAAGTTTTGTTGTAAGGACTTTAATGTGTTAAGTGCCATGAAATAACCTATGTTGTGACTTGGCGCTATATAAATAAATAAAGTTGAATTGAAAAACAATCCAAACCCACATGGCCCTGTGTGAAAAAGTGTTTGTCCCCTAAACCTAATAACTGGTTGGGCCACCCTCAGCAGCAACAACTGCAATCAAGTGTTTGTGATAACTTGCAATGAGTCTTTTCCAGCTGTGGAGGAATGTTGGCCGACTCATCTTTACAGAGTTGTTGTAATTCAGCCACATTGGAGGGTTTTCCAGCACCAACCTCCTTTTTAAGGTCATGCCACAGCATCTCAATAGGATTCAGGTCAGGACTTTGACGAGGTCACTCCAAAGTCTTCACTTTGTTTTTCTTCATCCATTCAGAGGTGGACTTGCTGGTGTGTTTTGGATCATTGTCCTTCTGGAGAACCCAAGTTGGCTTCAGCTTGAGGTCACGAACAGACGGCCGGACGTTCTCCTTCAGGATGTTTTGGTAGACGGTAGAATTCATGGTTCCATTTATCACAGCAAGTCTTCCAGGTCCTGAAGCAGCAAAACAGCCCCAGACCATCACACTACCACCACCATGTTTTACTGTTGGTATGAGGTTCTTGTTCTGTTACTTTTACACCAGATGTAACGGGACACACACCTTCCAAAGATGTTTTCTGGCAAAAATGAGACGAGCCTTAATGTTGTTTTTGCTCAGCGGTGGTTTTGGTCTGGGAACTCTGCCATGCAGCCATTTCTGCCGAGTCTCTTTCTTCTGGTGGAGTCATGAACACTGACCTTAACTGAGGCAAGTGAGGCCTGCAGTTCTTTGGATGTTGTTGTGGGGTCTTTTGTGACCTCTCGGATGAGTCGTCTCTGCTCTCTCGGGGTAATTTTGGTCGGCCGGCCGCTCCTGGGAAGGTTCACCACTGTTCCATGTTTTCTCCATTTGTGGATAATGGTTCTCACTGTGGTTCTCTGGAGTCCCAAAGCTTTAGAAATGGCTTTAGAACCTTTTCCAGACTGATAGATCTCAATTACTTTCTCATTTGTTCCTGAATTTCTTTGGATCTCAGCATGATGTCTATCTTTTGAGGATCTTCTGGTCTCCTTCACTTTGTCAGGCAGGTCCTATTGAAGTGATTTCTTGATTGAGAACAGGTGTGTCAGTAATCAGGCCTGGGTGTGGCTCGAGAAATTGAACTCAGGTGTGATAAACCACAGTTAAGTTATGTTTTAACAGGAGGGGGCAAACACTTTTTCACACAGGACCATGTGGGTTTGGATTGTTTTTCTCCCTTAATAATAAAAACCTTCATTTTAAAAACTGCATTTTGTGTTTACTTGTGTTATCTTTGACTAATATTTAAATTTGTTTGATGATCTGAAACATTTAAGTGTGACAGACATGCAACAAAATTGGACATCAGGAAGGGGGCAAACACTTTTTCACACCACTGTATATAGTGATTTATATTCAATTCAACTTTATTTATATCGCGCCAAGTCACAACATAGGTTATTTCATGGCACTTAACACATTAAAGTCCTCACAACAAGACTTTACAATATCATACAGAGAAACCCAACAATTCAACAATTCCCACATAAGCAAGGAGGGGAAAAAAAACCTCCTCTTTCAGGGAGAAAAACCTCCAACAGAGGGAAGAAAAACTCCCTCTGAACAGGAAGAAACCTCCGACAGAACCAGGCTCAGAGGTGGAGAACATCTGTTAACAGAACCAGGATCAGAGGTGGAGAACATCTGCCTCGACCGGTTGGAGTGAGAGGAGAGCAGAGAGAGAAAAGGACAGCATACATTATATGTATATAAAGATGCTGAGTAAATTATCCAATTGACATATATTGGAGAATGAAACATCTTGAGCTTATACACAGATTTCCATCCTGGTAATACAGTAAAGAACCATTTATCATGTACACAGATAATGTTTTTATTTAAGCTTTAACTGGTTAAATGCATATAAACGCAGTTGGCATAGCATAATTTGCAAATCATTTAATAGAATAGCTTTTAAAAAAATTGTATCTGAGGGCTCCATAGACTAGTACATTTCTTCTTCTTGATCACTCTTTGTACACCTCCAGTACCCAGTACACAATCTCTGTGTAAAATAACCCTCAGCCATAAAATAAAATAATAATTTGCTCAGTCGACTGAGGGGTCTCCAACAGATGATGCGACTCGTTGACTTTCAGGGGGCAGCCCTAACCTGGTGTGTATTTCAGAAGCATTGAATGTATATTTCCATAAACAATGCATTAGTATTAGGGGTGTAACGGGGCACAAAATTATTAATTCGGTTTGTAGCACGTTTTGTGTACAGCCAAGGAAACAAAAGAATTGCACAAATTAAAATGTTTGTCATACACTTTCAAAAAAGTAACACTATTTTTTCCTGGAATAATTGTGTCAGTAAAGAAGACTCTGACCTGTTTATCCTCAAGTACAGCATAAAATAAATCAAGTGCCGATGTAACTTGAGTTAAACTTTATTAAAGGCAGCACTACCGTTTCAGTTTTAGTACTTCACAAAATAAAATGACAATTTATTTTCTGGAAGTGTAAGTGAGTAGAGATAAATATGTTTGGATCACAGATGTGACTGAACCAAGGAAGCATCATCCCAAAGCGAGTGTACCACACAAACTTAAACCCCTGATGAATCTACATTCATGCATTTAACACATTTGACCGTCCCATCTTCTCATGTGAGGATTTGCTACTTTGTCATGTATACATTACAATACAATAAGATTTGTTACAACTGTATTGTCTGTTTAAACTGTCATTCATGTTGCATCCACGGGCATTTCTGTTCAAGAGATTCACACACAGATTAAACATGCACTTATTAATGTGACACTTTGCATAAATGTACAAAACACATAAAGCAGTCATAACAATCAAATCACCTTATATCCTCAGGAGTCTGATCTCAGTCATCAGCACACTGATTTAGTTTGGTTACAGGATCCACTAATGTATAAAGCTTTTCTTCAGGCTGTTAGATTCAAACCGAGCGACTCTATATTTCCTACTTAAGGGCAGAAATGGTCACTCTCCATTTAAAACATGCAGGGAGTCAGAATAAACCCTGGTGTTCACAAGTCTGAGCAAGCTGTTACGAGTTATTTAAAAGGGGTGTGCCACAGGTTGGCTAATAATCTCTGCACAGGTTTGAATTTGATTATATAGTTTAGTTCTCAGGTCATGATGCAGTGCAGCATGAAACTCCGAATAACTGATTTAAAAAAGAGATAAACATATGGCTGTGAGTCGAAGAAATGTGCTGAGTTCTGTGCTGTGCTGAATAAATTCTGTATCAGAGGTTCATGAAGTGCGACATATATCCTGACACCCGGTTATTGACTATATTACATTGTGAATTGTCACTACAGGCAACAGCAACCGAACCTTTCGTTTTCCTGGACTGTGCAAGTGAAATTAGAGAGATTTGAACTGAAAATGAAAACAGGAAGCTGTGGCGCTGGGCCGACCACCGGTGTGACTTTGATCACTCGGTGACAGCTACTGTATGTCTGTGTAGGACTGGCCCTGCTGGAGCAGTCCACACAAAATATTGTATTTATGTTTTCCTACTTTATCTGCACCCGTTTCCTTTCAGTTCCGTGTGAGAGTGTCGACTGTGTTTTTGCCGTCATTGATGGTTGTGTTAGTTTCTCTCCTCTCCTCACTGCAGGAATCACACACACACACACACACACACACACACACACACACACACACACACACACACACACACACACACACACACACACACAGGCAGGTGAAGTGAAGATAACATGACTTGAATTGATGACAACCACAGTCATTATGTTGAGTGCAATAAAAGCCAAAACAATGAATATATTAATGGAGGGATGTCGACCAAATGAAGCTGGTAATAATTTCAAACGAATTCAATTGAAAACCAGACAACAACATGAATACAGGAATTAAGCCTATTAGACTAGAAGTTAGTGTTGAAATGATGTAAATAGAAACTTTGATGGGCAGGACAATCTTCAACAACATTTTGGCAAAGGATGTGCAGTTAAGGGAATTCATTGTTGGGGTTTTTTAGAGCGTGAAAAGTCAAGAGATGACAGGAAGTGAGAAGTGGTTAAACGGGAAGAGACAAAAATGTCCTCGGCTGGAGTCAAACCAGGGACGTCATTGTTCATGGTCGGCATCGTAACCCCTCAGCCTCCGGACTGCTGCTTCATCTGTTGTTGAGGTCCTTTAGTAAGCCAAAATACCAAATCTCTGGTTGTAGCTAGCACTACTTTGCTACTTTTCTCTGTAAAGGGAATATCTTTGGATATTATAATTCCTTACATAAAAGTTTTAGGACATCCTATCTGTGCTTTTAAACCTTAATCTGGAAAATAATCAACATATTATTCAATTATTAACATGCTAACATGTCCAGCTAGTTAATTTTAGAACATTTCAAAAAGAGTGGCATTAGGATTTACCCTCAATACACCAACCTGACTAGACCCATCCAGATGAAGAACCCTGCAGCAGAGTGTGTGTGTTTGTTTACACACCGTGTCCCTAACATGTGTGCAACTCCCCCGCAGTGTCAGCATGTCCAGTGAGGTGCAGCCGAGGCCGGACGACAGCCCCAACACCAGTGGGGGAAGCTCGGATGCCGAGCAGAGGGAGGCAGCTCCTCAGGAGCAGCCGGGCCCCGAGCAGCGGGACCAAACCCAGCCCAAGAAGAAGGAGGCCAAAATCTCCAGCAAGACCGCTGCCAAGCTCTCCACCAGCGCCAAGAGGTAGATCTGCTGCACTCAGTCTCTTTTACTGTCGGTCCTCTGCTGGGTGTGTTTGTCTCCGACATCCTGGATGGCTGTTTAGCTTCTCAAGTCGTCACCTAAACCTGTTCTGTGTCTTCCTCTTTGGTGCTACTACTGCTAATGCTGCTGTGCTGTTTTCTGAAAAATTGATTGGAGGTGATTCCCAAACTCCTGACTTGAACTTGTCATGCAAAAATAACAGCAAACAATAGAAAGGGTAAAACAGCTGTTGCTTTTAGAAAAATCAGCTGACTGATTTGCCCAATCCTTACAGGGAAATGCAGAACACAAAGGGCTAAAGGAACATTTAATTCCTTGGAAAATTTCTGGACAGACAGACCATGAATGGAATCAAGTTATGTTACAGCAGCACAATCAACAATATACTAAGAATTACAATAAAATTAAAAGTAGTATTGCAGATCAGCCGAACAGTATCAAATGAAGATATGGTCAATATACATAAAATGAATAAAAAGAGCAGGTGTGCAAAAATGGCTTTCAATAACATACAATAAACTGCATGTATTATAGAAACAGTATATATATATAGATGGTAAGGTGGTCATGTGTTAACCTGTTGCACAGAGGTGAACTGGTGAAAGGTGAGACTGATTTCCTGAAACAGAGTGGGCCTGAATGAGTGTTGGAAGATGAGCTCTTCTGTCTTTGTAGTGTGTCATGGAGGTGGTGGGATGAATTGTCCATGACAGGAGTTTGTTCAGTGACCTCCTCCTCCTCAGGGACTCTGAACGTCTCCAGGAAGTGACCAATGATTAGCGGCCTCGCAAATGAGTTTATTGATCCTGCTGGCATCTTTGGCACCGATGCTGCTCCTCCAGCAGAACTCATGACTGGTAGATGATACCCAGCATCTTTTTGCAAACATTGAAATATCAATCATCATAATATGCTATTCTCCTTGTACACAGCGTCTGTGTTTATCCTTCAGTACAGTCTGTTGGTAAAGTGGACACCCAAGTACTTGTAGTGCATAACACTTTCAACCTCTTCATCCATGATGTTTATGGGCTCTTTTCCACCTAAACCCGGCCACCGTCTCCTGGTCTTGTTCATGTTTCGGAGCAGATAGTTCCTGCTTCACCACTCCCGCTCATCTCTAATTCACCCCACCACCACAGAGGCATCAGAGAACTTCTGCAGCTGGCATGATTGAGAGTTAGACTGGAAATCTCAGGTGTGCACAGTGAACAGAAATGGAGATGGGACAGTCCCCTGTGGAGCTGTATGTGTTGCTAACCACCACATCAGACACACAAACATGGGCCTGTGGGACACATAATCAGTGATCCAGGAGACAGTAGATGCACCGTGACACCCTGGGCAGCGGGTCACACAGTAGAAGTAGTTGGATCGGATAAAAAGCACTGGAAAAATCTTAAAACATGATTCTCGCAGTGCCATCACCTTCATTCAGTGGAGAACGATGCTGTTTCAGGGAGATGTTCGTATAGTTCACACCCACATAAGGCTGATAAGACGCTAGTTCAACTGGTCTAAAGTCATTGGGGCCACATGGGGGTCCTTCTTAGGTTCCAGTACCAAGTAAGAGGTTTTCCATACCACCGTTCTCCCTTCCTGTATCAGACTCGGTTCCAGTTTGGTGGAAACTCGGCTTTGGACAACTTGCTACAGTTTGTGGATTTAGGCTGTCTCAATGCCTTCTGTCTCCCCATGTAATCCCCTTGATGTTGAGATGAGGAATCTGTGGGGGCCCAAACCATCTGCTGCTGGACTCCAGCTGTGGCTGACGATAGTTCGTTCTAACGCTGGCTCTATGTTTGGGCTTGTTGTCCTGCTGCAGAATGAATTTGGACCAATCAGACGCCTCCCTGATGGTGCTGTGTAATGGATAAGAATCTAAACATCTTTGCACAGTGCTCTGCGTTACTGCTCTGTTGTGTCTTTACCAACTGACTGCACCCATACACCCAATCAGATCGTAAAGGCTGCTGCAAGATGATGTGCACATTTGGGAGTAAACACATCATTCATCCAGAGAAAGGAGGAGGCTGCAAACTAAAGGGTTTCACTTTAATCTCACTCCGGGTGTTATTTCACAGCACCGATTCAGTTTATAAGCAGCTGTTGGCAGATTGGAGCTGGATATCTCAGTGTGATGACACGGAGCAACGGAACGTGTTATCTGATTGGACAATAAGATGGCCAAGCAGCATAGCCAGACCTGCTCATGTGTTGATGCTGATACCAGAGCTGCTGAGAGAGCTTTTGTTATTCTCTACACTCTGTCACTTATTGGCAGGTATTGTGCTGATAGGACGTAGATGAACAAGTCTGCTGGAAGTGCTGGAAGCAACATCACCAAAAGAAAGGCAGATTATTCAACTGCTCTTGATTATACCATGATGGAGGCGCCTGATTGGTCCCCAATTTATTTTGTAGCATGACAATAACTCTACGCATACAGCCAGTCATCTGCAAAGAAAAGAGTGAGTCATCAAGGCAGTCAGCCGTGAGCTATGGTTCAGTGTTGCACTAAAATCTGTGAGCCATCAGATTGTGTGATCTATGCTGTTGGTTATGTGAGTGTCAGACTATCAGAGCAGGCCGCAGATTTCAGTGGAACAACGGCTCCCAGAGTTTCAGCAGTTTGATAGAATCTACATATTCTCGCTCTGTCAATAGTTAGTAATTGTTTATTTCAGTCAGATTGTGCTCACCCAGTAGTGCAAAGATAAAAGATGGCAATTGTTTATGCCTTTAGTTTACATTAACAGAAAGTTAAGTTTACAGAAACAAGAAAACAGCCACAGCAAAGCCATATATATCGACTACATTCAGATTGCTTTAAGGTAGTTTGTGTTGCCATTAGTTGCACTATAGATTCACATTGAAGTGTTCAAATAAGGTCAGTGTGCCTGGTTTGTTTGCTACACAAATCTGCCTTCGTTTGGTAGATGGTGATTAAACGAGTCGCATACAGCTATTCTACCAGGTCTGAACAACTGTTCGACAAACAGCAAACTGAACATATTGACACTGTCAGTAAAGGTATACAGAACTGGACTATGTCAGAAATTCAGCCCTGAGCTTAACAGCTGGGACGGACTAACCCAGCATACTCTCGTCCACACACGGACTGCGTCAGTAAAAACCTTTGGATTTTGTCATAGTTCAAAGGCTTACTGAGATTTGGCCCCAATGGTCAGAACATCCCTGATATTTTACTACTGGCTAACTTTATACTTTTTTAGTAGATCATAAAAAATACTGACTCATCAGTCCATAAGAAATGTGAAGCTAATGTTCCTCTACTCGCCAAGTCTTCTCACCAGCGGAAACCGAGGTCACTGTTGACTCTAGTTCTGTTTCTGGTTTGCCAACAGTTTCCGCCATCACTGTGTTTACCTTTCTTCATAACAAGAAGTTAGAATACACGACTTACTTCTCATCTTGAACTGAGAGAAGACCGGATGCTACAGCGACTCATTATCCCATCTTGTGGTACAAAGTTTTATCAGAAGACAGGACGGGCCCGGGCTACTGCATGCTAACTTCAGTGGCTGTCTCCTACATGAACATTGCTTTTTGTTGACATTCTGTAGATAATTTTATTATTAATTTTATACTTAATGTCTCATGTTTTGGCCCTTTAGTGAAAGCCTTTGCATTAGCTGTTGTAAACATTCAGCACCAGGTATTTCCATGGAAGAAATTCTGGACACAAAGGAAGTAATAGATGTGTAACATGGCCCCCAGTAGAGAGTTTAAAATCAATATAGTGATGACTTTGTGTCGTAAAATATAAGGAGCTGGAGGGTGACCATATTCTCTGAATGTTGAAAGGCAGGTGTTATTTAGTTGCTTTTCAGAGCTAGCTCTTGTAATAAATCATCAGCTGTCACACACACAAACCAAAGCTAGTGTTTTCCATCATAAAAACTCTGCTCAGATGATATTGACTTATTTGCATTTGTCGAGGCATGCAGAATGTAATAGTTTAGTGCTCGTTCTCTCTCTCTCTCTCTCTCTCTCGGGATTATCAAATGCAATGAGCTGCGCAACATTAGAGAAAGCATGTGTTTGGTTAAAGAGGTCGTACACAAAAGTGAGGAAGCCGCAGTGAAATCAGAAGCACTTTTCCCTTCAGATTCCTCCGGTCTTGTTCATTGCACCACTCTCTCTAACAGGTCCCCAGCTTCAGTCCTCAAAATGTGCCACCTCAGGAAATACTGCAGATAAAATTACACAGCACGCACTCGAGCTGAGAAAGACTCTACAACCGTGGAGATTGTATTACAGGCTCCTTTGCAAATATGTCTTTTTTTCCCTCCTTCCCCAACTGAGTCGTGTGCAGTCATTTCCCCACTGAGGAGAGTTTAAAGAAAATCCTTGGATACTCTTGCCCTGCTATGTATCATCAGCCTGTGATGTACACACATGAAGTCTAGTAATTGACTTCTTTGTGCCGACATTTCTTCAGCTGGTCTTGAACTCTTTGGTTTCAGATCCTCACAACCTCACAAAGGGAGTCTGTATTCAGTTTGTTTTTATGTTCACAGGACCATTAGACCGAGTGAACCATTATACCACTACCATCCTCCCACCCACCCAAGGATGGCTTTTAACAGCCATGTTTTTCCATTTTGCTTGTATTTGATAGAAAGTAGAGACACAGACAAGAAATGAAGGGAGAAGCAGTTGCAACAAAGCTGCCAGGTTAGTTACCTTTGTACAAGATGAAGCTGTGATCTTGTTATTTATCGGGTGTTTAGCTGCTGTCAAATCAGCCGAAGTTTGTACTCCTTATGTAATCTTTGTAACAGTTTTTACCTTTGAGACTTCTGCCTCAGTAATAACACACAGAAATTAGATATCATTTCTCTCAACAATAAATGTTAATGGAGCATGTCGGTAAGCCTGTTATTATCCATAACCCCAATGACTCCTCCATGCAGGTACAGTGGAGTCCAGAAGTCTAAGACCACTGCTCTGTTTTGCATTTGCTTTAAGTGTTTCATTATAAATGATCATAGCAGTTTAGCAATTTGAGGGACAGCCAAATCTCAGGAAAATGCCAATGAACTTCAGAATATTTGAGTATTTCTTTTTCTTTTTCTTTTCTTTCGCTCTCCTGACAGCAGCACTCGAGCTGCGTGGTCTCAGACCAGACGTCCTATGTTCTCCCAGCAGGACGTGACAATGTTCCAACGAGCCGCTTGTCACGTCAGGAACATTTGACTTTCTCAGTCTTAAAGTTTCAAATAAATGTTCAGTGGGGTTGAGGTCAGGTGACTGTGAAGGAAAGTCCATGACAGTCAGCACTCGTCAGTCCTCTTTGGTCTTCAAGTAATTCTTTAAAGCTTTGAGGTGTGATTGGACTCACTATCCTGCTGCAGTAGAATCCTCCTGGACAAAGCTGTAGAGCCGAGGGTGAAGCGTGTCTCTGAAGGGTGGAGCGCTGCTTCTGCTAAATCAAGGGGAAGTTAGTGGGTGAGTTGGTGCAGGTGCAGCCAAACCCCCGTCAGACTTCAATGGTCCCACCATGTTTCACTGTTGGTTTGATCCACTGTTGCATCTCTCTCCTGTTTATTCTCTTACATATATACTCTTCTGTTACTGGCACAAATCTTTGACTGGGATTCATCAGGAAACGAGACGTCTTTCCATCGTTGACTGTGAAACGCCGGCATGTCGTAGCCCGTCTGTGTGTTTGTTCTTGGTCTTCTGATGGTTTGGTCACTTCTGTTCTGCCCGACTGTCTTTTTAATTCAACTGATCCAGTTCCCACAAAATGTTTTGGAGTGAAACCTTTAGTCTAGACATGATGTTACGCTGAGAAAGTTTATTTTTTTTCTTGAAATAAGAATTTGACATCTGACACTAAGGATATATGGCCGGCTAATAAAGGATAGTACATACCATAATTTAGCAAAACCTTTCTGCACGAATCAGAGGGAATGCAAAGTTACAGAAATAATCTCTCCTTGATCTGCCAGTGGCTTTGAACAGCAGCAATTCACAAAGGGAAAAAGGTATTTTAGTAATGGAAGAACTTTGGATGACAATATTTTGGAAAGTCATGGAAACAGTAGTAAAATATGGAGGCTTCATGACACACTCCAAATGTTGTTAAACATGAAATGAAGCAGAGGTGGTCGTCTCTGCACAGGAGAGAATAACAGCAGCCTTTGTTTCTGTGTGATTGTAAAGCAGCTCCTGTCCTCTGCATCCATGTACGCAAATCTGTCTAATGAACACTTAACCAGGAAGAAATCTGACCCTCCTACAGTCTGTCCATTAAACTCATTTCTTTTTATAATCCCTGTATGAAAATGTTCCCAACTGCTTCCTAAAAGTGTGAGGGTTGAAACAGGACCATGACCAGCAGTTAATGAATTCACCCTGATGCAATGGATATGATTCCTTTATCCAACATGGTCTTTTGACATTAATATCAATTCATACATGCATGCTTAAAGAAACTGCAAATATTCAGCCGTGCACCCCGTGTTGATCTTGCGTGACACGACTTATTCCCGTGCTCAATCACAGCGCTCAGGAGCTCATTAGAAAATCAATGAGGTTTTCAGTGTGTACACGTACAGATTGATTTTACAGGCAGGATTTATACAACTGTCTGAGAGAGTGTGATTATAACACAGATCCTCATCTCGTTTCAGGATCCAGAAGGAGCTAGCAGAGATAACCTTGGACCCGCCGCCAAATTGCAGGTAGGAGCCTGTTGATTGTGGGTTTTTAAAAAGGGCTGTTTGCTCTGACACCTTAGTCACTCTTTGTGTGTGTGTGTGTGTGTGTGTGTGTGTGTGTGTGTGTGTGTGTGTGTGTGTGTGTGTGTGTGTGTGTGTGTGTGGACCGTGCCACCTCAGCGAGTCACACAAATAGGATAGGTAGATTATTGTGTGCATTTGCACGGCTGTCTGCTCTGACCGAGCCGTAATGAATGGACCAGACCTTGTAAGCAGTGTGAGTTATGAACCAGACTCGGGGTAAAAAGTAAAATAAATATCAGTGTGATTGACCTGATTGTCAGTGTTTACCATCAGGATCACTGCAGCAACAGTGTTGTGTTTGCTCATGCTCCCTATGGGTGGGTAAAGCACTGTGCTGCGGCTCGACTCGTTTGCGTGGTTCTTATTCTTACCAAGTTAGAGTGTGGTGAAAGGCTGGCATGTCGTACCTACCTGCCAATCAAGATCTGAGTAAGAGCTTTCATTGTCAGCATTTGTTATTCTTCTCAAATTGATGATGTTTGGGAAAGCGGACATGTGACCTTAATGCTTCACACTGTGAGCCGAGCAGGCAGCATGGAAAGTCCAGGCATTTCCTGCAGGGCTGAGAAAGCAGGAAAATCCAGTGATGCATGAACGCTCGCAGGCTTGTAGACAGAGCAGCTGGGTTTAGTCACTGCAAATGTTTGTGCCCAACCCAAGAAGTAGAGAGGAGATGCAGCACCTGTATGAGAACCTGTCGGACGTGGGTGGTGGATTCTGCATTGCTTTTCTATAAACTGAGAAGTGTTGGACTTTTTCATGAATGAAAAGCTGCCGTGAGTCAGATGTCGTCATTTTTGAACACGTCCAAAAAGTTCAAAAAGTCCTCAATACATAGAAAAGAAAAAGAAATGGTAGCTTCAGCTCTACTGTTGCCTTTCCTGTACTGTCTCTCTGCAGGTATACTTGGGACTTGATGTAGTACCATCCCCTGATGGCAGTTGAAGTTCAACTGAAGTAACTTGACAGTAAAAACATGTTTGTGTGGTGAAGAAGGCCGAACCTCAACCACTTCAAAAAATACCGGGCTGCCCCGGATGGTTGACTACAAATTGGTTAACGGGAAAAGTCAAAATATTCACTGGTGGTTTACTTAAACTGCAGCTTGTCAGAAAACTTAAAGAAACATGTTACAGTTTCAGTGTTTCTCTTCAGGAAGGAGGCTTTGTGGGGAACCTGACATCGCTGCTTCTTGTGGGAACTGAATGACTCTCGTGTGAGAAGTAAAGTTAGCCTCTGTGAAGCGCATGCCAACAGGAGTGATTCAGTTTCTGTAATGAGCCACAGAGTGTGCAGCAAGGCCACGTTTCAGTAGAACAACTTTACAAATATCCAGCACCATGTTTATGGCCCACAGAAGGAAATAAAGGCCCGGTTCATGCAATGTTATGATGGCATCTCTGCATCTTTGTCACTGCAGAGTTGGTAAAAGCTCGTTACCAACACACACACACACACACACACACACACACACACACACACACACACACACACACACACACACACACACACACACACACACACACACACACACACAGTGTGACAGTGCAGGTCCTCTTCCACCCTACTGTCAATAATCTGTTGGGAGCCTCGACACAGACACCATCAGGCCAATATATGATATACTGGGTGGTAATAAATCAGCTAAATATTCAGTCTACCAACTGGTTGTTCCAAGACATTCACAATCATTACGGCGTTTACCGTTAGCGGTGTCGTTAACAGGCAGCTCAGTTTGTGTGCTTGAAAAAGTTCAAATTTAAAAGCTCTTTGTTAGTTTTGTGTTTGTCTGAACTGTAGCAGAGTTAACCGTGTTACTTATTACATTGTTTGTAACCCCTGGAACTTAAACTATTTTCTGATGCCCGAAACAGAAATTCAATAATTAAATGAATATCATAAACGTGAGCCAACTAGTTGACTATGGGCTTAAATTAAGGACTTTTAGTTGACTAAGAGAGTCTTCAGTCGGGAGCAGCCCTAACAAGCACAGACCCAACAGCAGCTGGACTGGAACCTAAACACATCATCTATACCACCAGCATTTATGACTTTCCCTTTTACTACAGACATAGAGAGCCATAGTCAGCAGGGAAATCAAATCACATGGAGCCTCTGTGGAAACAATTTTCCACTGAGTTTCTGACAATCTGTCGGGTTGGTGTCCTTCCAGCTCCACAGCCAGTTCTGGTTTCATGTTACCTTACACAAATATGATCCCACTGAGTCCGTGCAGCATAGTGAGCACTGGTATTAGTATCACTGGATAACCTGAGCTACAATAACAGAATCAGTATCAGGGGAAAAACAAAAGATTCCCAACTTTAAACTGACGTTTACCAGCATTTAGACCAGAAACACATTTTAATTTGGATCTTGAGGTTTCAAGAACCAGTCAGGGTTCTGCTGTTCCTCACCTTTCCACCATTGCGATTTCCTACTGGACAGTATAAAATAGACCAGATAACAATTGCAGCCCGAAATGATCTTGAATTTATTTAAGAGTAAAGAACTGCATCCACTGTTTGTGTGGATTATAAATTCTGAAAATGTTTCAGTCTTGTAACGTAATTCATGACAAATGATTCATGTGCAGCACGTGCTGCACATGCAGAAACATTTTCAGTGCCATTTTGAATTTCACGAAAATGAAAACATCTCTATTGAAAAGGTTGTATTTGCAGACAGGCACATAAATAGAGCAAAAACTTCTCACCTGTCAGAATAGACCAATTCATCTACGGCGCTGCTCTCTGTGTAAATGAGCCGCCGCAGTGTGTTTCAGCAGGTGAGGGATGACAGAAATTGTGAAGGTCCGATCTGTCACCGTCACAGTCTGTTTGTTGACTCTCCAATCTCAACGACAAGGCTAATCTGGCTGAAGCAAGCCATTATGTTTCTTGACAAAGGGCCAAACAGCAGAGGGGGAAAAGAGATTTCATGGGCAGACGTAGTATAAAAATGACATATTTTGGAGTAAAAGGAGGCTTCCTTGAAGAACGTCCGTGCTGAAAGGATCCCTCATGACGAATGGATTGAGCTCGACTGCAGTCGGGGCTCCTCAGTCATAAGTGAAAAATTTGGATCAGGTTGCTGGAGCGTATTTCAGCGGCAGTCGGAGATACAAGCCAGCGGAGGCGCGGCACTACTTGAAATGTAGATTTCTGTATTGACGGGTCCCTCGGGGTATTCGCCTCACTCCAACAGCTCTCAATTCCCCCACAAGGCTGTCACATCCCCGGTGTTTGATTTAGCCAACATGTTTCAGCACAACAATCCCGATCAGCCTGTTCTTTTGTGCCATAAACGAAGCACAACTGCACATTGTGAGCATTAAAAAACCTTAAAGCGTACTGTACCTCTTCACGCTCAGTGTCTGCTTGAACAAAAGCCTCCGTGTCTCCCCGGCCCTTTCTTTACCTACTAATTGATCTGACTGTGTTAAATAGGGCTGCGCTCGCTGAAAGACATCAGATGTGAGGGGTTATGAACGGACGCTGTGATGCAGCTCATTACCCAACAGGCCTCAGCTCTTTTTTTTCTCCCCCCGCCAGAATAAAGCGCGGCTCATGATCACAGCCGCTCCTGCAAACATCCTCTCTGGCTCATTTTCTACGTTCCCCTCCTTAGTTAACGGAAAGATACAGTAATCCCTCTGGAGAATAATGATTTAAAAAACACCTTTAACTTTCACTAAGGCAGCAGGCCCTGTTTTAGAGATCATTTGGCTTCATTTGAAAAGGACTTAGCGGCTTTTTTTGGAGCCATATCGGGAAATATTTTTTTATCATTCTTTTTAATCATCTTTGTCATCCTTCCAGAGAGTAATTAATTGAATGTGACAAGCGCTCTGGAAGGGTATGTAAATAGCCCCCACACCAGACACATTGTATTAGCGTGGTGCTCGGTCGGCCTTCCTTGCTCTGTGTGTGTGTGTGTGTGTGTGTGTGTGTGTGTGTGTGTGTGTGTGTGTGTGTGTTTTCTGTAATTACCATATCCTTTCATGATAGTCCTGGCAGCATTTTGATAAGAATCCCCCCTCGGCTGAGGGGAAACAATGTGTGGATCCGGGGGGGGATTGGCCACGCTCTCTCTCACTATCATTCATGCTCTTTCTCTGTGTGTTTTAATCCCACTAAGAAGACTTTGTGTGTTCCAGAGGAATAACTTCTCAGTGAATATCTGTGAGGATCTTAACAAATGAAAGCAATAAGGCAGACAAGAGAATCAGCACCGAATGGGTTGAAGGAGAGTAATGTAAATTCATCCATGACTATCAGGCTGCAGATATGATTGACCCGAACGCAGCTCGGCTTTCTTTATCGTCTGCCGTAAAGCTGTTGTTCAGTGTTTCAAAAGAGGATGATCAATGCTGAGCTCAGCTTTACTGTGGCGGTTGCACGTTTTCATCCAGCTGTAAAACTGTGGCAAAAACCATTTAAATTCAGGCCATTGAGATGAAGACAAATTAGCATACTCTGTTAGTATTGTACAATGTGTAATGATGTTATCCGAAGTTGAAGAAGTACCCTTATCAGTATTACGTTACCATGGGGACAAATTGTGTGTTCAGCTGATATCAGGGCAGGCTTGTCCTCAATCAATACATTTTTTTAAAGTTACGGAACATGGTCCCAAAACACTTTCCCACTACAGTAAACCGAATAAGACAACGACATTAAAATATCAATGTCCAGGAAGTGGTAAAACTACATAAACTACACACCAAATATACAGTAAAAAAAAAAATCCTAAAGTAGATTTGTCCTTCATGCATCACCGCTGAAAAGAAATCCTAAACAGCAGTCCTACATCGGTATCATCCAGGGTTTCTCCTCAGATGTCGAATGCAGCCACAAGAGAAGATTTAAAGGTGTCAGTGAGACGAACAGTGTGAATTACATCGCCCTCACTTTGTCCACGGTAGTTTCACAGTGATTAACAGAGTAAAAATTAGTGGAGGTTGTTATTGACTCCTGAGCTTTGCTGCCAGTCCACTCGTCCAGCTGTTGTAAACCGATATAAAGGGAGCTTTCACTGGAGAGATGATGAATGCAAGAGCCAACAAAGTGTAGTGTTTACACCACGTCAGAGCCAACGGACAACAACCTTTGATCGAAGGGCACCCGAAGACATGATGTACCAAACTCATGTTCTCAGGGGAACATTGTAAATGTGAACTTTGTGGATTAATTGGCATTGTGAGTCATTCAACTGTTCAGCATCAACACTAACTCTACTTGTTTAAAGGAACTTTTCACCCACTATTCTCCTCATTAAGTGGAGATCTGATTGCATTTTTTTAAGGAGGCAGTGAGAACACATTCGTTCGTAGTGGTCAAATGAAAAACACTTTACAGCCAGCACTATTACTACCAGTCAAAAACACACAAGGACATGCAGTCCATGAAAAGATCCTTTCTAAATGTCATACCAGGGTTGCCACAGTCCATTTTCTCTCCCATGATACTGACTCAAATGCCCAAACTCAGGTTGCTGCATCCGTCCCTCCAGAGTGTCGGTACGACACCACAACAGGACATCAGATTGTGGAAGGTTATTTGAGGCCATAGCTATCCATGAATTATTAACTGTTAGTGGAGACGCTCTGCTCAAGGCTTTTACACATTTAAAAATACTTTGTTTAGAAAATGTATGAAAATGCATCAACTTCAGAACCGTATACACCCAGTTTTCTGTAGGATTACTGGTGTTGTGTATGAAAGCAAACCTCACAAACAGCTGTGAGCAGCTGTGAGCAGAGTGAATGGTGGACTCGCTGTCCTTTGTGTGCCCACTGAACAGCTGAGGCAAAGGCAGCGCTCAGCTTCGGTACATGTGCTGCACAGCTTCATTGTTTTTCTTCTCTTTTCTGATCTACCAGATGTTGTAGCTGTTCAACAGGCTAATAGCTAAATGATGGCAGTAAAGAAACCTAAAATCACAAGTCATTAGACTTTAGATTAACCATTCTCTTTTATTGAGATCTTTATAACATGTATTAAAATGGCTTCTAATTAATCTTGGTTTCTGGGTGTCTGAAAAAATTATGAAACAGTGGAGGTCAATAGGAGCCCAACAGCAAATCTCTGCCCCAGGACCCCATGAAGATTAATCCGGCAATGGGCAGTAATTATCCCATTATTTTGTGGTTCACCACAGTGACTGTGAACTTGAAAACTTATTCGGATAAGAGACACAAAGATTAGTTTCATTCGTTATTTGAAGCTGTATTTTTTAAGAGAAAAGATGAATACTGATGCTATCACCGTCTAGTCTAGTGTTCTAGAAGGAATGGAGTATTTTGCCCTTTAGCTGCACGTATTATTTACTCACTCCTGCAAATACACGGTGGAGCTCCCCAGTTGAGCTGCTGACTGCCTCCTCTGGTGAATCTGACATAAGACCTCACAGCTAAAGTCAGTCTCTCATATGATTCTGGGGTTTCTTGGAATATCAAACATGGTGCAAAGCTCTCACCAAGGCAAACAGTGACTTTTGTTTGCTGCATCGTTGCAGATGTGTTATTTCATAGGTTGGATGTCTTCAGTTTTGTAGACAAACCTTTGAATGAGTAAATGTGTCCAAACCTTCGACTGGTGTCATCTGTAGATTTGATCTTTTCCCGTTCTTGTCCAACAGCAGAAGGAGGCTGGTCAACATCTTTAAAAGATGCCTGGTCAGGTATTTGACAGAGCTGCAGATCCTCTGTCGTGTTGTGTTGCGGTCGAAGTGGTCTGGCCTGTAGCTCAGGTCTGCTGTCCGGCGCTGCAGCCTCACAGTAAGCTGCTGTAGCTGCAGTCGCGGTGCGGTCAGATTAATGGGAGGAGGTCCAGTTTGTTATTAGGAAACATCCTGCAGTGAAACAGCCGGCTAGTAGGCGCACCAGCTGTTCAGCCAGCAACTCACTTTTCAGGCTAAAAGCTACCTCTGCTCACACGAGAGCCGACACCTGGAGGAGGAACGATACAGTCTGAACACATGCAGCAACAAACCATCGGTAGATCAAATCCTTATTTCAGGCCAGAAGGTGTTGAGGTCCTGCAGGCAACAGCGCTGAGGCTGCTGAGAAATAGCACGAGTGCAGTTACCGTGTGAGTTGACTGGTGATGGTGGATGATGGTAACAATAGAAGTATCCGACAGGAGCGGTCTGACATGATGACACGCTGGAGCTGTATTACTCTGCTTTGTTGCCACAGATGGTTGTCAGTTTATAAGGTCAGACTTAAAGTAGTGGAAATCTTCCTGTCTTGCAGCTGAGTGTACAGAGGTGTCTTCCTCATCTAGGTCACGGATCCACATACATCTCTCTTGTTACTGTCGAGGACACTCTGCCTGCTCGTCATCCCCCTCGGCTGTGTAATATCAGAGAGCAGTCATGCTGTGGAGAGTTGGTGTTTCCTCCTGAAAACACAGTTGAGTTATGATGTACTGCTGTCACAGCCTCTCACAAAATGTGCTATCTTTACACTTTAGATTTCATTTAGTCATGTTATTGCTTGTCTTTAACTGAAAGGTTTTAATCTACAAACACGATATGGCCAAAAGTATGTGGACACGTCTGTCTCTTGTGGCCACACCTTCAGAAATGGTGATCAAATGCAGACTTGCGATGTGTGCGACATGTAGAATCTCGGTGGATCTGGGCAGGAAAGATCGTTCGAGGAGGAAAAATGAGGTATAAAGTGAGAAGTGAAGCTGAGAGTGGCAGAAAGAGATGCACCCATCTGCTTCACGGAAGAATCAGAGGAGGAACTTGAAGATTTCCACGGCCCTCCTGCAGTGAACATACGCTGTGGAAATACTAATTATTCCCCATCTCTTTAGCCAACCCTCGCTTACTGCGGAGCACTTCTTATGTTCACACCTTTTCCACGTCTGCATCAGCTCGCTCCGCACCAGGAAAGAAGGAGATTTAGGCCTTTTCCTGGCCGCTCCTCTATTGTATTTGATCTATTTGGCCAAGTTGATTTAAATGTTTCTGTACAGTCTTTTTGAGCCTCGGACAGCGGTACACCTGCATGTGAGACATTTTATCTCTGCGTTTAGCCCCTCCCCCTCCAATGTTTTACATTTAATGTCAACATTAAAAAGGCAATAGTTGTGAGAAGGAGTCAATACAACCCCGTAGCAAACATGCATTAAAAAAGAGCCTTTTCCCAAATGTTGCTTCTATTTCCTCGAATGAAAAATTGAAAATACACACAAACTGGGAGGTGTCACGGCTTCCAAATGCTTTTTGTTGACAGCTGAGAATCTTTCTGTCCTTGACTGATAAACTTCAGTCAGTCTTGCAGATATGTTCAGCCTCTACTGCACAGATGATCTCTGATGATCAGGTCAGGGCTTCAGCTGACCAGCCCACATGAGTTCAATGGTAAATTAGGAATCAAACGTAAATAAGTGTACATCATGCATCTGTAACCCAGGTAATGTTCAGTAGCCCAAATTACAGACGTTCCCTAAACGTTTCACCGAGCGAGCTAGTGGTCTGAACGTCCTGGCGGTTGCACGTAGCAGAGCCCTTAGCCGTCACCCCCACCCCCTACCCCCACCCCCAACCCCACTCTCTGAACCACGCACTCACCTACTGGAGACGCCGCAGCTAAGACAGGTGCAGGAAGCAGATCTGGAGCAAAGTACGGCATTTTGAGATTCCCAAGAGATATCGAGTGAATTTATCATTGGTTGTGTGCTTTGTGGGCTGGAGGTGTCATTGCTCTTATATATATACCGAACCCTTCTCTCACTGAACAAAAACAAATAACTGAAAAACACAAATGAGGTAATTACACTTCAAACAAAATATCAATAGCACTTACTACATTTTTGTAGAAAGTTAATTTAATGCTGGTCTTTGAAATACTGCAAAAATATGCTCATTTTCAAAATCTTTTTTGTGAATGTTGATTGAATAGTGATATAATGTTGACGTTTTTAAAATGCTTGCACCACATTTTAATAGCCTAATTGTAACATCTGCTACTACTAGTAGCAGCTAATAAAAAACATACAATTTACTGCTTTTTATAAAGACATCAAATTAATATTGAGCAGAATGGAGTTCAGCCTATTAGTCCGGCCCTCCACAACAGTCCCAGTTTCTCATGAGGCCCTTTGGGAAAATTAATTGCGCACCCATCTTCTAAAGGCTTCAGCCTGTGTTCCTTAAATTTCAGGTCGGCTTTGAATCATCGTCGTGTTTCTTAAAGACATCCTCTTTTCACTTTCACTTTTAATCACTGACTTCGTGATACGGTCGTTCAGTATTTAGTGGAATCAACTCATCCCGTTACCCTCCGATGTCTCCTGTGTCACTGCCTCCCACACAACCCCAAAGCTAAATATCTGTAGTTTTACTATTCATCCAGTCACTGGGCCTGTTGAGAGTGCGTCCAACAGCTTCACTGGTGTTTTGATGATGTGGACTTTGCTCTACTTTATCAAGCGTGTTTTATTCAGCAGTTTTTGCTGAGGCATAGTCAGTCCTCTTGGCATGAGAGGCAGCAGTAGAAGGTTGTGTAAAGGACCCACATGTGACCCAACCAGCTGGTCTACAGTATAACTGCAATGTGTTTTGGAGTCTGTAATCAAACACAAAGGAGGGTGCCCTTGTGGTTTATGTGTGTGCGGCCTCAAGGGGAATATAGTGTGAGGTTGTCAGAGGTGCTGCAAACAGACGCTCTTTTTGTAACCTGTCTTTAAAACTCAATGTGCTTGAAACTCATCTGAGAAGACATTTCATGTCCAAACAATCATTAGAAACATGTTTACAAGCTGCGATAACTGATTCTACATCTTCTCCTCCTCGTCTGTTTCTGCTCCTCCATCCTTTCATTTCCTCCCTTCTCTTGTCTGCAGTTTTCTTCAGCTGACTAAGCCTGTCTCTGCAGTGCTGCGTGTGCGTGTATGTGTGTGCGTGTGTGAATGAGGTCATTCGTGTGCGTATATCAGCTATGCACATCGTGTCTCTGTGTTGGATGAATGATTAGCCTCTCATTAGATATGCTGTCCTGTTCTGTAGAGGAGACGACTGCAGTATCCTCCTACAGCGCTGTAGGAGCTCTGGCTCAGAGAAACACGTACAGTTACATATTCTGTCTGACACACACACACACACACACACACACACACACACACACACACACACACACACACACACACACACACACACACAGTCATCTCATGGGAATGTATTTTTTGAGAGGAAGTTCAATCCCCACAATCACGTGTAAGATGATTTGTCCTAATAACATCAGTAATACAAGTACACGCACACACGCACTATTCAAACATAACCACACTTGCACACAAATATTACATGTACCACTTCCTCCTCGGCGCCTAAAGAGGAAACTCCATTCATGTCAGATACACAGAAACACACTTTAACTTCCTGAGTGATACCCATTAGGACTAGACTGATTCACGGAGACATAGTTGGTCTTTTAAATGTGTCTTGCAGACGTGTCGTCCACCTCTGATCAGATGGTATCTCCCTGACTGCAGCTGCATATTCACAGTCTGCAGGATATGAAATGAGAGATGGAATAACAATTTAACAGTATAAGAATCATTTGGTTTCACTGTTATGAGTGGACAGATTCAGGAAGGTGTAAATCCTGTTTCTAATAAAACACAAACTGACTTTTTGTTTGAGTTTGAATAAAGATGATGATTTGTGGCACAAAAACACCCCAGATGTAATGCATCAGCATCGGTCTACTCTGGTTTAATCACGGCTCTATCGTGGGCAACCACGCATATTAACAACCATCATGTTGCGTATTATTGCTTGAATAAAGTGCATCTTTACCTTTTTTATTTTCCTCTCTGATGCTCAATTTAAATATGTATTTACTGAGGGAAGTTGAGGGATCAGGTGTTGTTCTGAATTTTTCTAATTGTCCTCAAATCCCTCTTTACCCTCTCTGGAGCTCTCAGCCCATTTAATCCTTTTAAAGATATAAAGCCTTAAGAAGTGCAAATAGAAGTAGAGTTTCAGTTTTTTTTTTTTTTTTTTAAAAAAGCTCAGGAATCCCCTAAAACAGGAGAGCACTGTGGTTTTTAGTCACTCCCACCAGAGGAAACAGAATTTGCTGGGAACTATTTTTAGTGGCCATTAATTCATATCTGAAAAGAAAAATCTGAATTTCCCTGTAGCTTTTTTTTTGTGCCATTTATACTTATACCTGACTTTCTGCTTCATACATGACAAAGACCTCATAGTACTCAAAATAATTCTGTCAAAAGTCTGATTAAAGGTAAAACTGACACTGTGTCGCCGAACTAAATCCCCATTCTGACGGGATTAACATTACAGCTTTAATAAGATTTAAGTCTAAAGACGTCAGTTACAGTTAAACAGCTGACTGTTTGTGAGATTCTGTCAAATGTGTGAAAAGTCTGTGAGCTTCCACACACTCCAAACAAAGATGTAAAAATAACTCAGCAGGCTGCGATGAGAGCTCGTATCACTGCAGTACACTGGAAGTAAGTAAACTGTGGTTCCACACTGGCGTTGGGGAGGAAGAGGAATGTGATGCTTTAGAAGTGGATTTCAAGGTCAACCAAGTCGGTACAGTGATTGTAAGAAATGCTCACTTTGTGCAGGTGCATGCAAACTCAAAGATTTTCTTCCTCAAACTATCCCCCAGCAAACTTTACTGCACATCACATAACAACGTGTAGTTACCCAGTAAAAACTGAAGTGTTGTCTAAAAGCAGCTTCAAAGTAACAGTTTCATCATCACTTCAAACGATGCGACCTGTGCAGCAGAACGTGCTGGTTGTTGGTGTGGAAAGGCAACTTCTCTGCTTCAGCATGTGTGTGCTCACTGTTAGAGGTCAAGTACAGACTAATGCGTTAGTCATACCATCTTAAAAAAATGTAGTTCTTTTTTTTTTTTTTTTTTTTTTTTTGCAGTGAAAAATGTGTTGACTTTTTATTTCATGAGAAAAGTTGGTGCTTTTTGAATGGGAATCTATAGGAGCCAGAGGCTTTCTGGAGACAGGCTCTCTGCTGCTGCTCTTTAAGGCACATTGGCTTCACTTTTCAGACCCGAAGGTTACGTCCATTTTCATCTGAAGTCTGTGGTTGCAAATAGACGCTGCTAGTGGGGAGTGCAGCAGGACTTTGCTGTTGTTCCGGTAAAATGTCAAGAAATAGTTCTCAGAGTTAGAAAGGTCAACTGAATCGCCTGCAGGGGCAAAGTCATTTTTTTTAACTTCAGCCAAATTTGACCTGTGAAGTCACACTTTTGAATAACGCTGGAACAGTATGGAGGTTTTCTTACTGCACTTAAAAAGCAACATTTTAACACAATCTACTGCAAATTGAACCATCAATTGATTCTCCTGTTAATTGATCTTATAGAACAGCAACCAAAATAATGAGTTGAAAAGTGAAGATGTGTTTGATAAATTAACAAATACAAGTAGTCAAGACTGGGAATAATTACCAGTCATCAGACCAACACAAACAACTGTTCTTCCCTCTAATGCAGCTGAAATGATGAGCTAACTGAATTTGTTTTTTCTCCAGAAGCCCTCGAACATATGCACAGAAGACAAACAATGACTCATCAATGACTAAAAATGCTCACGCTGACCTTTGAGGTCATGTTTTTCATGGAATAACTTTTTAGTGATCCAAGTGCTGACAGAAAAAGAACTGGCTTTGTTAACTACATACTTCTCTCAAAACAATATAGATAAAAACATTTTGATGGTCTTTTTCTTAACGATTTTCTGACATTTCACTGTTAAACTGTTAAATAACAAAAAGGAAGCTGTCAGAATAAATGTTAATGAAAAAAAATGTTTGGCAGCCTTAAAACACGACACAACGCTGCTGTCCTGTTTACTTTCTCCCTTTCTTCAGGGTCCAAGTAGAGGAAAGCTTTGAGAGCGTTTGTGACTGACAAACACTAACAGAGCTGTCAGCCGTGTTAGTAGCAGGCAAAACTCAAGAGCCAAATATTTCTTAAAGACTCTCAGAATAGTTTCGCTGTACTAATTTCTGGTGTGACCGGGCCTTCGGGCTGGAAGAGGAAACTTTTGAGGACAGTGAGCAGTGAGTCAGTTAATGAAATAGAAGCAGTGCAGTGATTTGTGATGTCACGTGGCTTTGCCTCCAGCTGCCACTAGAAGAGGTGTGAATGGGTGCAGCTATATAAACAGGAAGCAGGATGCTGCTGCAGAGCTCAGACAGTCTTCTCTCTACGTAAACATTTCGATTTCTAACAACCTCTGGAGCCTCGGCACTCGTCCTGCTGCCTCCGACAACAAACCCAGAATGGGAGTTAATGGGAGTAATTGAAGAGCCGCTGCTCTGATCTGCAGAGCAGCAGCTGAGTCATGTGTGGTTGTGGCTGGTTAGTAGCTGGAGTCTCCTGTCATCACAGAGATAACGTAGACAGCTGACAGCAACAATCCTGCACATGCTTTTATCTGCCTGTGTTGTTACAGCTTAACTCCTCCAACCAGTTGGGAGGGAGGGGAGATAAGGTGAAGCTGTGCTGCACTGACAACACTCATACCTGAGGCTGATACCGCCACACTGACAACTGTGTGGCCTCAGGAAAGACGGGGGGATAAACTGCCCAGTCTATGTTTTCTTTTCTTTTAGGTTAAAGGTCAGTTATTGATGCCTGAAACACAAATACATCCTCTGAAAACCTTGTTTTCTAATCTATCTCTGTAATTACTATTGTTTTTGTGAGATACTGTATATGTTTACTTGTGTGTCTGAGATGTGGCGTGGACAAGGTGGCTACAAGGTCACTTTACTTCCATAGATTGTTTCCTTATTCCTGTTTGATACTCTATTTTAACAGACAGAAGCTTTAAGTGCAGTTGAACTTTTTCGCGACAGACTAATAACCGTATATCAAGGCAAGTAGAGTAAAGTAGAGAATTTCATCAATTGCTGATGTCGCTTCCATCTGAAAGACTATTGATTTGGTTAAAGTCAGATTCAGAATTACAAAAGCTTTTAAAATCCCCACAGGGAAATGATTTGGTCAAAGTTCCTCTCATAGAACGGAAGTTGTAAATATTCAGCAGAAAAAGATGACATGAGATAGTTTGTGAAAAATAAGGTGAGCTAAATGTCTAAAGCTATTTTCCTGTTTGTCAGACACGTATTCAACAATAAGGTGAACAGAAGTATCAGACTGGACTCGGATCAGGATTAAGACCAAAAAACTCAATTGTGAAGTTTCCTCCATAAAAACAACCTCATAGGTCGGTTTTACAGGCATGTAATTATGACACACAGTTACAGTTTGTTGTTAGTGACCTCTACTCGTTGTGTGGGGCAGCAGCTGTTGCTTCAGCAAACAGCTGAGACGTATTATATTATTTGATTTGATTGGCTGTTGTAATTATGAGTAAACAAAGGTTGAGTCAGGTGACATAGTTAGAAGTGAGTGTAGGGAGGAGGTCGGGGTGGATGGATGGGTTGATGAACTCTGGACTTCCACACGGGAGATCAATGTTTGTTTCAAACCAATCGTCAAGACGATTGGTTTTAACCATGACCTTTCCACTTTAACTGCATGTTTATTATTGTAACCATGACGACCAAAGTCCTCTTAAGTTGACGAAATGGCCAATTTTAACCCAAGCCATAAATTTCCCCAAAACTTAACCAAATATTTACAACAGCAATGTCACACAATAAAATATGTATTCATTCTTCAGCACTGATTTTTGAGCAGCTCGTCCTCTACACATACTTTACTACAGGTCCACTCGTATGGACAGTGGGACAAACCACCCATATGACTGTTCAGGGTGGAGGACTTGCTGTGTTTGCGACGCCCATAGTCTTCTCTGCTCTTGCTGCTTCCATGTCAACTTGTATATAAATGGCTGCAACCTTAATCAGGATGATTAGAAACTGTAGCTGACTGTCCAAGCTGCTGCCATGTATCTGTGTTGTTGTCTTTCTGTTGAAAATTTGTTTACAATCCCAAACCGAAATTACTCGATTGACATCACACATTTATAATTATCTCAGACTTGATAAAACTTCCCCAGACTCAGGCAGCGATGCTTTCTCAAGCTAAGAATTACACATGACTAATAAATCGAATGTGTCAGCGGAGTTCTCTTTTACCAAACCAAAACACACAACTCTTTTTGACTTGTTTTCTATTCTGCGTCAGATCAGTTGGGATGCCCTGTCTCATGTTGTTTTCTACTTGCTTTTTCAACTCCGTTGAGCTGCGTGAATGAGCCTGAGAAGTCTGTCAAAAGAGATTTAAACGGTGAAACGGTTACCATTATATAGACAAAGACCTTGAAAATGAGAGCTCACAATGTAGCCTTTGAATTTAGATTAAATGTCTCTATTCAGTCAGAGGCAGTGGATGGTTTTGGGAGTAAAACCATGAATCTGTATTCTATAACTGGTTCTGTTGCTGTGCTCCCATGAAGCTGCCTCAGCTCCCGCTTGGTTCTCTGTTTATTTTCCATTTCTCATATTCAGCCGATCCTTCTCTAAACTGCAATGCTGCTGAATCAATAGTGCAGTGAGAGCCAGGCTGCACCCACAGACTCCACTGTAACATGCACTTCACAGCCACCTTGAAATCAGTCCATAATGTGTTTCATTCAGCCGACAATGCCGTAGCAGGCGTGGGAATGATGTATTTTATTTTTTTTTTTTATCATTCAGGGATTGTGCTCCAAATGATCTGTCCTCTGCATCTCAGGCAGCTCTGATCCTTCTCCGCTGCCTATCTGAAAGGTATCTGGAGCTCTTATCCTCAACCAGCCAAGAGTATTTTCATTCACTGTCGCCTCAGCTGTCCTCGCTGCACACACGTCTGCCCTTGATAAGATTAATTAACCGCTCAGTGTAAAGATAGTTGGAGTTTCAAGGTAGTTGTACCTGATGTGATCTGATTGTAGGTCATCTGCACACCAGATGCAGCACGATGGAGCCTGTGGGAGCCGTTCACGTTACCGGCCCTTCCGTTCGGATACCAGTCGCTGCGCTGGCAAGGCCCGAAACTACCATTAATCAAAGAGTGTGTTTCATGGGAAACTACAAGGGGAAGTGGCAGATCTCCTGTACCTTACAGGATCATCCTCCTCACACTAAATCTCTGCTTAATTGTCTCAATGCATGCCTCAGTTGATTTCCCAGCTGATGTGGCTGCGCTAGCTGTTGAATTCTTAATGTGCCCTTTTGTCGTCCGCTTTCAACAGCTATCACCTTCAAGCTTCGCTCTTTAATGGGGAGTGTCTCCGCTTTTATTTTCAAGGGAGCTCAGCAGGGGAAAAAAGCACTAATGCTGTTTTAAGAAGAGCTAATGGATCTGCGTAAATCATCGCCGACTGGATCCTTCATTTCCCTCCTGAGTCGCTGCAGCGCCGTAAGGACAGACATGCGACCCTCCCCCTGCAGGGCCGAGGGCTCAGCTCGCTGCCCGACGGCTCATGTGGGTAAACTGTGAAATCTTGGCACCGAGACAAATAGTTCTAATGCAGAGCGAGACTACGAGGAGATTCCAGGACTGTTTGCTCACAGACAGCCAGGCCGAGACCCGGCAGCCACCACACACACTGAGGATTAGCTTCCTGCCAGGGCTTTGATTTCATTCAGGTGACGAATCCCCAGTAGCTGGCGCTGAAGGGGGCGGAGGGGCAGGACACCGGGGGCCATCTGTCTGAGATGCTCAGAAAAACAGTGTTTTTATAAAATACAAAATGAGATACCCCGAACCGTGTACTCTACAAGACCTCTGAAGGGGCCCTGTGGTATCTGGCACCGAGACTTTAGCAGCAGATCCTTTAAGTCCTGTAAGTCACAAGTTGCAGGCCCGTGGATCAGACTTGTTGCAGCACATCACCCAACACACTGTCATCAGTTCACGGTCCCTCCTCAGATTTCTGACAGCCGGTACTCTCCACCGCTGACCGGGTGCACCTCACCGGTCTCGCTGTTACCGAGATGCTCCGACTCACCTGGCAGCGACGTTTTAGTTCTTTTTAAAGTCGCTCAGGTCTTTACACTCAAATCACAGATAATCAACAATATTCACTTCCTCTGTTAGTGCTCATAAAATTTGACAATACAATGCATAGCTGGTAACATAATTTGGATATTGCTTTGGCACAACATCCTCTTTTTCATTCTGGACTTCACAATCTTCAATATGTAACTGTATTTATACAAGTTAAAAGAATGCACCTCTATCAAATCTAAATTTAAACACCTTTCAGACATGCAGTGAATCGGTAAATGTAGTTAATTTAGTTAATAAAGCAATTTCTGTAACACTAAAAAAGCAGCACATGTCTGTACTAAATGTGGTCACATTAACAGAAGAGCTACAGTGCCTTAAATTCACAGACATATTGTTTCTCCACCCACCAAAAACCATGACGTCTGTATCGCTTAATTAACATTTACTATCCTCAAATGAAATGAAATCACAATCTTGCGTGAATGAGCTAATTTCAGCGTAAAATTGTGGTCAGCATATTTTTACCATCGATATCAGACTGAAAACATCTGTATCAATCTCCCTCGACAGCATGAATGTCCAGTAAAAAGCTTTGCATGCAGCTCGTGAGCAAACAAAAACCATCTCGTCACTCTTAACTGCTCTTAAGCTCATCGATAATGAACTGATTCAAAGTGATGTTGGGATTCCCCCCAGTGAGACACCGGGGCTGTTGTCTCTCACCCTCGCAATGATCATTGATTAGGAATTTATGGGAAATACGTTTTAAAGTCCATCACTGATGCAGAGATTCAGCCGTCAGGGATCATTTCATATCAGAAAGCGGTTACTATGACACCCATACACAGATGCGGTGTGACACACTGTGAATGGAGTGTTCTGCTCTGATTTCTCTGTCTGTGTTGCTCCTCTAACAGGATGCATGTGTGCAGGTTGTGAGAGATCAGGAGGACAAAGGCAGTGAAACACACATAGACTGGATGTTTCTGGCTGTGAGTGATTGCAGTCTATGGGAGCCCTTCTCAATAGAGGAGTGACATAAAATCAATGTTGAGAGTGCAACCTAATCAATATTGCCATGATGACGATGGGGAGGGCACTGAGAGATAGTTTTATTTGGTTAGCCTGGAAGGTCACCCTGTGTTTCCTCTGATCTGCCCACAGCCTCTCTTCACAACACGCTCGGCGCCGTGCGTTTTCATAGCACTAATGTAACCGCGCTGCAGTTTTGACAGCATTGTTTGCTCACTGAAACTGCTCAACATGTTTCTCTTTCACAGTAACTTGGCAATTTCCCTCACTCATTCAATTTAGCCCCACAGGGAATGTGTTCATTTCTGTGAGAGTGGCCTGCCATTAACTCTGCATACGATAATGAGAGCAGCTAACCAGTAGTTCAGGACACACACTCACAATAGCAAGCTGAGTCGGCAGGTCTCTGTGACCTTGGTGTGTGTGTTTGGGTTTGTGTGTGTGTGTGTGTGTGTGTGTGTGTGTGTGTGTGTGTGTGTGTGTGTGTGTGTGTGTGTGTTTGTGTGTGCGTGCGTGCGTGCGTGTGTGTTTGTGCCTATAGAGGACCATGTAATGGCAGAACCAGGTTTTATAGATAGATCAGGGGGAGCCTTGTATTTTATTGAAACTTTATTTTAAAGTGATGCGTACAGGGCATCAGAGGTTTATTACACGGTCGTAACCGACATCTGAGTACAGTATAAAGCACAGTGACAAATATGGAGGTGAGTTGGGAGAGTTGACGAGTTTATAAATGATATCGTGACATGAAGCCAGATATTATCTTAGATTTTGGAAATCATAATATAGTGATATACTGTAGTTGTAATTGTAAAGGCTCATCACAGTAAAGTGATGTGCTGAACAGACTCTTCTAGCTCTTCTGTTATTTGCATTTACCCACTAAGTCATTGTGGCCACATTACTGAAGATGAATCATCACAAATCTCTTTGTGTAAATATTTTGTGAAAGCACCAATAGTCATCCCGACAATATTGTTGTCAGGATGACAAATGGAAGAAAACTGATAGATTGTTTGTGTTGTGTGTGAACAGATCGCAGCACTGTGATGTGAAAGAGCTGCGAGACGCTGCAGCTTCATTAGAAAGTCTTCCGAGTTACATTGAAGGGCGACATCGACACCTGAGTTCCACACGTTTCAGTGAGCGCTGCTTCGTTGGTATATCGGCTGTCGCCACAGAGCAGAAAGACACGCTTCGTCAGATCTTTGAGGAAGTCGCAGGGAAACCAATCTGGCGAGTGGAGGAGTAACGACGGTGTAGTTGTGGGTGACATTTTTTTTCATGCACCGAGTTCAAAAGCTACATTGTAAGCTCTCATTTTCAAGGTTTGTATCTATTTAATTGGAACCGTTTCACTGTTTAAATCCATTTTGATGGACTTTCAGGCTCATTCACGCAGCTCAACTACGGGTCACTGCACCACGGTTCACTTTGTTTGCACTGAATGTTTTCACAGTAGAACTCAGTAGACAGTCTGACCAAATCACACTGAACAACACCTCAAATGTTACAGGAAACTCACCTGGTCAACAATGACCTCTCATCAGCTTACATGAACTGACTCCCACTTTAACTCTAATCCAATTTTTGGGGATAATAACAGGAAGAAAAGCAGAGCAACGATATGAAGTGCAGTGTTTCCTCTTGGCAGACAGCCTCGGTGGGGCAGCATGGCTCGTCATCACCAGCAACATGCTAACATTATCATCCTCACTCTGTCCAGTAGATACAGGTGGGTGTGTTTTCTAAATGCTGATATTCTGGTCTGGAGGTCGAGGTTTGTACTCTGTCAGCTTAACTTTAGGCTTTTACTGCATGTTTGTACGGCCACGTAACGAGCGTTCATCAACTTGAGTACCGTTTGTCTGCGTCCACCTTCTGCTCTGCTGGCTGGAGAGAGAAGCTCCGCCCCTCATGAAACACAGACAGCAGAGAAACAGACAAATTAGTGCGACTTTCAGTGACAGAGAAACGCATTGCGCAACTCTCAGACCGAGTTGAAATGAAACGGTCGCACAGGATCTAAATAGAGAAACTGTAGTTACAGGACGTAACTGCAGTTCTGAGTATATTTGAATTTCGGTTCTTTCATCAGGGCGGGAGGTCCCGTTGGCATGGCGACAATGACAGGGGAAACACAGCTGACATTTTGCTTGTGGTTTAACACCATCAGTCCAGTTTGGAGCCCATCCTTTAAATCTTGTCTCTGTGCATATTTTTTGTTTGATTGACAGCTTTCACATCATCTTAAGTGAATTGAACTAAACTAGCAAACGCACCACATTTGATGTGAGCCACACCAAACAAGTTAGCACCCTCCACCAGACCTTTAAACCAAGATAACCAAAGTGTTGATCTCCCATCCTTGAAGTAGTGCTGCAGCAGTGTCGACATTGTGACTGGCTGTCTGTCTGTCTGTCCCGGCTGCACCAGCTGTCAGTCACTCTGATATGCTGTGACGGGTAGATGATGTCACCACACGTCAGATGTTTCAACAGCATTGCCTGCGTCTGGTGAGAGATGCATCAATGGAATTCAATGTCAATGTTCTCATGATTGCAGACACAGTTTGGGCCAAACGGTGCACATGTACATCAGGCTGATCTACAGGGAAGAAAATCACAATCATGTTTTTGAATTTGACAAAGCCAGTCGAGGTCCACTTGCTTGTTCTGGAGCTTTTGGCTGTATTACATGGTCTTCATCAGCCTGATCCACGGCACTGTGTGCAAACCTTTTATGAACCTCAGCACGTTGAGGACTTGTGAGTGGAGATTGTTCTATTAGTTGATGTTTCCAAGATTGAAGTGCAGCAGACTTTTAACCTGAAGGGGACATTTTCAGCGTCATGTTTAGACCAACCTAATGAGATTACAAAGCTCAACCCGGTCCACACCGGTTCTCCGGCCTCTGTCCACTACATGTGGACATTTTTAAGGGGAAAACCACCAAACCTTCACTTGAATTTGTCACGAGGTGGAATACACGCAAGAAAACAGTTGCATCCTTTCTTCTGTTGCTCTGGGAAGAGTAAAAAAAAATGACCCTAATGACGTCATGTTACATAGTGATGTCCTCAGGGTTATCTTCGGTTTGGCATGAGTGTACAAACTTAGCCTGAGTTGTGCACTAACAGATGGGGGCATTTTCTGGGCAAGCAGGGACAAAGAAAAGACGTCTTGAGTTATGAGAGGATGTCTGGAGCTCAACTAAAGCTTCTGCTGCTTCGTATCTCACTGAATTCTGTCTCAGTTTTATGAAAGTACAATAATATGTCACTGGATCCCTTTAACATCAGAGATACTGGTCGATGTTGTACTTTATGGACCACATGTATGGCATCATATTCAACAAAATACATCTCTATCATTTATGGTGAAAGAATAATCTTTTTGTTGGCCACATCTTGATGAAGCTGACAGCCATTGATTGGATAAGTTCATCCTCTGGACAAAAACTAACGTATCAGGTCGTCCTGCATTAAATGCACTTGAGCATCAGATATCATTTTGTCAGGATGTGATGCGTTTGTGTTCGATGGATTTCCTGTCATTCCTCGACTTCTCCAGCTTTATTTAAAGTGTACGGGCTCTGATCTGAGGCGCTGTCTCAGCATTTTCAGTTAAGGTGTTGATTGCTTGTAGCACAAAGCTTGAAAGGTGGAGGATTGAACCGGAGGCAGCGCAGACTTAATTCTAAACAGAAGCTGCAGCTCTCCACAGAGCTCGCTGGTGTGATGCTGCTGCTGGATTTTGTTACCTTTCAACTAGATGAGAAGCTGCCGACTGCACACACACACACGCACGCACGCACGCACACGCACACACACACACACACACACACACCAGCAAATCTCCGTCCTCTCTCCAGTGTGGAATTTTGTGCCCTCAGATTTTTTTTTTGAAGAGGATGAAAGAACTTTGACTTAAGACATTTTATAAAAGATGAAAGAGGCCTTTTAGATAAAAGAGTGTTTTTCTGGGAAAGAAATCTCACACTGGCACCGGTCTGATTTTCTGAACACCACAGCTGAGGCCACGAGGAATGACCAGAAACTCTCTTCAGGACCAACTTTCTTTCATAACCTTTTACTCTGGAAGATTTCATTAGAATCAGATTAAAGAAAAGTTTTCGCTGGTCAAAGCATTCTGTGGTACATCATTAGAATAAATCAAATCAAAGCTCCAATTGTGCTGATCCTTTCCACAGCGCTGATTCCCCTGATTTGTCACGATGGAAATCAGATTTTTCAGATTTAGCAGAGTTTCCCATCTTAGTCTTAATCACTTATCAGTCTTGTAGTTGAATCCCCCTGCATACAGACAGAAGTAGTGGTCAAGGTACAAGAAGCAGAATCTGCTGATCTGATCAGTGAATGTGATTTAAATGATTCTTTTTCATCTGCTGTCCAGTTTATCCTACAACTACATTCCCTACTATCTCTTTTGTAAGTTATGTTCAATGTTGAATGTAATGGTCAGGATGTTAATCCTTAAACTACAGGGGAGCCTTAACCTATGTGCACTCTGAACCGCTTAAAGAGTTAATAAAGTTGAATTTACTATTGGCAAACAGTATGATGTAACAGCCCTAAATCATCCCTGCTTCTGTTGCCAGAGAGTTTATCCAGTGAGGACTGTGGTTTCTGTCCCGGCAGCTTCCAACAGGTTACACGAACCCTGGAGCTCCCAAATATTGTCAGAAAGAAGAGGAAATTATAAAGTTAGCAACACTAATTAACTGCTTACAATGGTGCCGGCAGCCCTGATCCTCGACATATTGTGCATGCATATTTTTTTGTTATGATTCTGTAGTTTTTCCACATCCTGTCTTGAAGATAAACTTGTGACAGCAGTCCTATTTTTCGGCTGCATCCACTCACAAACTAAAGTTAGCAACACGACACTGTAAAACAGGAATCAATCTGTATCTCCATTACTGAGTCGACGTATGTGGACCTTGATGTTAAAGGTAGCCTCCCGGTGATCGAGTGCTTCTAGTGCCTGCTATGAAATATAATCCTGCCTGCGCCACTGACAGCTTTTTCTCTAAGGCATTAAAGAAGCACCAAATATGCGTCTGTGAACATGTTTCTGCTCTGAGATGCCCGGCTGTCTGCAAAGTGCGAGTGTCCGTTCGCTCCAAAGCTGTGAAAGCCCATTTTGCATCGGCAGCATTTATCTGACGCTCCGCTCAAGAACAAGGCCAAACACACACGGATGAAAACCTCTGAGGACTTTTCACACTTCCAGCCTGCTTTCATCTCACACTGCGGTGACTCAATGAAATAGTTGAACACCATCAGTGAGACGACGGGCTGCTCGGAGAAAAAGATTCCAATTGATCTTTGTTTCACACTAAACTGATGTCATTATGGACAAAGATGGTGAAACAGGATCCACTCTCAGGTAAAGCTTTAAGTCAAGAGGAAAATAAATCGTTTTTCAATTCAATCTTAACATGAGAAATATTTACTCGTGACGGGGTTCAGGAGTTTAGATCTTGTCTTGCTTTACGTGGCTTTACTTTGTGTTCTTCATGAAGTGTTCATTACTTCTCTGTCTTTATTTTCAAATCACCAAACCTGCTCTGCTCTCCTCTTTTGTGTTTCCTCCCTCTTTTATCTTACTTCTACTCTCTGGTGTTTTATTAGTTGTAGTTCCTCGCTGCTGGAGGAGGAGGGTTAATGAATTACCATTTCTGCTCTGTAATGGAGGCATTAGTGGCTGCAGCATCAGTAAAGGTTATCATAAACACATTCTTCTCCCTTTAGTGGCTGAATGTGTGAGAAGATGAGTCACATCCAACCTTATCATTTGCTTGAATTATCACTGTGGATGCAGCATAATAGGCTGCAAGAGAGACATGCAGTATAGTAGTTATTAGAGGCCTCCAGAGTTATTCAAACAGTCTTTACAGCGACGTCATTTCTTTTAAGCAAGACTGTAAAATTAGTTGAGGAATTTGAACAGCCAAAGTTTATGTTCTCTACAACAAGATTTCTTCCTTTTTTTTTGGTACAACCTGTGTAACTTTGCTCACTTATTGATTTAATAGTTACAAAGTGAAATCAACATATTAACAATTTTAGCCCATTTTATTTTAGCAATTGTTGTCGGGCTGCTTGTCACACAACATGTTATATTTCAATCAGGAGAGGCTGGATTTGAGTGAACGGATACAACATTTGATTGACATGCTCAAGAACAACGAGACGTCTGATGGGTGTGAGATTGTTTGGGGAGTCGACCCTTTGTGATGTCATGATATTTAAAGGGGTGAAGCGGTGCGTCGTACAACCCTGAGGCTGGCTTAAAATCATCATCTGTTTTTTAAGCAGGTTTGTGCTCAGTTAACTTGTGATAAGTTCATCAAATTAACTGGTAATACAGTAAGTTGTTACTATATTTACTCACATTATATCTTGCGCTGTGCACTGATGTCCCAACATATAATTTTGGAAGAGCAACTTCGAGGAAGCATCTTTTGTGACCGTGTAACAAGACAATGAGCTTCTTCTCTCAGTGTTTCCATCCATTCTTTAGCTTTCCTCCAGTCAAGTGTTTCTCTGTTCCACGTTAGCTCCAACCCAGCAGTCTCCTCTGTGACAGACCACCAGGCTGCCGGGGTGTTTCATGAAGATAAGCTGGAGGTGTGCTGAGGATGATTGCTGTTTTTCTCATGACTGCACTGTCAGTGCTTGCCATCAAAACAAATCATGCACAAAGCCTGAATAGCCTAATTCATTTAAAAGTGCTCTACATTGATGCCGGCCTCTTATTTGAAGCTTCATTAGGACAAGTAAGCGAGGAGTGTATTAGATTTGATGCCTGCCTACAAGCTGTCATTAACATTTAGGAAGTAATATGGGTCTTGATTTCCTTCATATGATCTTGTTGGCTAATTTGACAGCCTAATGTCTGTTGATTTGTCCCTGAAGGACCGGTTTGGAGATTATGAGCCATAAGCAAAGATGAATGTGGGAGACAATTCATTCTTCTATCAGCCTTTATGTTTTTTCTGTTGGCCCAACAGTTTTCAGGTGAGTCGAGGCGCACTGTTGTGTCTGCTCGTACCGCTGTTGTTTCCATGGAAATTCCTCTCGCTGCACAAAGTGCGTGCGCACACACGCACACACACACACGCACGCACACACACGCACAGACTCACTGCAGGGATGTAATGTTGCTAGGCAACATGTTCAAGACAATGGGGAAGTGCAATTGGTTTAGTGCTGATTCAAAGGTTAGAGGGTGTTGGAGTTACACCAAGCTTGACCTTCCTCCAATCAGGTTCTGTTCCTGCTCGTGTCGCCTCTGCTCCCAGTAAACTTATGCATTGTGAACAAAGCTGAATCAAGTGAAGAGGGACAAAGGCCGGCGCAGGCCAACATTTTGTCATTTCAGCGCTGGCAACAAAGGAATCTAAAGAGCTTTTATCTCCAGGGGATTCACACGTCACCTCTTTCTGAAGCCTTTTCACAGTGGATTATTCACAGAGACCTTGAGACTCCCTCCATTCAAAGAACTGGCTTGACGGTGCAGGTTAGTCTTTGGTAATTAGGCTTTAAAATTCTGCAAACAGCCTCCAAAGATATCTGTCTGAATGATGCCTGCTATAACTATTTGATACTTGTCAGTCAATACTTGTGACCTACCGAGTTTTCCCCACAGAGATTTACTCTTAGATGCTTGAGTGACGAAGTAAGTGCAGCTGCCCGGTGGTTCGTCGGGGCTAAAAGCATCAGCATCATCGGCTCTAACGGTTCTGCTGTGTTGTCAAACCATATCTTAGGGAAAGCTTTCTAAATGGCCACGTTCAGTGGTGGGGTGAAAAGCCTGCCTTCATAGCCCCACCATGGCTGCCCTCCTCAATCTGAGATTTACAACTCTGTCCTTTGTGTGTTGTAGCTGTGACACAATGAATCCTCTCAATTGGCATAATGGTGCACACTTTTGGAGTATTTATGGTGTTGCTCTTGGTTTTAAGCCTTTAAACGTGGCTATTTCCTGGTGCAGTGATTCCCTTCCCATTCTATTGGCCCCCTGAAAGAAACCAAAAAATTACAAACATACTCATAGAACTGTAGTTTTGTCCAGTAACTACTATTTATTTACTTATTTCCTGTGCAACCGCTTCATTTCAACAGTTGCACATTCATTTCTCTGTCACTGAAAGTCGCACTAATTTGTCTGTTTCTCTGCTGTCTGTGTTTCATGAGGGGCGGAGCTTCTCTCTCCAGCCAGCAGAGCAGAAGGTGGATGCAGACAAACGGTACTCAAGTTGATGAACGCTCGTTACGTGGCCGTACAAACATGCAGTAAAAGCCTAAAGTTAAGCTGACAGAGTACAAACCTCGACCTCCAGACCAGAATATCAGCATTTAGAAAACACACCCACCTGTATCTACTGGACAGAGTGAGGATGATAATGTTAGCAGCCCACAGCTGCACCCCCCCTCCCTCCCCCAGTCCTGAGGATTGTCAAGGCTGTCAGCCGAGGAGAACAATGTGGTGGATGTCCTTGTCAGTTTGTTGTTGACACAGAGTTACACAAATTGTCAGTTTTTTCAATTGCAGGTTTGGAAATGAGTGAAGGAGGGAGTTCACGATGCTATCGGATGATCCAACGAAAGAAAAAAAAGAAATGTGCAGCATAGGTTAATGTCACCAACAAATCAATCTTTTTTGAGACGTATATTTCAGACACTGGGAATGATTTTAAATGATTGAAACAGAATACGAAGAACCTGCTGAGTAAGAAGGGTTTCAGAAGCATTGATCACAGGGTTCAACAAAGAGACTGTCCTCTCCAGAATAATGATGACATGCAGCAATTACACCAAAAAAACATTCTGCACGTTTCTATGTTAGTGACAAAGTCCTCTCGTGGTCACCGTCATCATTGTGGAGCGCAGGAGGACGTCAGGTTGTGTTAACAGCAGAGTGTAGCAGAGAGGCGGCCGGTGTCGACGGACGGGTCAACAAATGATCAGATCCGTTTCCACCACACGGTGCCGGGGTTTGGTGGAGGAGGCGAGCCCTGGAAGAGAAGACCAACAATCACCCAGCAGACCTGCCGGACTGATGATCCAAAGCTTCATCACAACTTACCATTCACAGCGTGGAGGATGTTGCACAGAGGTTGTTGTTGTTGTTGTTGTTGTTTCCTGTTGTGACGGGGATTATGAAAATAGGAACCTGCCATTTTTTTAGACCAACATTTTGCATCTGGGTAGTCCGACTTGTTTCCTTTAACCTTTAGTAAGTAGTATTTGTCTTTATCCAAACGGTGATTTTTTTTTTTCTCTAACTAACCAAGTTGCTGCTTTAACTTAAAAAATCACATCATTAAAACCGTTTTTTTCTCAAATTTTCGAACAATGACTTGTAGCATGTTTTTTTTTTTTTAAAGCGGAGATAACTGATGTTTTAAAAAGTTTCACTGCATCAACATTTGTCCAATATCATATCACAACATTGTATACAATGTGAAAAAATGAATCTTTGACACATATTTTTATATACTTTCAGTATTGATCCTTAAAACTTTACACAAATTCAGAAAGGTACATTTCCATGTCAACCAGACAAACTTCCTCTATTGACTACGACGGAGTGATGCAGTGGAGATGGACCTTGTGCTGAAATGGTCCTGTCTGGTGTGTTGGTGAAGCCATTGAAAGCCTTTGTAGTATTTTAGTAGGAGCTGTGCTGTATCATCCATCTAATGGTTAGCTAATGGTGCTAAGGAATGTTTGAAGATGATGCTGGTTGGGTTTCGTCTTGTGCCGTCGTCTCTTCTTTGTTTCTCTTTTAATGCAGCAAACAGGAAGTGAGGCTGACGGCGTCCTGCTGGCTTGTCTGTTTGAATCTCCTCCTGCGTGGATATCTGTCCATGTTTATGAATCACGTCTGTCCTGCTATGTGATCACAATCTAATCCGTCCACTGGTGGAGGGGTGAAACTGAGTCAGGTCGGGGACGCTGGGACCTCAAATCATCTCACAGAGACAGATAATTGCTGCTTTTTAGGCTAACGACCGACGCTCCCCGCCTAGTTTTCACATTTTTAGCTATTTTCATATTGGGTTGATTTCATTTGACACGTCCTAATTAAAGGTAATCCTGTCTTGAATTATACTAACAAACACTTTGAAGAGGGTCAAATTTAGCTGGGTGACTGAGAGTTCAAATGACTCACATGGTCAAACACACCCACTGTGGAAACATACAAAGTAGCTCAAACAAATGGCTCCTGTCACACGTACAATGTCTGAGTGTCTCCCTCCCCCCCCCCCCCCCCCCCCCCCCCCCCACCCACCCCCTCCGCCCTCCACGGGGTCACACTTTCTCCCAGCTGCCTCAGTGAGTGAGCCACGTTTCTTTATTTACCTGTTTGTAAGAGATTTGTGTGGTGGAGCCTCGACTTCACTCCCCAGTGAGTCACTGACATTTGCGCAGTGCCCTTGAGCGCAGCAACATAGCCGAGGAGCTTCTACAGTAATAACAGTGTGCTGGTGGGCTGGATGCTGAGCTGTCAGAGGCATCAAAGACTCTGTTAGCAAACATACTGAGAGTCCTGTTAGATCTGTTTCACACCCACAACATCAAAGGCTCTTTCAGGTGTTTGGTTTGGTAGATTACAATGGAAGTCTTGAAAGAAACTATAGTTCTTAGATTTCTTTTAAAAAAAAGTATTTTTTAGATGATTGCTTTTTTTGTGATAAATCCATGAGATTTTTAAAGTACCACAACGTTTCTATTTGAGGCCATTGGCTGGAAATAGTAACTTGTGTCTGTGTAAAGAGGGAGTAACATTTTCTACAGACTGTAAAGCCTTTTGAGGGTTTTCTCATTTTGGAGATTTGGATCAAATTGACTAAAAGAAAAAGTAGAACGTGAAACAGAAAAGACCTTCAGGCACTGCTGGGATTTTTACTCAATTATCAGACATTTCAGGTCTTTCACATTTAATACCTTTAATATTGGAATTATGATTATGATTTTTTTTTGTTACCACCACTTGGAGGCAGCACGACTAACTACAAAAACAATACTTGCTCATTATCACCTTATTAAGCCGATATGAAGCAAATTTGACACTTTCATTAGTTTGGAGTTGTGTTTTTAATCACCTGATGAGTCCAATATTGACTTTCCTTGTCGCTCTGCTTTGTTCTTTCTAATCTGTCTCTTCAGCTGCTGCTGACTGCTTCTCTGTCACTGCTTTCCCACCAGAACAAACCTGCTTCTGGAACTGTGGCACTAAAATGCAACACTGACAGCCAGCACATATTGATTCACCAGAAGCCTGGTTAAATCTGGGAAAACCAAGCAAGATGGCGGACCTCAACTTATCTTCATAAGTTATAGAAGTCCAAATGTAGATAACAAGTCCGTTCAAGGTGAATGACGTGTAAAATGATTTTATTTACAGTCATTTTCCAAAGTTTTTCCCTTTTAAACGGAAGCAGTACACTGATGAAGTTGTCCTGGTTCATGCATCAGGTCCCAGTTTTCAGATCCAACACTTTTCTTTTTCGGTGTGTGAAAACGTGTTGCGGTTCGTGAACCAGAACAGAAGCACTTCTGTGTTGGTGGAAGTGCTACGTCTGTTCTCCAGCTATTTGTTCACTTTGTCAAGTTTTGTCTTTGTAAATGACATTTTCCCATTGTATGTACATTTGATCCATTTTTAATATAAAAAAAAAAAGTTGATTAATTGATCATTTAATGATCACAAGCTATCTGACAAACACCGACCTGTAGCAGGGTTGTATTCCAGTACAGAGACACGGTACAACTCTCCAGCAGGTTCATTCAGCTCTGCTGTTTGCACTATAAAGCAACACGTGTTTAGTTAGTAAGCATAACGGACGGCAAATCTCGCTGCACCTTTTTCATTTTTCAGCCATCATATATTTCTGGTATCTCGACCCAAATAAAACCAACAAAAAGCCGAAACAAAAAGCCGGCGGTTCTTTTATGGGAGACAAACAAACAAATGTCTGGAGACTTTGTTTCAGGCGTAGAAAAGAAAACTGTCTGGAAAAAGCACAACCTCATGTAAAGCCTTCTGACGCTAAACCACCAACTTAACAATAACGAAATCCTCATGGATGAAAGCGTCAGCAGATTGGTCTTCGTGTCGGCATCCTTCAACCTCTCAGTCTGTCTACACTAGAAACGGGTGCCGTGTGTGACTTGATAGAGACGGACAGTCGGGGCTCCTCGCTGTCACTCAGCCTCATTAGTTGAATTGATTAGCTAACGCAATCATTGATACACCCGCAGGGCGAAATGATAAATGATGCCAGGTCACAGAGCCTGCTGCTGTGAGCTCAAACCGAGTGGAAGTGTGGAAAGCACAGCTGCAGTTCTATCAGGCGTTGGGCTCATTATCTCAGGCGTGTGGACAGGTTTGAATTCTGAGGAGCAGATGGAGATCTTTACAGATTCAATGGGCTCCCGAGCATGCCATTCGCTGGGATTTCTTATGATGAATGCGAATGCAACCAATGTCACGATCATGTAGTGATCATACATTACTGACTTTATCTGCACGAACAGAAAATATGTAGATGAGAACAACTCATTAAAACCCACATTAAAAGTATTCAGTAAAAGATGACTTGCTTTACTTTATTCATTTGTCACTACAAAATACAAAATAAATGTTTGACCTTGAACTAAGATTGCAACTGACTGATATTCCCATGAATCAGAAGTTTCAGTATCACCTACAAAGCCAGGATGATTCCTGAAATAAAGACCTGCAGCAGTAAGCATATTATTGTTAAACCAACCGCTCACTTGATTGTTGTTGTTTTAAGTAACAACCTGCAGTGATGAGTCACAGAGTAGAGCTGAGGATGAGGAGGAGGAGGAAGCACAGTGTCCTCAGAGATCTCTGAGGATGTTTGGTGATCGATTTCTATTATCATTCTGTTCCATTTGCTCCAGTCAGCCTCCCGTCTGTTTGTCAGCCGGAGCGGAGAGACGATGATATGATGATGAGGAGGAATGATGAAGCTGAGTACACTTGCACATCAGTTTGTCGTTTGGCTCTGTGTGTTTGAGCACTCTGTTTAAACTGCAAACTGTCATGTTTGTGCGGCCCCCCCCCCCTCCTCACTGTGTGTGTGTGTGTGTGTGTGTGTGTGTGTGTGTGTGTGTGTGTGTGTGTGTGTGTGTCTCACTATGGAGCAGAGATTTTAAAAGAGTGTTTATTATTGTGGCTCACAGAGCTGGAGTCGGGCCCAGATCAGGACCGAGCTGCCTTCAGACTTTCTGCTCGTATTGTCTCCCTCTTTGTGGAGCAGTAACTGTATTCAGATGTCGATCTGTCCGTGTAATGGTTGAAATATTGAAAAAAGCTAAAGTGGGATTCAGCCTGTTTCCAAACTCATCTAATTAAAGGAAAAACAGAGTAGGGATGAGCATTTCAAGCAAAACCACTTCAAAATTTGCTCAAAACCATTTGAATTAAAATGAATTATTGGGTGCTCAGCTGGTAGATGTATGTACCTGCAGGGTTTGACCTGCACTTCATTTGCATTCATATTTTGAAAGACTTCTGCACAGAACTTTTTGACAGCTGCAGTCGTCTTTCAGCTGTTTGCACTGCCGCAACTGAACTCAGTGACGTCACTCATTGGTTTGTGAACGGCCGTTATGACGCCATCTTGCTATACGGGAGCAGTTTATGGCCATACGACCATATTTGGGCGAGCTGGGGGGAGCGAGCGGTGGATTGGACTTGATCTGATTGGAAAACAGATGATACTACTTTTTTTTTTTGCTCCAATTGACAAGTTGAAGCATGCTAGCGAGGTGTCGGTCTGTGGCAGTAGAGCATGTTTACAAGCTCAACCCGGAGAGTAGAAGTACAGCTGAAAGGCTCTTTGCTTTAAGATGTGGCCACAGCAGTTTTGACCTTTTTGGGTTTTCATATCGACACTCTGAAACTGTCAGCATGATAAGTTCATAAAAATAGAGAATGTTTACGGGTCATTTAATTGTAATATAATTATTGGTACAAGTTTCTGTTTTTTTCTCTTATTGGAAACATTCAAATTTCTTTTTGCCAGTTACAGTAAGCACCAGAAATTGCCAGACATGAAGTCAAACTCCTGATATGACTGTTGTGTCATGAACATGTTGAGTTATGAGTCTCCCAGCGGTGGTTCAAATGGAGGTGATCATATTAGGGTGTATAAGATGTTAAGGATGTAATCCTCATCCCTTAAACATACATAAACATAAACGCTTTTGTATCATCCCGTCGGTAATCATGAATCAGCAGTAGCCACGAGGTTAGAGAAGTGGAAGGTCGGCATTTCAGATACTCAAACAGGCTGAAAAACGTGTGAGGAAAAGTCAATGAGTTGTGCTCACTGCGCCTGAAACCTCCTGAGTGGAGGTGCCCTTGAGTGGGACAGGGAGCCTCCAGCTGCTGCTGCAGCACTACAAGGCCGTGGTTGTGCTGCACTGCTGCTGCTCTGAATGCGTCTGTGTGTCGTTGCCTGAGTGTGCAGCAGCGAGCTGCTGGAAAAGAGCACAGAGCCCACCGGACTTCTGCTTTCTGCACACAGGTTTGAAACGGCCGTGTGACATCCTCCCAACACCAGGTGACTTAGTCTTCTGCTGTTCCTGTGTGATGTCCTAACAAGCTGTCACAAGTCATTACGACTCCTATCTCACAAGCCACAACTGAGAAACCCACTCAGTCCAAACATTAGTCACATTCAGCGTTTCTGTGCTGAAGAGGCGCTCTGAGTTTTTGTCTTCGCTGAGTTCTTCTCTGTGGCCCCGAGCAAAGAAACACAGCCGGCTCCATCCTCCTTCAGCACCACGGAAACTTCCTGGATTTAAATGTTGCACTCTGTTTGTGTGTGTGTGTGTGTGTGTGTGTGTGTGTGTGTGTGTGTGTGTGTGTGTGTGTGTGTGTGTGTGTGTGTGTGCGTGCGTGCGTGCGTGCGTGCGTGCGTGCGTGCGTGTCTTTCTTTGTGTGCGCTGCCAGAGTAAAAATAGTTTCCAGGAAGAGCTACAAAAGAGGTAAAAGGCAGGAATGGGTGAAGACGGCGATAGTGATGGCAGAGCAGTCAACAGTGAGAGAAAGATAACATTGAATTTCAAAACACTGGAACAGAAAAAGCTCTGCTGAGTTCCTGGAAGAGCTTTCAGATAAAAAGTGAAGAGCCATAAGCAGTTAATGTACAGATCCCACTACCATTAAGTAATAGAAATCTAAAGGCCAAAACAGGCCTGCAGGCTGAATATATAAAACTGTACAGTATAATCCATGTGCTCTGAATATGCTTGTTATTTGTGACCGATGATTACTGTATATCTTAGTTTTAGTACCTGAAACAAAGCCTGATTAATTCATTAAACTCCATCCAGTCCTGATTCGGCTCATTAAATCCTTAACTCGACAGACACTTTGTTAAATAACGCTGCTCAGCAAAGAGGAAATATCATTTTGAGGATGGCACCAAGCGTTCCCTCCACAGCATTGTGTTGCTTTTTTTTCTCACAAGGTTTTACAGTTTCAAGTTAGCTCGCAAAATATTACAATACAGGGTCCAGCTGGAAAAGATCAATTATAGTCATATGAGCAGTGTGTGTATTTGAAAGATAAAAGGTGTGTTCCTTTGTTATTCATGTCAAACATTTTGATTCCCTACAGAGATCTTTGTTTCTATTTAATCAAAACCCGACACATGAAAATGATCCAGATTCATGAGCGACTGAGCGCACGTACATGTCGGTCTACAAAACGATGTCACGGCTCCCGTTTGATGGCTCCTGCTCCGGCCTCTAAGCATTCAGGTTTGAGGGAGGTGGAAATGAAACCAAATTGCCTGCCTGATCAGCGTTAGGACAGTCACAGTTATTACATCATCCCCTGATAGCAGAGTCCGTCATCATGTTGCACAACTTTTCTTTGCATTTGTATGAAAACATTCAGGTGAAACTATCAAAACTATTCAGATGGATATTTCCCAGTTGTTTTTCCCAGTCTGAGGTCGGACCGGCGCTCCTTCAGTGATGTCATCTTGTTGCTCTTTCCTCTGCTGTTCTTTAATGGCACACGAGTGGAGAATTAGCACCAACTGTTTAGTCTTAATATTGGACCGACCACATTTGGATGAGCGTCTATTGGCATTAACCTCATGGATTTAGTTGGAAGCCAAACACCACAGCACCCCCGTGGCCACATCTCCAAATATTAAAGGAGCCCAGTAAGTTGGAGGTGTGCAGTAAAAAGGTGACATTCAAAAGCCATATTTATGTGTTACAATGTTCAATACCAATGAATGTCCCTTCTTCTTCATAGTGCGTAATAGTAAACTCTGATTAGGCTTTTATCTTATCAGTGGAATAAAATGAACAGAAAAAGATAGTTCATGTGCACATCCTCCCTCAGGCTCAGTCACAGCAGCTCTAAGCAGGTTAGTCTGCTTTAAGATAGTGAGCCTGTTAGTTTACATTCAAGGATGTGATGCACCAGACTCATCAGGTCTCATGTTGTTGTTAAATTGGTAATCTGATCAAAAGAAAATCAGATAAATCCGAGCTGAGTGAACAAACGACCTTTTATCGTCAATGTGGTGGTTTTATTTTCCAGTGGTGAGTTGAGCTGTAGACTTCACAGTTGCATGGCAGCTAAAGGATGCAGGAAGAGGATCATCTTAATTATAGTGCCCCTCTAGTGGGGCCCTCTTAGTGCTCCAGACTCATTATAAATGGCTCACAGTGTGGAAATTGACACCGTGGGAAATAGCCGGGTTCATCATTGTCATTTAGGCTTCACTTCAACAGCACTCTGTTTTTCCTGTGGCTTGAGTTTCGGTAAGTTTTAAAGCAGACCTGAGATTTTAATGAATAGCTTCCCACCAATTAAACATAACAGTCAAGCTGCGTTGGATAGAAAGAGAGCTGGAGGTGAATGTTGCAGGTTTGTGTCCTCCATCATCCTGACAGGTCCAGTCAGGTGATACAAATATAAATCCTTCTCTACTGGATCCTAAATCTGTCCTCCTGTCAGAGAGACTAGTACCAGGCTGCAGGAAGAGAAAGAAAAGAGGCAGCGCTGCCAGAGCCCTAAACATTTCCACATGCAGCCGACTGTGGGAATTCAGTGGAGAGAAAAATCAGCGGTTAGCCAACCTTAAGAGGCCTTGAGGACAATTTGAAATGTTTACCTTGCAAAAGGATTTGACTAATGATGGGTTTTCAAGGCCAACACTGGTAGTTTGTGGACCGAGTCTCCCAACAGTTGCTTCTTTGTGCTGATATTCATTCAGATTAACCAGGTGATGTAACAACGTGGATTTAGTGGGATGTCACGCAGAGCAAATATGAAGGAAGATGAAATTATTCAAGCAGTAACCACTTATTTAAAAGCTGTGTTGCACACAGAGTTTTATAGTTTTATGTTGAGAAGCTTTTTTAAGACACTTAAACTCTCCACTCAAACTGTTTCTTATACAGTAATAATGGTAATCATCTTTATTAATATACAGTATCACTGTTTAAATACAGACGTTTACAAAGAGTGAAACTAACAAGGTACCAGGAAGGCTGATGGGAGACATATATTAGAGATATAACGGATCAAACAGTAATAAAATAAATAGAACACGAAATATATTCAAATAGACATATCAGACAAAAAGATGAGGAGAAAGTAAAAGTAGTTTAAAACAAAAGGCCAAACAAGGTTTTAAAGAATAACAGAATCTCGCTGTTAAACATATTACGAAGTGTTTAGTACAATTTAGGATTCAACTTTTTGTCTCTTTCAGACTTGAGTTTTGTTTAATGACAAGTAGGAAGTTGATGAAGCACTTTGATGGATTTCTAAAAGAAACTGCGAGCCGGTTTAAACACGTTAAATCAGAGCCGTAACTAAACAGAATCAAGTGATTGATCCTTGAAAGAAGATGTTGATGAAGAGTTGATGATCTGGTCGGTACAACTGGACATCGTCTGTGTGAAGAAGCCTCTGTAGGGATGTCTGGTGAACCTCCACCGTTCAGTTCACTCAGCTGAGGAGGAAACATGGTGGTTTTATACCTTTCTTCTTCTCCAAAAACACATCGGTCCTCAAACTGGAGGCAAATTTCCAGTGAGTGATGTGAGCTAGAGACTGGAGACAAAGACACCATTAGCATATTATTCATTAAAATATATAAAATCGATTGGTGTACACTATTTTGTCTTTAAATACCCATCCCTATACATTTTGAGGAGGATCAACATTTAACAACAGTCCAGCGGTCAACCTGGGACCACATCTGGCCGTGTGTTGTCCAACCACTGACCCTGACGTTCTGGGACACAAACATAGATTTGAGGGACGAGTCGCACCATCGGCCCTCCCGTCCCCCCTGTCCCTCCCGTCCCCCCTGTCCCTCCTGTGCCGCGTCGGCCCACTACCGCCTACCACGCTATTTATATCCGACCAGGAGAACATGTCGGCATCCTTTCTCCCATAATTCCTCTGTGTCCGAACACACGCTGACAAGAAATACGACTTCAGAGGACCGATGCTTCACAACAGGCTGCTGCTCACATGAGCAACTCACTCTCTCTCATCCTAGTTATGGACCTCTCTCTCTCTTTCTCTCTCTCTCTCTGTCTCTCTCTCTCTCTCTCTCTCTCCCTCTCTCTCTCTCTCTGTGTCTCTCTCTCTCGCTGTCTCTCCCTCTCTCTCTCGCTGTCTCTCTCTCCCCCTCTTTCTCTCTCCCTCTCTCCCTCTCTGGTTTTCTCTCTGTGAGTAAATGATGAAAGTAAAAGTAATACAAGAACCCGACAGGGGCATCTGGCCTAATTCCAATAGAAAATGGAATTGGATTAGTGCCTCTCTTCTCGCAGCTGTGTGTGTGTGTGTGTGTGTGTGTGTGTGTGTGTGTGTGTGTGTGTGTGTGTGTGTGTGTGTGTGTGTGTGTGTGTGTGTGTGTGTGTGTGTGTGTGTGTGTGTGGCGACAATCAAGGCAACAATGGAGCTCAGCAGCAGCCAGCTGCCCAGCAGTGAAACGCTGATGAACAGTGAGGAAACAGAGCCGCTGCTGCTGCTGCTCAACACCTTCCTGTTTATATGTGCGTGTGAGTGTGAGTGTGTGTGGGTGTGGAGGGGGGAGGGGGTGTTTCATGCTTGAATGCACATGCCAGACACATCAGTCACCCACATGACATTGATCATACTCCCCATTTCTCCTGGCGTACAGATGCACTCTTTGTTAAGCTCACTGTGGAAATGTTTCCTAATCCTCTGATAGATGAGGACTTAAAAAACAGCAGCTTTGTGTGGCTGATTTACCATCTGATAATCACACACTTTATTTCTTCTCTGGCTTGCTGCTGCAGAGAGAATTGAGTTATACGATTAGAGCGTCTTTTCCTGTCTAAACGTCTGCTGGTAGATTCAATTTCTCCCCTTTTCTTCCTTGTGTTCTTTTTATCCTTGTAAATACAGCGCCGGTCCTAAAGGAGACAACATCTATGAGTGGAGGTCGACCATCCTGGGCCCGCCGGGCTCCGTGTACGAGGGGGGGGTGTTCTTCCTGGACATCGCCTTCACACCAGACTACCCCTTCAAACCACCCAAGGTTAGTGATGTCCAGCAGCTCTGCAGCAAAGCCCCCCCTCCTGAACCAAGCGCTTTAAACGATGTCACCACTGTCTTAGATGGACGTCAGCTGTTCACCCCGTTGTCCAACAACAATGACTCTTTGAAGGCCTGTTCACCTGCAGCATGTTGACAAAATAACCAGTGACAGCATTACGGAGAAATGACACATATGTGATATTTCTAGTAAACCGTCCCTTTTGTAGCTGGCGAGAACAAAACCAACGCTCGTAAATTCAAGCAGTCACCGCAATATTTGCGGGAGCTTATGTTTCTTTTAAATTGCTGCGATTAGAAGCTCTGCTGAAAGCGGTACTGCTTTATTACTTTACTTTATTAACACAAATAACTCCTCGTTTATGATCTCCTCTCCTTTCATCACCAAAACAAACTCGGAGCATCGGAGGAAACCGCAACGAGCAGAAAACCCAGAAGTGACCGGCTTTGAGGGAAATGTGGTCTTCACATTAAATTAATCTAATTAAATGCTTATTATCAAAGGAAGTGATGATATATTACTGTGTTAAAATAGTTTTATACACACGTCAAGTTGTCAGAGACTGCACTTTGTTTTTAGTGCATCCAGTAGGTCTAAGTGTTGAATTAACTTGAATTAAACAGCATCTAAAGCGCTTATTTTGACAGCTGATGTAGCCTTTATATTCTAAACTACAGCCAAAGACAAATTGCATCACTTTTATGAGTTTTTTTTGTAACCTTGATCCCTATGATTCTCTAAATAAAAATTACAACTAAAATATTTCTGTGATTATTATCACAGGAACTGATTACATATCATTCTTTATCAGGTAGCTCTTGAAAAAAAATATCTAATTTTTCTTCTCCTTTTGCAATTTCCCCACCAAAAACTCACTTAAAAGTCGCAATCTGCCACAAACTCAAAGCATTTTTGATCTCTACAATCACAAAAAAACCTGTGGAAGGGCCGAATGTAGTCAGCTGTCATTTCTGATTAGACACAGAAGAACTTCACATGCAGAGCAAAAACAAGACTACAAATCACTCTCGATAACTTGATTAATGTCTTTAGTTTTTATTGACCGAAACTATCAATTTTCAAATGAATAAAGTTGTTTAGTAAATAAAAAAACGATGTACATTTTTTTTTTAACAATTCAATTCAACTTTATTTATATAGCGCCAAATCACAACACAGGTTATTTCATGGCACTTAACACATTAAAGTCCTTACAGCAAGACTTCACAATATTATACAGAGAAACCCAACAATTCAACAATTCAACAATTCCCACATAAGCGAGGAGGGAAAAAACTCCTCTTTAAGGGAGAAAAACCTCCAACAGAGGGAAGAAAAACTCCCTCTGAACAGGAAGAAACCTCCGACAGAACCAGGATCAGAGGTGGAGAACATCTGCCTCGACCGGTTGGAGTGAGAGGAGAGCAGAGAGAGAAAAGGACAGCATAGAGATACAAGAGAAGAACTGTTGGTGGAGACGACAATCACAGAGCAGAGACATGCAGCTCCATGACAGGACATCTGGAAAAGAAAGAACAGAAACTACACGAGTGAAGGAACTGAATGGAGACAACAGATAATAAGAAGAAACTATGGGGGAGAAAAAGATGGTGAGGTATGAGTCAGTTAAAGAGTAGGAGGAAAGAAAAGAAGCTCAGCATGTAACGAAGTCCCCCAGCAGCATCGGCCTATAACAGCATAACTAAGGGTTGGTTCAGGTCTACCTGAGTCAGCCCTAACTATAGGCTTTATCACAAAGGAACGTTTTGAGTCTAATCTTAAAGCTAGAGAGGGTTTCTGCCCCTCCAACACAAACTGGGAGCTGGTTGGTTCCACAGGGGAGGAGCCTGAAAACTGAAGCTCCGCCTCCCATTCTACTTCTGGAACCTCTAGGAACCACAAGTAGACCAGCGTACTGAGAGAGAAGTGCTCTGCTGGGATTATATGGTTCTATAAGATCTCTAAGATATGATGGAGCCTGGTCATGTAGGGCTTTGTAAGTCATCAAGAGAATTTTGATTTGATTTCACAGGAAGCCAGTGAAGAGAAGCTAAAACTGGAGAAATATGATCTCTTTTGCTAAATCCCGTCAGTACTCTTGCTGCAGCATTTTGGATCAACTGCAGGGTTTTTAATGAGTAATTTGGACATCCTAACAACAAGGAATTACAATAATCTAGCCTAGAAGTAACAAACACATGAATGAGTTTTTCTGCGTCACGCTGAGGAAGGATTTTCCTGATTTTATTAATATTACGTAGATGAAAGAAGGCAGTTCTGGAGATTTGCTTTATATGGTGTCTAAAGGACAAATCCTCATCAATGATGACTCCAAGGTTCCTCACAGTTTTGCTGGAGGCCAAGACAACATCATCTAGAGTAACTAAGTGATTACAGAAAGACTTTCTGAGGTGTTTAGGACCAAGAACAATAACTTCCATTTTGTCTGAATTTAGAAGCAGGAAGTTTTTGGTCATCCAGGCCTTTATGTCTTTTAGACAGACTTCAAGTTTTACTAACTGATTAGTTTCATCTGGTTTTGTAGAAAGATATAGCTGAGTGTCATCTGCACAACAATGGAAGTTTATGCAGTGCTTCCTGATGACATCTCCTAATGGAAACATGTACAAAGTAAAAAGTATTGGACCTAACACTGACCCTTGTGGAACTCCATAACTAACTCTTGTTTGTCTGGAAGACTCATTGTTGACATGGACAAACTGGAATCTATCTGATAAGTAGGATTTGAACCAGTCTAATGCAGTTCCTTTAATCCTCGTAACATCTTCTAATCTCTGTAATAAGATCGTATGATCAATCGTATCAAAAGCAGCACTGAGGTCCAGAAGAACAAGTACAGAGACGAGTCCATTATCTGAGGCTAATAAAAGGTCGTAACTTTCACCAGAGCTGTTTCTGTGCTCTGATGAACTCTAAAGACGGACTGAAAATCTTCAAACAGATCATTCCTTTGTAAATGATTGCAAACTTGATTTGCAACCACTTTTTCAAGGATTTTAGAAATAAATGTCAAGTTGGAAATTGGTCTGTAGTTTCCTAAAACAGCTGATCAAGAGTCGGCTTTTTAAGTAAAGGTTTAATTACAGCCACTTTAAAAGCCTGTTGTACATAGCCTGCAAAACTACTTTAACACAGCATCGAAGAGGATAAGCATGTAACTGCTTCCTTAAACTTGGCCACATTTGGCTTCAAATGTTAATAACAAGTGGTCCGACAAAACAGGGTTTTGTGGAAATACAATTAAATTTTCAGTTTCCATACTTATTCTAGACAGACCCAGATGGAGGGTGTGGTTACCACGGTGACGGGGTTTATTTACATTCAGAGAAAAGCCTATAGAATCTAATAATGAGCTGAAAGTAGAACTGAGGCTGTTGTTGTCCACGTCAACATGAATGTTAAAGTCTCCCACTATCATCACTTTATCTGAACTCAGAGAATTCAGTTAGGAACTCTGAATAAGGACCAGGTGGGCGATAAACAACAACAAATAGAATTGTTTTTGTGTTTTCCAGTTTGGGTGTGAGACAAAGAGTCAGACTCTCAAATGACTTATAACTAAGTTTAGGTCTCGATTAATTGATAAACTTGAGTGGAAGATTGCTGCCACTCCTCCTCCTCCTCCTCTTCCTCCTCCTCGGCCTGAATCTCTAGGAACATGATAATTAATATAGATAATTAATAGGAGTTGCTTCATTAATACTAAGATATTCTTCCTGTTGCAGCCAGGTCTCTGTGAGACAGAGTAAATCAATCTGATGATCAGTTATCAAGTCATTTACTAACAGAGATTTAGACCAGAGAGATCTCATATTTAATAGTCCGCTTTTAATTATATAATAATTTTTGATCCATTAATTTGGTAGGATCAGTTTTTATTAAATTTTTATTGATACATCTTTTCTTGAGTTTTTTAAATATAGGTGGTCTGGGTACAGACACAACCTCCATAGGATGTTGAAGGTTTTGGGTGAGTGACAGCTCTAAAGAAGCTGCAGAGGAGCATGTAAGACTGTAACTCTGCGTCCTGGCCTCAACCCTGGATGTCAGGTTTTAGGGCTGTTAAGAGACGTGGCCATATTTCTAGAAAGAAGAGCTGCACCATCCAAAGTAGGATGGATGCCGTCTCTCCGGATCAGACCAGGTTTTCCCCAGAAAGTATTCCAATTGTCAATGAAGCCCACATTGTTCGCAGGACACCACCTCGACAACCAGCGGTGAAGTGAAGACGTACGGCTGAACATATCATCACTGGTCTGGTTAGGAATAGGATTAGAAACAAAATAACATTCCTACAGAGGACCGTCTTTAAAAACTGTTCCGAAATGTGGTTTCAATTTTGAATAAGTCTCAGTCTTTTCCTAAAACAGATGGAAACTAATTTTAACAAACATTTCTACAAACAGGAGGAAATGATGATTTTGTTGGGGACTATTTTCATCAGTGGATTAATCCACGTGGTGCTCAGGTGAATGTTGGCGGCAGCAGGACTGAGACGGAATAAACTCCAGTGTGTTTATGGTAATGAATGAAGATGTCACCCGGGGCAACAGTGGTGGGTTTCTGGGCTACAAAGGAGGGAAAAGACAGATATGGCAGCACGTGTTTGTAGGATCAGTTCATTGTTGGTTTGAGTCTCTTCATTGGATTTGCAGACATTAAGAAAAAGAAAGAAAATGCCCTGACCTTTTCGGCGAGGTGTTTCTTGTTTTGGTGTCTCCTCCTGATATGCATGCTGCCAGCATGCTGCAGCTTTTGGCTTCCCTCCAGTGAGGCTGTGGGTTTGTGTATATGTGTGTGTGTGTGTGTGTGTGTGTGTGTGTGTGTGTGTGTGTGAGTGTTTGTGTTCTGCTGATGTAAGTGTGTCAGTATTTACACAGTAGACCGGCTGGCAGCGGTTGCCTCCTCTGTCGGTTTGGGTCGTGCTTCTGTTTTTTTCTCCGGGTTTTTGGTTTCATGTCTTGAAATACTTGCTGGGTAAACTTTACCAGCTATTTGGAGACATGTGTTTTAAAAATAAAGAAAAAAGTAAACCGGGAAATATTTTAGATGTCCTGTTTTAATATGGGCCATTAGTTTGGGTACACTGTGCTGGCGTTGGATGAATATTTGGAAGTGACAGCAGAAGGACAGGATGTGTCTGTTAGTTGCTAAAAACACCAACTACAGAAAAGCTTCTTAAAAGCAACCAAAGAGACCGAACCCATATTTTATTTTAGTAAAGTTTATATTTGGGTAATTTTAAGACAGTTTGGTTTATTTTTAAATGGTAAAAAAGGTAGTCTTTCCACAATATGATGAAGATTTTATACAAAACTGCTGTCATTTTATTTCTCGTTCTGTAACGCTAGGAAGTGATATTTGTTTAAAGGTTTCCAATGCCAGAGTCATGTCTTGCTGTTTTCTTCTGCTGTGGTTTAATAGTACGAGTGGAGATTAGTACCATTGTACATTGTTTATTTGTGGCCCCTTTCTTTGACAATAATTTCTTTATATACTTCAGTAATAGGCTTTATATAATAACCATGTTATTTATTTCATATCCACCCAAATCCCAAATGGCAAAACGTTTACAGAAATTTATATTATTTGTTTGCTCCTTTAATAGCAGTGGCATAGAATTAGCAGAAAAATACATTTAAAGCATTGATCATAATTATTTGAGTAAAAATTGTCAACTCAAATTTTATGTTTGTTACAGACCTGATTACAAGTCAAAATTCACCAGCAGACATGACATTTATAAAGCTATTCAAAGCTTTATAAAAACCAAGTATTTGGACTTTGATGGTTTTGTTCTTTTAAATATCTTACTTTAAAGATTGTTTTTAAACCAAAGTTCTTAAATGTTTAATGCTGTCTAAGCACAAGCTGGCATACAAGAACTCTGTCTGAATAAATGAGAGTCTCTGACCACAGAGTATGTAAAACAGGGTTATTAATCATACTGGATATTTCAGTATTTGTTGCTATGGGACACATTCGGTTGATAACTGATCCTCAGCTCTGAAACAGTCATAGAAAATATAACCTTGGTCTGTGTGAAACCTCAAAGATGTCTGACATTTCAGTTTTCATTCAAGTTTTCATGTTAACTAGTTGGCAAATATGTCATATTTATTATATTATGCTGCATTTACAGTGATAGTTGAGGCAGATTAGACTTGCTGAGTAATTTCTCCCTCACACATTCACCCACTACATGGAGGCACACGTCTGACACATTTACAAGCATGTTGGTAGAAGAACATCCTCAGTGTGAGGTATGATAGTTTTTAAATTAGTACCAGAATGGAGGAATTGTATTGGAACCAGCAAAGAAAATCTTCAAATCATACCCAGCCATCACTAACAAACCAGAGACTCAAATGGAAACTACAATTGCACAGTTTGTATGAAGACGCTGTCTTAAATCCCTGCACCTGTCGAGTAAATATAACTTCCAGTGTTGTGGTTTGATTGGCCATTTCATGGTGAAAATGGAAGTTAGAGGGAGTCATGTTCCAGCCTTCGGTATTAGATCCACAGTCTGGTGTAGAAGCTGTTTTTTTCAGGACGAGCTGTGAGCCCCGTCTCCTCCCGACCAGCTCAAACTGGCTCCTTCCTGGCAGTCCGCAACGAGGGGGAAACAGAGCTCGTCTTTACTCTTGGCCTCCTGCCGCCTTGTTTTCCCAGCCTGGCTGCGAGCGGTGCCATCCAGCAGCTCACCGACTCCCAGCCACCAATCTGACAGCTGCAGCTGCTCACTACACTGGCTCGCTCACTAATGTTAGCATGATAAGGCCAGTTAAGGCTGTGACTGATACTCTTAGATGAAGGTTGAGGTCAGCCCGGACGTTGCTTCAGTGTTTGGTTTGGTTGGATGTTGGTCCGTTTCAAGGTTGGTTCAGCAGATCCACCAGTGACAGGCTGAGATTAGACTCCTCTCACCAACATTATCCCCCCCCCCATCGACTCCAACGTTCTCACGGCTTTGAACTAAATTCCACTGCACACTTTATCTTTCTTTGCATAACATCAGTCTCATTTTCAAACTCGTGAAATGGGCTGTTTGACATGCCATGAAGCACTCTAAAGTCAAGCTCAGACCATCCACTATATTCTGTCCTTTAAACCCATCCGTTTTATTCCTGCTCATTTAAAATATGTCACGATGGCTGCCTGAAACTATGATTCAGTTCCGTTTCTTTTCATCCCATTTGCCCAAAACGACTATTAAGTGTGTACGCTGGGTATGAACAGAGCTGAGATAATGACAGAGGAGAATGCTCCATCACAGTCGAGCCAAATGTGGCTTTTAAAATGTGGATGGAACCTTTTCAGATCAGTGAAAGTGGTAATATGGGATTTGTTTCATGAAATACTGGAGGAGCTGCAAAGGACTTCTCCATTCAGTTTCTCGTTACATCAAATGTATATATGAATATTGACAACACAAAAAAACATTACATATACCATGAATGCAGATTTTATCCATATCTTCCCAAAATAACTCTGAACCCATAATTCGACAGTCATGCAGACAATACTAACACACATCTACAGGATGTGAAGCATGTGGGATTTTTCTCTTGTGGTGAAGCAATAGACTGTAAATAAAAGTAGACGTAGCTTCCAGGTCTGAAAAATGAGGCCATAAAGTGCAATACCACTAAGGACCTCTAGAGGTTGGCTTCCAGCTCTATAGACTCCCGCTCAGCTTCTGTTTGACAGGCCTGTGGTGCAGTCAGGTTTCTGCATTAGGTGGGTAGGGCGCAATGTCCTGAGGTTTCCAATCAGATCGAGTCGGATCCGCCACTCGCTCCCCCAGATCCTCCAAATACAGTCACTTCTGGCTCCAAAAATGCAAGATGGGATGTTAATAATCTGAACTGCAGGCTTCATGATGTCCGTTCACAGACCGACGAGTGACGTCACAGTTGGTTGCTGGTTGGGTGGAAATTACGTATGCGGCTTTGGGAAATGCTGATTAAAATGTTACAACAACAACCGCTGGCTGGATTACAATATACCGTGAATATGATTTGCTGCTGGACGTTTTCTCCCGTCATCACTGAGAACACTCCTGCTCCCCAGAGGATGAACCCTTTCACACTCTGTCCTTATTGTCTCCTTTAAACGTAATGTGAATGCCCTCGATGTTCACTGAAGAGGTTCATTTTGAGGTGTGAGCGTGTTTTCCGTGGAAGCTGTTTTTACTGTGGAAACACGCGTTTACATTTGTTGTTTGGAAAGAGAGCCGCTGGGCTCCAGAACAAGGATCCAGAGGTTGTGTTTAGAAACTGAGGGATTGAGGGATGACACCATAATAGGGAGGGGATGTGGGATTAGACTCGCTGCTTTTGTTACGCGGAGGCAGCATCATAATCTATTAGCATCAGCCATGATGGGATTACAGCCTGTTAATGAGACCACACAAGCTGGCCAGCGATTTGTTTCATGGCTGCCAGCATTAGCATGCTACCGCTAACCCGTCTCAGCGGAGGTGTAAGAACAGAAAGAGGAGCGACTCCGACACGAGACCGGGCCTCAGCCCATCTCCATCAATCAGCTCGTCTCCCGCCTGCCTGCCTCTCCTCGTCACATCCACGGAAATCCTTTCATGTAACGGAAAGCGCCCTGTTTATTGCTCCGTCTGTCTATCACGAGGCAGCCGCCGTCCCTCCCTGATGGCAGCGAGGAACATGAGGACGGGAGGGCTCGTCTCACATGGCAGGGTTGTTTGTTTCTCAGAAGAAGGAGATGTGACGGGAGGAATGGAGAGTTAATGAGAGGATAAAGGAGGGAGGAAATAAAGGAGGGCAGGCCGGAGAAACAAAGCAAGCAGAGAAGGAGCTGGACTGCCTTTCCTGGTCCACATCCCCGCTTCTAAGGAAGCACAGAGGTCAGAGGTCGCCCCTTAATGATGCTGTGCTCGTTGTGCTGATGTTGGGCTCCGCTGAGCACTGGAGGCTCTGTTCACTTCAGCAGATCCACAGGGGATCAGCAGCTTCACCTTCATGCAGTATGAAGTCAGCGTCATCAGCTGTAGTTCATCTCAGTCAGCAACCTTTTACAATCCTCTCCTTCCAGTGAACTGACCTTTGCATTTACAAGAGAAGCCTCAGATGTTTATTAATGCATTAGTCAGTAAACAGGCGTCTGTTCCAGGCCTGTGTGGACACGGAGGGTTTGACTTTATTTTTACTACTGGTTGTTTTTATGCATGCAGCCTTGAGGGGATGCTTGTGTGCGTGGCAGTATGTCCCTTATAAAAGTTGCTTCTATCCTTCAACGACAGCATAAACCAACAAATAACTTCAAGGAAATTGGCCTCCAGTAATGGAGCACGAAGGCTTCTCAAATAAGATCTTTTTTTTTTCTTTTGTTGTAGCAAAACAAGATATTTGAAGATGTCAACAATCAACTGTACATACAGTACATACATAGTGTTTATGTATGTATTTATATTATAATAAGCAGAATGTGTACTAGAAAACAAAACAAAAACATGAGATGGAAAAAGCAAATACAAAAAGCAAAGTATGTTGTAAAAGAATCAGCACTTGAAATCCGTGTTGTTGACGCGTCTGCAGGAGTCGTAAGAGACCAAAAACAGACAAGAAAAGGGTGCGAGGGTCAGGTGTATTTTTGTGGTTGCCACAAATACAATTGCTAATAAATGTTACCGTTGCCCCTCATTTGGCCACATCAATTTATATAACCAATAACATGTTTATGCTTTGTTTATAAAATGCTGTGATGTCACTAATTAGCCACAAAAAGGGAAACATGAAATCCTGCTTCGATTGAAAGGTGTTATTATGCATTAGGGTCCCAAAATGTACATTAAACATGTACATTGAAGTACACTTCAACTTTTCTATTCAGTTTGATCTATATGGCGCCAAATCACATCTCAGGGTTCTTACCATCCAGTAGGAAGGTAAAGAAACTTACAATGTTATAAAGAGAAACCCAACAGTTCACCAATTAACACGAGTGACATTTGGAAGAAATGCTTTACATTGAACAGGAAGAAACCTCAGACAGAACCTGCCGGCCATCTGCCTCAACCAGTTGGGATGAGGGAAAAGTGGAGAGAGAAAAGAAGAGCAGAGAGACAAACAGAAAACACTGGGCAGGTTGGTGGGCCAGTAGCCAAAGATCAGAAACATGCAGCCAGAGAAACCTGCAGAAAGGTTGAGAGAACAGAGAGGGACAGCACACAGGAGACAGACAGACAGACAGACAGACAGATAGATAGACAGACAGACAGACAGACAGACAGACAGATATGGAGTTAATATCATCCAGTCGTGGAATATAAATATAAATACATGAAGAGTGAAAGAGAGGAACGGTGAGATGCAAATGACACATTTAGAAATTTAATGAAACACTGAAAATAACCCTTCTTCAAATATTGAAGCACTGACTCAGAAGTCAGAACTAAATGTTGGTGTTATGCAGCATGACTTTCCATCGTGTGTTTGAGAGCTCAGTATTGATCTCAGTATTGATCCGTGTCTCTGTGGCGTCCAGGTGACGTTCCGTACGAGGATCTACCACTGCAACATCAACAGTCAGGGGGTGATCTGTCTGGACATCCTGAAGGACAACTGGAGTCCTGCTCTCACCATCTCCAAGGTCCTACTGTCCATCTGCTCCCTGCTCACTGACTGCAACCCTGGTAAGAGCTGCAACACACACACACACACACACACACACACACACACACACACACACAAACTTGTTGTCCTTGTCATGTCTCTCCAGTTTTAGCCGTGACAGGTTGACTGACGTGTGCATTCTGTGTGGATGATGTACGTTGAAGTGTGTCACTTTGAGGCTCCTCGCAGCTCAGTAGCATCGTGTTGCTGGTTGGAGTCTGAAGTGTGTAGCGTTGGATGCTTCATGGCCGCTGGGCGCTCCCAAAAAATCTTATGTAAACGTTCCGTTACGGCTGCAACACAACACGATAGTTACAGAGAGTCAAACAAATCCTCCAACAACATACAAACAATCGATGTTTTACACTATATTTCATTTTATTAAAGTGACGTCTGTTCGTGAGAGGTGATATTAAGGGTGTATATTAAAGGTTTATTTTAAAGGTGTATATTAACGGTTTATATTAAGGGTGTATATTAAAGGTTTATTTTAAAGGTGTATATTAACGGTTTATATTAAGGGTGTATATTAAAGGTTTATTTTAAAGGTGTATATTAACGGTTTATATTAAGGGTGTATATTAAAGGTTTATTTTAAAGGTGTATATTAACAGTTTATATAAAGGGTGTATATTAACGGTGTATATTAACACTATATTAACACTGTATACTAACGGCATATACAAACGGCGTATATTAACGGCATATATTAATGGCGTATACTAACGGCATATATTAATGCTGTATATTAACACCGTATATTAAGTGTGTATTAACGCCATATATTAAGTGTATTAACGCTGTATATTAGCGCCATATATTAACCCTGTATATTAACAGTGTATATTAACGCTGTATATTAACGCTGTATATTAACAGTGTATATTAACACTGTATATTAACGCTGTATATTAACGCTGTATATTAACAGTGTATATTAACGCAGTATATTAACGCTGTATATTAACATTGTATATTAACGCCGTATATTAACGCTGTATATTAACAGTGTATATTAATATTGTATATTAACGCTGTATATTAACGCTGTATATTAACATTGTATATTAACGCAGTATATTAACATTGTATATTAACGCTGTACATTAACGCCATATATTGACAGTGTATATTAACAGTGTATATTAACGCTGTATATTAACAGTGTATATTAACACTGTATATTAACGCTGTATATTAACGCTGTATATTAAGTGTATATTAAAGCTGTATATTAAGTGTATATTAACAGTGTATATTAACACTGCATATTAACAGTGTATATTAATGCTGTATATTAAGTGTATATTAAAGCTGTATATTAAGTGTATATTAACGCTGTATATTAACACTGCATATTAACAGTGTATATTAACAGTGTATATTAACGCTGTATATTAACACTGTATATTAACAGTGTATATTAACAGTGTATATTAACAGTGTATATTAACGCTGTATATTAACAGTGTATATTAACACTGTATATTAACAGTGTATATTAATACTGTATATTAACACTGTATATTAACAGTGTATATTAACACTGTATATTAACGCTGTATATTAACAGTGTATATTAACGCTGTATATTAACACTGTATATTAACAGTGTATATTAACAGTGTATATTAACGCTGTATATTAACAGTGTATATTAACAGTGTATATTAACACTGCATATTAACAGTGTATATTAATGCTGTATATTAAGTGTATATTAAAGCTGTATATTAAGTGTATATTAACGCTGTATATTAACACTGCATATTAACAGTGTATATTAACAGTGTATATTAACGCTGTATATTAACACTGTATATTAACAGTGTATATTAACAGTGTATATTAACAGTGTATATTAACGCTGTATATTAACAGTGTATATTAACACTGTATATTAACAGTGTATATTAATACTGTATATTAACACTGTATATTAACAGTGTATATTAACACTGTATATTAACGCTGTATATTAACAGTGTATATTAACGCTGTATATTAACAGTGTATATTAACAGTGTATATTAACAGTGTATATTAACGCTGTATATTAACACTGTATATTAACACTGTATATTAACAGTGTATATTAATACTGTATATTAACACTGTATATTAACAGTGTATATTAATACTGTATATTAACACTGTATATTAACAGTGTATATTAACGCTGTATATTAACGCTGTATATTAACTAGTAGTAATTTTACTACATGAAGTATCACAGCACTGCATTCCCTCATGTAATGCTCCTCTGTTCAAAATAACAGACTATTATTTCTCTTTTCACACTATTACTACCTCTACTTCTACTGCTAATGTTGTTAATGATTCATCATCAATCATTTGTGATGTCACAGTGGACATGACATCAAATCTGGTCAAACTCGGGACATTTGGTGACAGAGACACTTGAAATGTGTCAGAAAGTCTGTGAAAGGAGGCAGTGAGCCAGTTCAGGTGTTCTGAGTATCATTCATGTTTCAATAAGTGCAAGATCAGGACCGAAGAAGGTACGTTACACAAGCAGGTGGGTTTTTGTTGACATTCATGGTGTTGTCCAACATGACAACACCCCCTCACAGCATGTTAAAACACAAGTTTTAATCCCCCCCCTCCCCCTACTCACAGGATGTGGCTCCCTGTGACTTCCTGGTCCTCAAAAATGGGTTCAACTCAGTTGCTGATGTTGATCAAACCACGAAGGTCCAAGCTTCAGTCAGTGGCATGAAAACAGCATCAAAACTGGAAAATCTAAAGTGTTTTATTCAACTTGACAAAAAGTGGGCATGAAAGATCGTGTATGATATGAGACACCAAACATTTGTGGCTCTTAATATTATACAGACATGAGACCTACAAATGTCACAGGTCCAAAATTTTGGACCCAAACTGAAGCACACCATGAAAAACGTTCAAACCCGACCTGCTTCATTAATCTGTACATGAGGGGAAGCCGAACCTGACGCTAATATACCGAAGGATAATTAGACCTGATCCAAAAGCGGTCGATCCAAACAGACCCGTCAGAGAAAGAACCAAACACAGGCAGCAGCATTATGTGTCATTAATTAACTCAAAGGAAAGAAATAATGATAATAATAATTCTGAGTGAATCTAAACTCATTTGTTTTCACGCAATAATTGATAGTTTTATTTCCACCTCCTGCACCAACTCTAAAAGCTTTATGAATGGAACCGGGAACCGTTTGGTGCATTCGGATCCACTGAGGTTTTACTTAGAGACACAGGGACCTGACCCGAGTACACTGAGTGGAGTTTGAGTACTGATTTAGGTCTTGGTTCGTCAGGATTAAGTGGACCCTGAAGACCAAGCACTGATGTGGTTCCAGGGTCTTGCATCCTCTGCGCTGCCTTGCTCAGAAGCACCTCAATAACAGAAAGCACTCTCATCTCCATTAACCTCTAATTCTCTCAGTGCGACTGAGAAGCAGAGAAGACGACTGCAGCTCATCCTGTTTCAACATTGTGTGGTAAACTGTGAGCCGGGCTCTCCGGCTCCCTTCATTGCAGCTCAATCAATATTTAAGCAGGACTGGCTGGCTAAACACAATCCTGTAAACAGCTGACAGCGTTCGCTGAGAGGACGTCAACATTTTTTAAAGCTAATTAGAGCCATTATGGCCCAGTTGAGCAGCAGCGCTGGGACTACCGCTGGAGGAACATGCTGCCTTTTATGGACCAGTTAAACCCTGTTCAGCTGGTCCTCTGCTACCAATGCAGTTAATGCTGGTTGGTTTAAAGTATTAAAGTGAAGATCAGAGGTGATAATGCAGCTGCTGTAAAAGACAATGTGTCCAATATCACCAGAGTGAGGGAACGGGCCAGGAGAGTGACAGGTGATTTCAGATGTGAATAGTGGGGGTGGGAGGTGTGTGTGTGTGTGTGTGGGGGGGGGGGGGGGGGGGGGGGGGACTGAGCTGATTGTTGAGACCTCTGATGATAGCTTGTGTCCTCTCGGGGGGGGGGGTTGCTCTTTGATAAATGTGGCAGCAGAGATTCTTCCTCCCGGGCTGAAATGAGAGTGGCTCTTCCTCTCCTCCTCCACTCGTTCACATGCTGCTGAGATTAAATGAGCCAATTCCTTTAAAGTAAGATACAAAAGAGATTTGACAGACACCTAGCCCCCACCAATAAAAAAAAAAGAAAAGAAGTCCCCCCTCATTTTTGTTACCCACGCACTTTGCTTCTCTCCCTCTTTCTGCTTCTTGCCTCATCAGAACCGGTCCGCTCTCTGAACCTCTCACCACCAGCTCTGTGTTTTTAAACCCAGCCTGGAGCTGAACGTGGGCTCTGGATCTCAACTACCCTAAAAATATCTCTCCTCCTCCTTCCGTCTGAAGATTTCCTCTCCCGTGCAGGCGGAGATCATTGGCATGTAGCTCATTAAAGCGGGGGAAGAGGATGGAGTGACAGTTAATCAAGCGTCCCCGGGCTGCCGTCCCTGCTGTCACACCACAATGAGCCCTGTATCACGCTCCCACAAGCACATTCTTCCACCTAAAGTGACCTGGTGGCTGGTTGAAGCTCGGCCACATGCCAAGTCAGAGCTGGTATCTGAGCTCAAATCCAGCCAAGGGCGGCTGTCGCATGTCAACTCTTTTTTTTTTCTCCACATCTGCCTCCGTGGAAGGTCCAAAATGTAACCGTACATATTTCAACAAAGCCGGATGGACTCCAGCTCAGGGACTTCTGCTGCTGGTGCTGAGGTTGGATCGTACATCTGGCTGATTTTAAGCTGATAATCAGACCGTCTTTCAAAATAAACATACCTGCTTTTTTACCTCAGTAGCTTCAGAGGTGTCAGTTTGTCACACTTGTGATAACACCTGCCTCTCACTGCCTTCAAGGAAGGATTTCCTGTCTAAAGTGTGGGAGATGAAAGCAGTTGTTTTCTCCTCAGCTGGTGCAGCTCCTGCTTACATCCAGTATTAAGTGGCTCAAAACAAACTGAAATGGTTAAAAAAAAAGGACTGAAATCACTCCTCATGCGGACGTTGTTGCCATAAAACAGAATTCCTTATTTTTTCCCATTTGACCCTCCAACTCAAAACAACACGACCATTCGTCCCACGCAGTCTCTGAAATATCACACCTGCAGCCTCCGAACAATTACATGACAAGAAGAAAACAGAATAAAGTTTAAATCAGTTTAAAACCAGAAGAAATCTTACAAACAAAATGAATCTGTTTTTACAAGTCATGAATGTCTTAAAATATTTAATTCACTATCTGGTTACCCCGAAGAGCTTTTTAGATGACGAGCTTTCCTGCTTCTGTAGAATCACTGAACACTCCTACTTGTGATGGAGGAAGTTCTTCTTACCAGTTCCAGAGGTGAAAAGGAGCTTTATCTGTAAACGTTGTGGGACAGAAAGGGTTGGGATTCTACAACATTTGATCAAATCTGAATCTAGCGATGAGTCCTTCATCAAATACGTTCAAATATCTTTATTGTTATTGCTTTTAAATTCATTTTTATTCATTCATTTTATTTTCACTCTGCTTTGGGTCCCAAGATGTCTTTCTGGTCCTTCTGTTGTTTTCAGGAGGCTGATGGGAGCTGACAGATTGTTTTCTATTCACACAAAACCTCACCAGGGTTCAGACAAAACTTTGTTTATTTAAGATCAACAGCCCACCTGCTTCAGATAGTTTGAGTCATCTGGGTTTCAGTGAAGTTGGAGTATTATGATGGTGTATCACCACTTTGGTCTCTGGTCTCCCACAAGTCTGAAGCTCGCAGTCATGTTTAGCCCTCAAGTGATTTACATTCTCTCTCCAGCCTGGTATCATGTCGCCATGTTGCCACTGTACAACATGAAGTAGATTATTTTCCAAGCAACATGTTTCTGTGCTTCATTATTGAAGTCTCAGGAGCTCCTTACTGTTACTGTAGAGAACGGTATGTGATACTCGTCATTTTCTGCATTTTGTTTAAACTTCCATCACATAGTAAAAGAAAAAAAAACAGCTTCATTGTCTCTTGGTTGCCAGATATGTGCTGAAAGTTGCGTTTTGTCGAGTTTTGTTTGAAACAAAGTGAAACTGAGACACAGATTCATGTTTCTCCTGATGGCTGGTGAGCTGCTGTGTGTATGAGTTAGTGAACGGGAGGTAAAAACTGGAAAGCGCTTTTTATTTACAACATCCAGCCAGTATTACATCAAAGCCTGTAACACATCGGTCCACTACATCACACTGTGTTAGTGTCACCTAAAACATCAGTTCGCTTTTAAAAACAGAACTTTGTGGTTGAGTTAGGAGATATCTTTAAAGAAATACACTTAGTTTTGTGTTTGATTCGTCCAAACACACCAACCTACATCCCAGCTCCATCAATCAAAGTCTGTTGGTGGAGCACTTTTCATACAAATACTGTCACATAAATGCTTTACAATAAAAACAACCCTCTCACTCTCTCTCTCTCTCTCTCTCTCTCTCCATTCACCCGCAAACCAATAAGTGACAAGTTAAAGATAAAAGAATCAATAAAACAGGAAGAAGAACAGAGGGACGCTGTAGATCACACAGATGTGAAATGAGGAAAAAACAGAGGCACAATTAAAAGTAAAATAAAGTAATAAAATTGAGAGGGTGACGATATGTCAACTCGTAAAAACAACCAAAATGTATAGATTAATGAATACAATATATAAATCTCTATTAAAAGTTCAATAAAAAACTAAAATATTGTAAAAGAATGTACGGAGAACTAAAAACAACAAAACAAAAATGTAAAATTAGACAATTACATTACAATTACAACAAGTGAAGATAAGATAAATGAAATGTGATTTTCTTTTTCCACATGACCTTTGGACCTTGGTCATGTGAACGTGTATTTTCCACACCGATGGGAGGAAAACGTTTTGTTTTTTTATACAGTAAACTAACAGACTCATGGCTGCATGACACTCCTTGACGTCACTGATTTCTTTTGACATTTCTCAGAATAATTCAGAAAAAAACAATAACCAATAACCCAGAATCAGGTCCAGCTGTGTTTGGCTCCATCTGCCTCTTGTGTTTGTGGACACAAACCAGACTTCTTGAGGATCTCGTAATATGAAGTCCGATCCTTCCAGCTTGAAGCCGGAGCACCGTTACATATAAGGACTCATTCATCCAGAACTATGGGAGTAAGCCTGTAAAAGCCCCAATCATTGAAAGCCCGGCAGGGATTAGTGCGGAGGGGAGTGTGCTGCTTGTTCAGCTGAGCTCATCACGCTGCTGTCAGCAGGCCGAGACCCGCAGGAGACGCTCCGAGACCCGCAGGAGACGCTCCGAGACCCGCAGGAGACGCTTCGAGACTCTGCACCGTGTGTGTGAGGCTCCAGGAAATTGTTTCTCTCTGTCACCTCCCTGAGAAATGGACCAGCGGCTCAATCAACAGCAGAACCGTAGGCGTGTGTTGACCGAGCGGACGTGTGCTGTGTGTGAACCGACGGGCCGAGTCGGCGTGCCGCCGGAGCCCTCCATGATCACCTGTGATTTACAGCCGTGTGGACGTCCCGCCGTGATGTCCATAAAGTGTCGCCGCGCTGCGCGTCCAGCTCGACGTCAGACTGCGGCGATGGCGGAGCTCCGTTTGTTTGACTTACGGCTTCTTTGTGCTTTTCACTGGTTGTAATAAAATGTCTATGCATTGTGATGAGCCGAGGTGGTCGGCTGGAGGTTTCTCCGCCGCTTCTTGCTGTGATATGCCGGGCCAGGTAATTGGATGTCAGACAGCGCCGTGTGACTGTTTGTGTAAACATGCTGCATGTCCTCATAAATAAAACATCCCTCACAGGTGTGCAGTTTTGAAGGCTGATGCTGATCTCACACTTCCTTCAGGAAATCTGAGTTTGTGTTACAATGTGGCCTTGAAGAGGTCCAGTACAGATTGTTTATGACATTAGTTTTGGAGTTCTTGCTCCTCAGTGGATACACCCTCATGGTTTTGGTAAACTCTTCACATATTGATCGTCCATCAGACTAAAAGCTCTTCTAGTCCAGGAAAACTGTGCAAATGTAACACGCAGATCACCAAGTTCAGTTAAAGTTATGAACCATTTGGATCTCATTGACCCTCAAAACTTTCCACTAGTGGCTCCTTCAGGTCTGATTTCAACATAGTTGGAAAAAGATTTGTTGACATCAAACCTGCTCAAACATTTGCAAAGCAGATTTCCATTGTTCATTCTCCTGTTTTCTTCCTCCATGTCTTCGTCAGCTCGTAGTTCACTGGTGTAATTAACTCCGTCGCAGCTTCGCCGGTGGTGATTGTTTGCTCCGGTTGAACTGAGGTCTTCACACCGTTTCAACCATTGTACACATCCAGGGTTCAGTGTCTCAACAGGAGGAACCTAATGATTAGTGGGCAACCCGTTGTACCATCAGAGCCACAGCTGCACACAGCTGGAACCACCCATCTTCTTCTGAGAACTGTAACGCTCCTTTGTTTTCTTGTACCACAAAACCACGTCTAACTCGGCCGCTGACGTTGATCAAGCGACAGGAGTCCCAGCTTTCACCTGCTCTGAGCGCATCGCTGGGCTGCACCTCCTGTATGTCTTCCACACCGGTCCATATCTGATATTCAACACTTGATGTGACTCCACAGTGAATGCTCTCCACACAGATGTGACAGTTTGCTGCACTGCATCTCACTCTGCTCTCTGTCCTGTGTTGCAGCGGACCCTCTGGTCGGAAGCATCGCCACACAGTACCTGACCAACAGAGCCGAGCACGACAGGATAGCCAAACAGTGGACCAAACGCTACGCTACATAGACCAGCTCCAGATCTCCAGGACCCCCACCCAACACACACACACACGCACGCACACACACACACACACACACACACACACACACACACCTCCAACACCCCCCCTCCTCTGGAATCTATGGAAGCACACCCGCCCGTCATCCACCCCCCCGCCCCCACCACTCCCACCCCTCCCTGAGATACGAACTGTTGTTTGTTCCATGCTGACTTGAAAAGCTTCTTTTTTATACAAAGAGTCTATTGGGATTGTATTTTCCAATACACTGAATGTTGATATGGTCATGAAAAGCTTTAATACTGTTATTGTTCTTGTCGATGTTGTTGTTCTTATTGTTATTGCATTGTTTATAACATTGTCGCCACCCTGGTCTTCTTCTTTATCTAAAAGCGTGCGTGTATTATTCCCGTCTCATGTGATGTAAAAATGTTCATACTGAGTGAGCGCGTTTCCTTTGCTTTGCGTTATTTTTCCAGCTCATGGTCAATATTAGTGCATGGCATCAGGATGTGTTCATGCAGTGGACATGTAGTCACGGTATTATTTCTGTTGTGGCATGGAGTGAGCCCATCATCATGTATGACGGTAGTGCTTAGTTTGCTGTACATTTAATGCCTTGTGAGAAAACATACTCATTGAATACTCAATTAAACACTGGCTGTAATGTGACCGAGCGTCTCCAGATGTGGTTTTAATGTGACTGCGTGTGATTCCAGCGTGTGCACACGGAGGATCATCTCTGTGACCACTTCCTGTTATAATGAGCTGTCAGCTGTCAGGTCTTCACCACAGAAAGGTGACTCGCCTCCTCTAAACGCCTCAAAATCATCTTATTCGGACATTTGATTGGATTTTTCTTTTATATTCATTTTAGGTTGTCGTGAAGTACAAACGTGTCGTATCTCAGTAGTTGTAGTGTATCGTGTTCTGGAGGGAAACGTTGCTGCTCATCAAAGACGACTCGGACAGGAAGCTCCTCTCATCTGGACTTCAGGGGGGGAACCGTCAGGAGACTCCTCCCTTCTCCCTCCTCCTTCCTCCCTACTCTCTCCTCCCTCTTCCCTCCTCTCTCCTCCCTCCTCTCTCCTTCCTCCTCCTTCCTCTCTCCTTCATCCTCTCCTCCCTCCTCTCTCCTCCATCCTCTCCTCCCTCCTCCCTCCTCTCTCCTCCCTCCTCTCTCCTCTTTTTTTGGTGTAACATGAAATTATAACTGCAGACACGTAAAGTAGAAGTCTCTGCAGAGAGCATCTGATCATCTTTCACATTGTAGTCTTTCATTTTGAATCTTTTGCATGTTTGTGCACTGCTGCATGGCCCTGTGACTGTAACAAGCCGACTTGCCAATCAAGGTGCAAATTACTGTCTTCATTTTGTGGCTGTAAAATAAGAGTAAAATCCTGCAGCAGTGATTGTCGGTCAGTCACGTTCTGCTGCCACAACATAGCAACGAACCAACGATGTACCTAACCTCGCTTCATTTTCAGACCAACGTGATATATTTACTATTTTAACGGCTTGGCACTGAACGTGAAAATGACAACTGCCTCTTAAACCAGCTGAGACACTTGTGTTGCCCTCGGCACCGCCTTGCGTCGGGTGTAATCCAGATCCATGTGCGTTCAGTGTTGAATCTGAATGTAACTCATCCAGCTGTTCCAGGAGTTTGTTTCTATCCACAGGTGATCACCCATCAGGTACTTTCTTTACCCTCCGATGATTCTCAATGAAGCATTACGTTACATGTGGAAGATGCTCAACCTGCCACACCTCCTGCCAACAAACACTGACTGATGATGCAACAACTGGACTTTCTTATTTAGCTGTCATAATTCTTTATTTCTTTATTGAATTAGATCAACTGCGGAGCCACTGATTTCACATTTTCCTCATGCGCTCTCAAAGTGTGTGCGCTGAATTTAAAACACCCTCAGAGAACAACTATCCTGATAGCAGCATGTAACTTCAAAAGTTCTTGATTCCACATCCTCAGTGTGCAGCCATGAAAGGCGTCACATTTCAAACCACTTAATGTCCCCCCCTGCAGAGCAGCGCAGACATCCTGTCAACCTGCGCAGCTTTAATGTGTTGCAGGTTGTCATGAAAGCTCTCCGGAGGTGAAAGCAGCACCTGGACTGTTAACGGAGGACATGAGAACATGAGTGGAGCTCCGACGGCCGGAGAAGAGGGTGAACTCCTCCTGGCCGTCTGTGACACAGTGTGGAGGAGTCATCACTCTTCAACTGGGATCAGTCTTTCACACTCGTGATCATTGGTGTCGACAATGACTGGACATCAGCTCATTCCTTGTTCACGTCAGATGTGAATCTCAAGAGCACATACTTATCATTATCTTCAATATGCAAAGCAAGTAGAGGTAAGTCATCTTTTGTGAATAACAATATCTCACAAGTTATCTTGAGCAAACAGCACTTGGCTGATGGGATTGGATGGGAAGTTATTACGGTGCAAAAAGTTAATACGTTTACACACGTTTCTGTTATCTTACGCAAACAATATCTTTAACCATATTTTCTGCACAATTAAACGAGTGTACGAATAACTATCTCACAAACACATCAGATAATATATTTTGTGTACAAGATAATAACTTGTGTGAATATCTTATAATACTTAAAATAACTGATTTATTTCTGTCTTGTATTACCTTAATTTGGGATCCCTACATTTCCCAGAATGCCCTTTTTGCAGCTCCAACGGAAGAAGAATGAAAGTGGTTCGATAAACTGAATGACTGGTCGGTGAACCGTGGGGTGTGTCGTGATCGCAGCTTCTCCGTGTGTGTTGAAAACAGTAAACCGCTGAACAAACCAACACTTGTTGATGACCTTCATCCCAGCAGCTGCTTCCACGTTGTTCTGAACAGGAGACGCTGCTTTGCTAGGCTTTTAATCCCTGACTGCGCTGCAAAATCAGCAAAGTGGAGCCACAGTGGCAGAGTTAATTATGGTTGACACACCAGGAGGGGGGAGGGGGAGTCCTCCTCCTCCTCCTCCTCCTCCTCCTCTGCCTCCTTCACATGCGGCAGAAGGAACAATGTGGCAGAAACGGAGAAGCCGCTCCTGCATGGATAAAAATGTAACATTTGCAGTGATAGGTTGGTGATCAATAGGAGTGAAAAGGCCAAAGTTGGTGTGTGAATAAACAAGCGCCAGGTCTGCATAATAAAGGACATTATCCAGGTGGACTGAGTTGGAGTGATGGCAGTCACTGATTGGACAGACATGCTGTTATTACTGCTGGCGACATGCCAAACAGCTTATTACTCTCACAACACACCCTGTCCAGCCTTATGGTGCATTAATACACCATCCAGGGACTTCGTTTTAAAATCCTGTTTTATCTTGGTTTCTCTTGTTGCCTATTTCTGAATATTTGAAGGTTTGAATGTAGTATAAATGACCTATCGTGTAATTAATTGAAGATGAACTCTTTCCCTGAAAAAATTTGATCTCATACGTGAAGAAAGAAAATTGAACCAAAGCTTGCTCTTACGTCTCCAGAAAATCCCCTGTGCAGCCACATTGACCCTGAGAGGGCCAGCTATGAAAATTCAATAAAAGTGCCAATTTATAACTGTCCACCTTTCACGGCATCCACTTTGTTTAATGTTTATTTAACCTGCAATACATTTCACATGGAGGGCCTCTTCATCAAGCGCTGTAATGGCCTTTTAAAACCGTCACTCAGCTCTGGGTTGCTCTGTTTTAGTGCTGGGTTGTAACTCAGGCAAACACAAGCCTGCTTTTATTACGTCCCAGCAGGCCTGGTTACGGCTTGTGTTGGTTTTGATGTCACATCCCATCCATTAAGTAACTTATAGAAATGATTTCCCATGTTAATGTGTTTTAAATGCATTTATCCCGACATAGCTCCATGATATCTGCTACGTGGTGTTGTAAATGTTCTGGTTAAAAGCTGTGGTGTAGCAGCTCTTGCTGAAGATACTGAGGGCCGGGGCAGAAGCTCACGGTTACTTTCCACCTGCTCACATTAACCTGCTCACATTAACCTGCTCACATTAACCTGCTCACATTAACCTGCTCACATTAACGAGTACAGTGGCTCACACCTGCTGCAGCTGGATGTCACAGGCAGACTCACACACAAGGAAATAAAGTGTTACCACACTTCAAAAGAAAAGGTGGGAGTGAGTTCATGGCGCTCTTTTCAATAATGCTCCTTTTGCTTCTGGTTTATGTTTCTATTGGCCAGAGATTTTTTTTTAGCTCAATTCTTTCATGTTGGTACGTCACCGTCTCTCTTTAAAACCACCCTTTCACACATTTCACCTTTATTTTGTATTGAAAATTAAAAGGACTCCATCTGCATGACAATGTCAGGACGTCTGCAGCGTCAAGTTCATGTCGTTATTGTTCACTATGGTACCGGAAATAGACTGCCGAACCCTACAAAATAAAAGCAGCGAATTACAATTCACGAGTCCAGCTGTGGACCCCTAACAAATACTGATATTTATCTTTCAACTCATTCACTCAAGACCAGTGGCAGTCATTTTAGCCCGAACAAATAGGAGAACATTACATAATGTCATTTTACACATATTTTCTAAATGTAAAAATATCCTGCTTGTCAGTAGGTTACATTTTATCAGACAGTAATACTATTGATTATATTAACATGCCTTACTGCTGCTGTGAAAAATAATTTGAACAAAATGTTTTACAGCGTAACACTGGTATGGCTCGATATGCTTTACCACGGTAGTACTGCATGGATCTGTATAATAATAGATATATCTTTCATGTGACCAATGAAGTAATAATTAATAACAATAATCCTGTGAAGTTGAGTGATTTTCGACACACATCCCCCTTAATTAAATTTCTCGAGTTTTGTACCTTAATCGTCTTCACTTTATTTAATTTTCTATATGGTGTATGCAGAATGAATTACCTTATACTTTAGTGTTTAATACATTTTTTGAGGTATTCATGTTTTGTTTTTGTTTTCTTTATACTTACATAAACATACTCTGCTTTTGAACCGACGCTTCGGTGTTTCTGCATGTGATCAATAAAGTTGATCTTCTCTGCTCTTATTATCAAGGCCTCCGTTTTCTGTGCGCTTTTATTTCTGAGATGTTGACCGGATGTTTCCGTTGTCCTCATTACGGGACTTTGACACTGGTGCGTCCAGGCGGCGGAGGCACACACGCAAAGGCTGTGCACACACACACAAAGAAAGGTATCTAATACGACATATTTGTGTTACGGAGTGTCCTGTTGTGAGACGTGGTGTCGTGTGTGCGTGTTCAGGAGGGTTTGGGGACAACAAAGGTGTCCGTGTTACCGGCAGGAGAGAATTTAGGAGTCGGTCCATCCTGTGACTGACTGCACTGAGATCAGCTGCATGTCGACGGATATAGCTTCAAAACTGCGAGGAAAACCTTGAAGCGAGCGGCGTGTTGTGTTTGTTTTTAATGTCGCGGTGCGGGCTGAAGGCGGTGGGAGCCGCGGGACAGCGTCTGGAGGACCTCGCTGACTTCTTCAGGCGAAAGTTTCATTCGGCTGGAGATTGTTGCGGTGTCGTCTCGGGGCTCCCCGCCGACTGCGACATCGCCCCGTCGATGGATTTCGGCTTTTCCGCTTCGACCTCTCCGGCTCCATCGACAGCAGAGCTCTGCTGTGTGGCCGCGTACCGCTGCGTGCCGTCGGCCAGAACTAGGCCTTCAGCCGAACTATTTCACCGGATGATTTCCTTTGTCGCAGCCCGGCGAGGCTAAAAATAACGCCGACCGCGAACATTAGCTGCTGAGGTCACAATTCAGCGTTGTGAAAGAGGGAAACGCTTGGCCGATAAGTTCCTTAATATCATCCGATCAAGCGAGCATTTAAACTGGTGGAACCAGTTGACTCGGGTCACCGTCGAGTCCAGGCCTGCTAGTTAAAACCACGGAAGCGTTTATGGAGTCCGTGCCGGCTGGGATCCTCCGCTGCAGCCGATAGCTCCGACACGCACCGTGGACGCGTGGAGGAACAGAACGCGAGGCTCCATTAGGAAAACGTCCGATTTAAAGTTAACGCGAGTATCTGCTGCAGTTTCAATTCAAGAAGCATTCAGTGGGATTGGAGACGAATTGAATTGAATTCGGTGCACCGTCGGACACAACTCCGTTTCAATCAAATTTGAACTTAAATTGGTTCACACAGCTCACTGCCGCCCACGGGCATCGAAGTGGAAAAAGTCAGTTGTGGTAACTGCAGTTTTATTGCAGTATTATTGTGTTTGGTGCATGAATTTAAGAATGCAATCTGAGGATTTTCCAAAGATCCCAAGTCTGGCAGCAGCTGTAATGTTCTTCCTTCAAGCAAAGTTCAAAGGTTTAATGTCAGATTGGTTTAAATGATGTTTTGGACCATAGAGGGTTTTCTCAATCTGTTGTTGTTTGTTGCCCAGGCTCGGTATGTCGGATGAAGATTCCCGTGCCAGCACAAGCTCTTCCTCCTCTTCATCCTCAACCCAGCAGCAACAGCAGCAGCAGCAGCAGCAGGAGGCCAACCCCGTGAAGAAACGAGAAAGCAAAGCCAGCATGAGCAAGACCTCCAAGCTCCTGTCTACCAGTGCTAAAAGGTGAACGAGTCCGTTTCGGATGATTACGGACTCCAGGCTGTAGCTTTCAGGTTTTATTTCACACTTTGCTCTCGGGCTCACAGCTACATGTTTGCATGTAAATGCTGCTCTTCTCCTGCGGTGGGTTCATCACCTCCTAAAACAAGTCCAGAGTTTGTCTTCACCTCAAGCAGTTTCTGGCCGTTCTTTACTCACATTTTTACTCACTGTTGGCAAAAAAATCCTGTTCCTCTATGGAAACATCGCAATCATGAGTAGAAGTAGGGAGGACTCAAACACGTCTTATGTGCAGTATAACAGAGTTATAATGTCATAAATCATAAAATTAGAAAAATTGTAAGTTGAACATTGATCATTTATTTTATTTTAAAGATGGACTCTTCCTCTCTGTGTCCTCCATCTTATCTCTGAGCTCCCGCCTGCAGCTCAGTCCAAAATTTACTGAACTTTTGTCATGTGACTGCTGGTCTCAGTTGAGTCCTTCACGGTTCCCCAGTTATAATGATGAGCTCTGAATTTGGGTTCTTTCACAGAATCATACAAACTGTTTATTTCTGGTGAAAAGTGAAGACATCACTATTTAAAGATTTGGTTATTTTCCCAGAGGTACACATGATTATCAGAAACTCCCAAAATGTCCAAACCTAATGCTAATTTCTACTTTTACAGCTTCTGTCTTTGATGACTGTAATGTAGATGATCTTTTAAAGAAAACCTGCAGGGTTCAGAGGGTTAAAGCTGATTTCTATTCACGTAGTGCGTGATTTAGAAAACATGGGCACCGAAACCTTTGAAGGGTGTCAATCTAAAATTGAACAAGTCTTGTTTCCACATTAAAAGAGAGCTGTTGACTCCTGACCAACATCTCTGTCATTGAAAGTCTTTTCATGTCTGGAGGCTCAATTTTGACCCAAAATAAAGTTATTTTAAAATCATTTGTTGCTACCAGGCGTTACTGTTTTCTATCAGGACTTTGTTTTTACACAACTGGATTTTGTTGCCTCTCATTTCAGAATTCAGAAGGAACTGGCTGACATTACGTTGGATCCTCCTCCGAACTGCAGGTAAGTGACTGTGACCGTTTCTCAGTTGGAGAAGAGTTATTTGTGACATCGGGGTCATTGAAGTGTGTTTCAGTGGCAGTGTGAGACACAGTTCATCTGTTAATGTGAATAATCCTTCTGTCCTGTTCCTGTCTGAACAGTCTCTCAATAGAAAAAGGTTTTTTGCTTCACTTGGCTTTCATGTCATGTTTATCAAAAGACATAAAATGTCAAAGCACTGACACACTGAATCGTGAAGCTAAATGTGCTTTCACTTTGCTGATTTTTGGACTTTTCCTGTAAATTATAGGTGCGTTACAAGGTTTTCTGGTGACTTATAGGAAGCTGAGCTCTGCTCGCTCTCCTCATTTCACTGGACTCTTATTGTTACAGCTGAGTGTTGGAGATGTGCTCAGATATTTGTTGTCTGCTTCACTGTTTCTTTCAACACATAATTCATATTTCCAAACACAATTTTGCCAGTTGTAGACTTTTTCTATAAAATATTAAATGTATATTAAATTAAAAACAGGGTTTTAAACAAGCGTGCTCCTCAAATTAGTGAAATAATGAGCAGACTATCTTTATACTGAGGTGAGAACATGAGCAGGGTGAATGCTTCATCATCTTTATATCAAACTACAAATTGAAAAAGTGGATTTCAAAATGCAGGAGCTGTAATTGTGATGAGAAGCCTGTGAATGAACCCTGAGGTGTTGGTCCGGTCAGCCGGTTCTGATTCTGCTGGTTGAGATGATCATGTCTGGTTCATGGTCACTCAAGGAGACCGATAAATGTTATTCAGAAACAATATGCATTAATAATGAAAATGAATATTTGGAATAATAACTATTGAATCCTTTATTGAATATTTGATACACGAGTCTATAATGTGCTTTTCTGTGAAAACGTAAACCTGTTCTGAGATCTGTGTTTTCTTTGGGCCTCCAGCCGCCGTTAGCTTCAGTCTGCGCTCTTAAATCAAGTTGTGTGATGCTTCTTTTTTCTGCGACGACCTCGGTTGACTGCGTCTCGTTAATCTAACATGACTTGAGAACTCCTCGAATGGGTCGTGACCGTGTGAGACAGACTTTTACAAACGATTACAGATAATTGGAAGAAATGCTAAATGTTGGCCCGTATGATCGGTCGAGCAAAAAGTCAACAAACATGGACGTCTGACTCCAACCAGCTGCAGGATTTAATCTGCTTCTATTCAGTCGGTTAAGTGAAGCCCGGAGGGAGCAGGTCAGAGTTCCCCGTGAGGGTTCAGGTCCAGAAGAGAAAGCAGATCGCCTCCCTTTAAAACAGCCTTCACAATGTCCCACATCGGGTCTGTGGGACTGTCTTTCAGAGACGTTTCAGGCTGTAAGGGGGCTCGTGAAAGTGAGTGATGATCCTGCGCTACATGTGAAGCCTCCTGTTATTACTGCTGTACGCTACACGGGTGTTTTACACAACTCACCTGAGACACGGAGCCGGTTCTGGAGAGCTGTCGCATGTCTCTGTTCGCAGTGAAGCTGCTGCGGTGTTGTATTGACGCACCTTCATTAGAATAAGAGCACAGAGCAAAGCCAGCAGTAGGACAGGTGTCCGGGTCCAGCAGGGTTGAGGAGCCTTCAGAAGCTTTTTCTTTGGTCACTTTGAAATAATGACGGGTTGGTTGTTGATTATTGGCAGTAAAGTGACCGAGGTGCATGTCTGAACTCCAGGTCACGAGGTCCAGAGCTTCCTGGCGAGCTGATTGCATGGCAGTGAGCTCAGAAACCACGAGTTATGCAGCTAAGACCCAAAACAAGCATTTGGATGAGGCCCCCCGGGCCACAGGGGAGCTTGAGGCTTCACCAGGAGCAGCCTCGCTCAGCACGGCTCCGTCTGGGAGCCGAGCGCGAGTCGTAATCTCTGCGTCAGTGAATGTGCTCTGTAGCTGTACCCCCAAACCCTTCATGGCATCGTCCCAGATTAACTCCTCACACGGAGGCCTTCTGAGGTTCTGACATCTTACCGAGGGAATGTTTCTGATGAATGCAGCATCTCTGACATGAGAAGTTTTTGTTTTATTCAGTGAAACGCTTTGATTTGATTATTCAGATTGATATTGCAGCGGTCGTCATGTCTAGGCAGTTTACGTAGTAAAGCCTGGTGCTGTCATATCATATCATATTAACAATATCACAATAATCGTTTGAAAATGATATATTGTGGTAAAGGCGGTATTCTGCCCTGTTGCCGTAGTGACGTCGTGCCTCCGCAGTGGAACTGTGTGAATACCTTCACAGGTTATCCAGCAACAAGCGTGAGTGACAGCTGCTCCGTTCGACAGGTCGTCAGCTCGGTGGGAGTTTAATTGAAGGTCTCGTTCTCTGACCTCTGTTTCTTGTCTCTGAGCGCCTCATGAAGGGAGGCTCCGCCCCCACCACACACACACACACACACACACACACACACACTCACACACACACACAACAAGCTGAGGCTCAGGTGAACCTCCAAATCCTCCTCAGAGCTGCATAAACAATGTGGATCTCAATTTTAGTGAGTTGTTTACAAACTGAAGAAGTGAGACATCATTTTTGTTTAGTTTTTACTGGATATTTGAGGGAATGTTACATTTTTGCTGACATGTAAATCTATAACCCTTATTTTGGAGAATTTGCAGGGAATTAAAATGAATAATCAACTATTTTTCAGTATATTGTCACATCATCAATAATATCGTTGTTGCAAAAATACCCAGATATAATTTTTGGGCCCTATTGCCCAACTATAGTAAGGTCATTTCAATAGAACATTACAGTATTATGGGATGTTGGTTATGAGATACTGAGTCAGTCACAACCAGCACAGATTTGGCCAAAAAAAACATTAATTTGATTCTTTAATGGAATTAAAAGGTTTCTTTCATATCTGGTCCCTCATTTTCATTCATTGACTTGATTACTGGTTGCTATACACGTCAGTCGAGTCTCGTCAATGTCAGAGTTCAAATACTGAGAAGAGTCAAACCAAGACTCAAGTCCAAGTTAGATTTAGTTGAGACGAGGTGAAGTTTATTCATTCATGTCGGTGGAGACAAACTGAAGCCAAGTAGAGACAACAAATCTCATGGAAACCAACACCGAATGTGTCTCTCTAAAAGGTGTCGTGTATCTTATGTACCGTGTTCCTCTGAACCAGAGACCTCCACTGACATGTTCCTTCATCACCACTAACACACACTGCAGTTTATTTTGGCTCAGTCCCACACACACACACACACACACACACACACACACACACACACACACACACACACACACACACACACACACACACACACACACAACATCCTGCTTTCCCAAATACTCACCAGAGCACCAAATGTGTTTTAATCCACCACTGAAAATAGTCCCAAGCAAATGTTCTCTTTCCTCCTGTTGGTGGAACATTTAACAAAAACAAGAGAGCTCAGCTGCTTTATAAACATTCCTGAATCTTCTTTTTACAAACAACATTGTTTCTGAGCCATTTCAAAGATGTATGTTGTTATGAAAGGACAGGCCACAGATCAACATCCATGAAGTCACTGCAGTTTCAAGCCTCGGCCTTTCTTTTTGTGATGGAGGTCTGCAGAGAAGCTGGTGTGTCTAAACATGTGAGGAACACATGTGAGCAGGTCTCACAACTGGAACAGCTGTACTGTGCATTTTGGAGTCAGGTCAAGTCAAATCTATTTGTGTAGCTCATTTAAAACATGGCAAAGGTTGACCAAAGTGCTGCACATAAACAATCAGAGTCAAAACAGTTGAGTAGACTTGATCGACAAAAACAACTGACATCAAAAGATCACAAAGAACACAGAAGAGGAGAGCAGGAGATACCGAATCTATGTCGTGCTTAAAGTGGGCAATCCACACAGAATAAATTGGTTTTTAAACATCTTTTGAAAATTGTTCAATTTGAATACTTGTAAACAAACTTTAACATTTAAAATTTCACACCAACTGAAGTTGAGATAAAAGATTCTGCCCTCATCCAACAAACAGAATTTGAATAGTCCAACCTAGAGGAGATAAATGCATGAATTACTTTCTCCAGTTTCTAATTTGTCTTCCTCGTTCTCACTGATCTGGGATCAGTTCTCTTCACTCTTCTGTTTTGTTTTGTTTTTTATTTCAAATTCATGAGACGAAGCGTTGACCTGGTAAAGTGAGCTGAAGGAGGAAATGCTTCAGAGCTTCAAACTGCACTCTGACAGATTTATCTGTGTTTCCCCAGCAGGGCAGAAAAAGGCCTCATCTCTTCATTTAGTGGAGCTCCATATGCGAGCGGGTTTTAGTGGATATAGATCCAGGATCTGCTCATTAGGGGTCGAATGCAGACAATCAGCTTCGCCTTGCAGATGCTGTTTTATAGATTACACTTCGATGAGTCGGTTTGCTTGTCGTCTCTTTTCTTTCTCGGGGTACTTTAGAAGTGTCCTTGCTCTGAGAATGGACACTGACTGATGAAGGAAAGACTTCTTCTGGCTGGTTTCCTTCATCATCAGCACTCTTCTGTGAACAAACTTTTTTTTAGGAGCACTAAAAGGCCGCCTTTCATCTGTCGTTTATCAAAATGTAATTATTCTCCTCCGTGGGAGGGTCGTGCCGTGCAGCCCCCCTTTTCTCTCCACAGCCTCGTTGCCACTGAAGTGTGAACTGCAGACATCACAGTTCCCCCCCTCCCCACCCGCCCGCCCTCTGTTGCTTTCATTCACCATGTTTTATTCCTTCTTCCTCTCCACCAGCTATTTTATTTATTGCTCGCGTCCTGATGCTCGTACTTTCTTCCCTCCATCTTCCTCCCTGCCCTCTGTCTTCTTTCCTCTCGTTCACTGTATCTCCTGTGGAGATGCTGCCCGCGGCCGTCAGACAGATTCCTGACATTCCTGTTCGGAGGCCCATGACAGCTGAGGAAAGTTAGAAGCTGTGTACAGTAGGTTGATTAGTGCCAGGACACTTTGGACTGATATGCTGTCATATCGCCTGTTATTCATATTCTTATCTGGAACCACTTGGAGATCCCTCAGGACTTCTATCCCTCTGCTGTCCTGAACTCTGTCCATCACGGGGTGAGCCATCGAGCTGCACATGATCCCTGTGTTCACGAGCTGATGTCAGCAGCAGCTTCTCTCCACACACACACACACACACACACACACACACACACACACACACACACACACACACACACACACACACCTCTGCAGTGCGTTACCGGCTTGCGTGTTTGAGACTACTGAGGTTTTCTCAACAGCTTCTTCTCAGCTATAAAAAGCCTCGTCCCTGGAGAGGAAGTGGCCGGCCTGTACTCTGTTGTTACTTCGGAAAGTCCTGAAAGCAGCTCTGAGCTGCTGCTGTTGCTGCACACATGGAAGTTTGAGGAAGTTGCGTGCCAGACTTTAGTCGGTCAGCGAGGGGAGGCAGATGTTACATCTGATAACCTGTCAGCAACAGGGCGAACTGAGTATTGGAGTGAAATGTGTGTCCATGTCTGATCAGATCTGTAATCTGGTTCAGTTCTTCTCTGATCTGATTGCTCATCTAATTTTTCAGATTTGATCCTTTTAGATTTGGAGAAGTGGGCTGCTTCTGTAAACAGAGCTTTCATCCTACAGCTTGTAGACTGCTGCTTCTTTTGTTCATTGAAAATACAAGCTCCAGGCAACCCTTAATTTTACAGCTTTATAAATTCATAATAATTTCCCACCACATTTCTTTCAAAGAGTCGTGTAGTCTGGCAACAGTTATGGGAAAAATAGAGTCCGGGTTCAGCTGGTGCACTTCCAATTAATTGATACCAATTCATTACAGACCCTAAATTATTTGAGCCAATAATTTAACATGCAAAGATTACAAAAATAAATCAGAAGTGACCAGATGTTTACTTATCAGCAGAGTGCGCAACAATTTCAGTAGTCGGCCTCTGACCATTTTTGAGTCTTCGGTTTCCGTGCCAACATCAGCTCAAAATCAGTGCGAGAAGTGCCGAACCCTCTTGATTGTTATGAAACGTGCCGTGCGCATTCATTGTCACACTTAATACATCCGAATTTGATAAGCAGGACTTTTCCCTCTGGTTCAGGACAGTTGTGTCATTGCTGTCATGGCTCATCGCTGTTCCACCTCCAAGAAAAGAAAGTCCTCGGTTTGGTTTGGTGAAACAAGAATTCTGAACCTGCTTCATCCAATGTTCAGATTTCTGTAAATTAGCACATATTTCTTTATGTGCTTGAAAATGTGGAGAACTTGGTAAGTGATCAGCTGGAGAAGCTGCTGATATCTATGATTTAAAACATTTACTGCTATGTCTTGCCCGAATATCAGAATCAGTTCATGGTGAGAACCATCTTTGTCGAAGCAACAATCTCCTTTTCAGTGGAGGAATATCGAGGCTACCGTGTGATATTAATCCGACTCCGTCCTCATGAAGTGGGCTGATTGCCGTTGTATTAAATGGGGTGGGGGGTGGGGGGGGGGGCGGGAGGGGGCGGGCGTGTGCTGCTGTTGCATAGAGTCTCCTCGGCACTCAAGTGAAGTGGAGCCATTATATTGTCTCAGTCAGGCAGCTTATTACAGGGTTTCTGCTTGTCATCACAACACAGTGGTGATTGGAAAAGAAGCCCGGTGTGTTTATTAAGATCTGCGCTGAACAGATGATCTGAGAAAACAAGATGGAGGAGAATCGGGTTCATCTGACCGGGAGGAGTGAAAACAAACAGGAACGGGGCCGGATGAGGAGAAGGGACAGATGCATTTTAATTCAAGGTGAAATTAAAATATTTTTGCTGACACATCAATACTCCGTTTACCTAAAACAAACAACAAAAGAAACAAGTCATCTTCATTTTTCTGCAGCTGACTCCGTTAGTGCTTCATTCTGATTGGTGCACTGTTGAAGGTATTAAAATAGTTGGTTACATCCAAGCGGCAACCAACAGTGATGTCACCCGTTGGTGTGTGAACGGCCGGCGCCATCTTACTAGTTCGATCCATATTTGGATGAGCTAGGGGAGGAGCCAGCGGTGGATCTGATTGGAAATCTGACAATACTAAATCCCGCCCACCGATAGCTGTAACCTGACTGCACCACAGGCCTGTCAATCAAACAGACACGCCCTCCAAAACAGTCTTGATGCTTATTTTATCATTATTGACGGAATTATTTTCAGATGGACCGCCAAAGATCTAATAAGAAGGAGTGAATTTTTATTGACTCAGAATATCATGAGAGAAGTTGAATGGGAGTCTATGGAGCCGGAGGCATTTTGGAGCTGACCTCTAGTGGCACTCGGTGGTATTGCAGCTTAAGGCACTTTTGCATCAGCCTCATTTTTCCGACCTGCATTTATCTACAGTCTGTGGTTATATCGCTTCGGCTTTAGCAGCCTGGAAGCTACAGTATGAAAGAATAGACTTGATGTATTATGCTAATATGACCACAGCAAATATCCTCAATCAGCTTCTCATGTTGTCTCATCTGGTTTTAGTGGTTTCAATTAATTCACAAAAGCCCAAAATCCTCCATTTGTTGTAATGTTGTTGATTAATATCATGTTGATGGAAGAGAAAAGGCAGAGTTACAGGTCGTCTTCAGCAGGCAGCGGCTGCATCTACATTCAGCCAAGAATGAACTCTTCAAGAGAAGAAGAGTAGAATCCAAATCTCACTTCAAAAGCTTTTTTTTTTTTTTTTGCTCCTGTATTTTCCTCTATTGAACTGTGGACAGAGACATGCAGCAAAGGTCTCTGACGGAGGAGTTATGTGGCACCCTGTGGAAGAATCCAGCTCTCGTTTGTGCATTTGACTTCACGTCAAAAAGAAACTCTTATCTTCTACCATTGGAAGAGTTTTCCAGTGAGGCTGCAGCAGCTCCATGTTGGAGGAGGTCCAGGCTGCTGCAGGACTCCGTTCAGGGTCGACCGCCTTGTGCCTGTTTGAAAGGTTAAAGACTTAGAAAAAACAGACAGCTGAAATGTCAGCACTCTTCTCCCAGTGTTTGTGTTGTGGAAGAAGCCCCCACCCCCACCCCCCCATATAGAAGTGAATGACAACAGTGATAGCAGGGCATATTACTCGCGCCCACAAAGCACTGGGTGGCCTTTGTGTGGGAGGGGGCGGGGGGGCTCGTCTGTGAATGTGAGACGTCTCTGTTGTCGACCAAACAAACCTCGGTCTGGTTGATTCAGTGGGAAATGATAGAATATCTATTCCTGGCACAGCTGCAGGTCCTGACTCAAGTCTTGTGGTGTGACCAGTGACATGTAGATTAGCGGCTCCATCCCAGGTCAGCTGCTAACAGGGAGCTGTGGGGGTGTTTCTTACAGCGGGGGGGGGTTCTCCTCAATTATTTCAGTATGCAGAAAAATATTTTGTCTTTTCTGTTTTAATTTGGGTTTGTTGTGGAGTCTGTTTCATATGTTGCAGCAGCAACACCAGCTCCTGCTCAGTTTACTCAGAGCATCTGCTTCTTCTCAGTAGATGAAACTCCACCAACCAATCACGTCATAATACAGATGTTTGAGTTTAGCTGCACTTCCTGTCTCCCATTGTCTGTGTCTGGAACCCCTTTACATGAACTCCAGCAAAGAAAGAACATTTCATCACTGCCCACCTGGCTGGGCTCCAGCTGTGGCCTTCACTACCAGCTCACCACTGCACCAAGTTAGGTTAGGTTAGGTAGGTTAGGTAGTTACTTTATTAATCCCGGAGGGGACATTTTTTTGCTGTCTGGAGCACAACATCTGCAATATATGTAGTGTAGTTCAGTTGTTCTGCTTCTGTATTTTATGACATGAAGAGTTATTAATTTATTAATTCATTAACATGAATCTGTTTCCAAAAACGTGTGTGTGTGTGTGTGTGTGTGTGTGTGTGTGTGTGTGTGCATGTGTGTGTGTGTGTGTGTGTGTGTGTGTGTGTCCAAAGTTTGAATCATTTCCTTTACAACGTTGAATTAAAAAAGCATGCTGTATGCTGTGATGGATGGTAACCGTGGGCAGCGCCCGGTGTGTTAGGTTTCTCAGAGGAAGTGTCTCAGGTGAGCGACCACACATCTGTGATCTCCAGCAGCACTCAGTCTGTCTGCAAATTCACTTCCTGTAACAACTTCAGAGTTTCTCATTGATTTGCTCACTCGGCTCAGTGTTGGTCTGCAGCGGAGGGTGTGACACTGTTGAAACTGGATCATATGGAGGAAATGCAAAGTGTTTTGTTCGTCTTCAGTAAAGACGATAAAACTAAAACAGATGTGAGCCGTCTGTCATGAAGTAATAACTCCAGATAGCACAAATATTGTTTTACATATCTAATACGTATGTTTTAGTTTCCTGTTGTAACTTCCCATCAAGCACAACGTAGCATGCTGAGTCAGCTGGACTCTGTGATCAGAGCCTCCCTGCAGCCTGCCAGCTGATGACAGAGCGGGCAGCGGCCTCAAGGCTCCTCTCACTCTGGCACTTTGTGGTTATTTGAATAATTAGTAATGAGTTTGTTAGCTCCTCTCAAACCCCAACACGACCCTTCGGGTGACGTTCTCCCTCTCGGGGCCCCGTGCAGAGCAGAGCCCTGAGGTCCAATCTCAGTTTAAGGGCTCTTGTGCTGACATGTTGCATCTCACTAAATGATTCTGTGATTAATCAAGTTATCACAGTCTACTTCCTACCTGACGCACACACATTTTGTTTTTGATTCATGCAGCCTGACGGATAATTAATGTTGGTAAAACTGAAACAATTTGTCAATTGACAGAAACTTAGTTGGAAATTAATCATCAATTTGATCATTTTTGTCATCTTTTAAGCAAAATGCCAAATCTATTCCCTTTTTATCATATTTGACAGTAAACTGAAAATCTTTAGGTTTTGGTCAAATAAAACATTCTTTATGAAGACATCACCTTGAGCTGTGAGACATAACAACAGGCAACTTTCTCTATTTTCTAATATTGAATTGACCAAATTATTATTTATTCATCACGATAATTAAGCTGCATATTGTGCAATAATGAGACTAATCATTAGTTGCTGCTGTAGATGTCTCAGGCCAATACTGCCAGTTATTTGTGGGAGTAATAGACTGACAATTAATATTTTAAACAAGTGAACATATAAAACTGTAAAAACGTGGAGACACTTTTCAGATTTCTGTTCTGTAACTTTTTTCTCCTCGTCAGAAATATACACCAGTACCCATCTAAAAGTAAGCTAATATCAGCTGACACACATAAATGGAGAAGCTCTATTGATTGATCCTCTCACTACTTTATTGATAAAACATCAGAAGCAGGTTTTCATTGTAAACTCCCGTCTTTTAAAAGCTTCTTTTGTCTCTAAATCCAAACATACGCCGTGCTGTTCTCTCCAACTTAACAGCTCTAACAAGGCAGCGAACAGTCTGGACTTCTGCCTCCTGTTTACTTCTGATCTTTATGTGACAGTAATCTGAAAAATGGGTTTCACTGAGCAGCTGGCTGCCGGAGACACAAATCACCTGTTCAGACTATAACCGTGTGAGTCGGAGAGGATCCGATTCCTGTGATATTTCCTGCACGTTGGCCTCCTCGTGGTGATGCGTGTTTCTGTGAAGAGCAGACCGAGCGGAGCGTCTGGTTATTACCTGACATGTTCCTCTCCTGTACGACACAAACAGACTGCACAGTTACTGCTCTGAATTCTTGTTGCAATAGCTGCGTCTGAATAATGGATCGCTCTGTGTTTGCTTGTCTAAAATATTCAAATGAGTTGTCTGAATGTATCGCAGCACGCTGTGTTGGACAACATCCCCCTGAAACAAGTGTTTCATTTGTATCCCACAAACCTGCTTTAAGAGACCGACTTATCATTTCAGAATAAAACGCTAAACAGTAAAGTGTATCATGTGGCGCTTCGTCAGGCAGTTAATCAGGTGAAAACATCTCCAGCATTAAAGCACTGACAGACCTGATGGTGAACGACTGTCTGATGGTGAATAATCATAATCATAATAAACTTAACAACACAATGATCGTATGAAACAATCATAAAAACACATTAAAACAGGGCATAAAAGAAATGAGTTGATCACTAAAATCAGCAAAGGCTCCGATAAAAGTCTGTTTTAAGAAGAGATTTAAAAGACGTCACCGACTCTGCAGATCTTATTTCCTCAGGGAGCTCCTTCCAGAACGTGGAGGCTCTGACTGAAAACGCTTCGTCACCCTTTGTTTGAAAACTCTGGAACTGATAAAGGTTTTTTGTCTGAGGATGTCAGACTACAGGCAGGCTGGTATGGAACAATCAGGTCAGCTGAGGAGGGAGAGAGGCTGTGAAGTGTCTTAAAAGTCAACAGTAAAATCTTTAAATCAATTGTAAACCTACTGGGGGCCGTTGCAACGAGGCTGAAACGAGGCGATGTGGTTCCCTTTTCCTGGTTTTAGTTGAAAGTCTGGCAGCTGAGTTCTGGACAGTTTGAAGTCGACTGATGGATTTTTGATGGAGGCAGGTGAAGAGGCTGTTGCAGTAGTCTGGGTGTGAGGAGATGAAGACGTGTATGATGGTCTCAGCATCATGAAATGTTAAAATAGGACGGGGTTTTTGAGATATTTCAAAGGTGATAAAAACAAGACGGCACAAGCTTTATGAGATGGTGTTCAAAACTCAAATTGTTATGAAACCAAACCAAGATTTTTTGCGACAGGTGTAATGAATTTTACAAGCGGGCCAGCAGGTGGGTGGATTTGTTTGGCTAAGTTGTTGGACTTAACCTGTCTGTCTGACGGTGAACGGCTGTCTGTCTGTCTAGACATCAGTCCTGTCACATTTCTGTTTGGACAGGTGCTCTTACAAGATAAATATGATATAATTATAAAATAAAATAAAAGGGCAGCTGGAGATTACAAAGCATGTTTTCAGTTCAATTCAACAATGTTGCTAAAACATCAAAATATAGTTTGTTCAAGGATTTGGAGAGAACACCATGACAGTAACAGAAATATTGATTTTAACACAACAATAAAGTTGAATTATAGTATGTAGTTTACAGAAGCCCTAAATGTTTACATCAGATAACAGTTAAATTATTTGTTATTAGTTATTTGATATATAATTCTGGGAAAAACAGATAATGAAGTCAGGTAATATGTCGGCACTTGTGTGCCATAAAATCACAGCAGCAGAATGACAAAGACGTCATGAAAAGAGCGCTAGTCAAAGCAATCAATCAAATCCTAATGACATCAGTCAACGTAGTTAAAATGGCAACACAGGAAGTGTATGATGTGGATCAGTGAGGGTGGACATGTGAAGGTCAGAGGGCAGCTGGACCAGAACATTATAGTCTCGTGAGGAGGCCAAAGACGAGACTGAAATGTTTGGGAGGCGGAGAGGATGTTAGAGAAAAGACTCGTCTGGTCTGATTTGTGCATTAATAAATAAGTAAATCTGTAACTTTCTGTATCATCCACGTTTGACTGAGTGTTTGTTCTCTGTGTGCCGACAGCGCCGGTCCTAAAGGAGACAACATCTATGAGTGGAGGTCGACCATCCTGGGCCCGCCGGGCTCCGTGTACGAGGGGGGGGTGTTCTTCCTGGACATCGCCTTCACACCAGACTACCCCTTCAAACCACCCAAGGTGAAACGGATTCTGGATGCTCAGCCAAGCCTGTGCTGTCAAAACTGTTTCAGATCAGAGGTGTCATCTTCTTATTCTCCACTAGAGGGCACACTAGGCCCGGTGGAGAGCAGCTAAATGAGCTCAGCAGCTCATCAGACCTGATGCTTGAAATTCTTTCCGTTTATGGGGTTTATTGGACCTGTGAAACCAAGCTGCAGTCCAAAAATGTAGAAATTTACTGTGAGCTCATGCTTCCTAAAATACCTCCTAAAAATGATATGAGGGCTTTTTAAAATCATTAACCAGCATGCATGTAATCCTCTGAGCAGCTCTTGAGCGTGATTGGCTCTCAGCTCCACATCCTGCAGAGTTTGTGATGAGATCAGGTTAACTGAAAGTGCTGCTCAGTCAGTTGGATGTCTGAGTTAATATTGACACTTCAGAGAAGTTGTGAAGTGATAGCAGCGTTGGCCTGATGAGAGCCATGAGAAAAGAGTTTGATTTTTCTATGGAGTTTGGTATGTAATAGAGAAGAGGATGTATTAAAGTCATTTAAAATGTCCGGTTGGCGTCCAGGTGACGTTCCGTACGAGGATCTACCACTGCAACATCAACAGTCAGGGGGTGATCTGTCTGGACATCCTGAAGGACAACTGGAGTCCTGCTCTCACCATCTCCAAGGTCCTACTGTCCATCTGCTCCCTGCTCACTGACTGCAACCCTGGTAAGAGCTGCAACACACACACACACACACACACACTCACACACACACACACTCACACACACACACACTCACTCACTCACTCACTCACTCACACTCACTCACTCACACTCACTCACTCACTCACTCACTCACTCTCTCTCTCTCTCTCTCATATTCTGGTCTTGTTCTGGCTTTGTGAAGAAGTCTGATTGATTAACGATCTCCACCTTGTTCTGCTCCACCTGTTGGCTTCGCACCGCTGACTGTCACACGGAAATCAGATCAGATCAAACTCTCACACTGAGCTGAAAAGAAACAAGTGCTCATAAATGATACAAATACGATGTTTTTAGCTGGACGGCCACAGCCGGGCCAGAACTATAACGTGAGTGAGATCACAGTTACACCACAGTTGAACTTTTCAAATTAAAAGCCCTCCACTTTCACACAGAGTCCAGCCATATACTAGCTTTTAACTTGGACGTGTTTCATTCAGGAGGTCCAGATCGAAGGGAGACACTAGATTTTCCTGTTAAATCTTCTGATTTATTTGACACTTTTCAAACCAGTTTGGACAAAGACAAAGAAATGCAAATGCATGTTGTTGAATTTAAGCTGTTGTGATACAAAATGTGTTGAGTATAGATTTGTTATTGTTCACATACATGTTGGTTTGGGTGGAGCTCAGCTATGTGAATAAATGTTACTAAACATGAGTAGCTCGGACCTTTTCATCGAAGGTTGATGCGTCCCACCTACTCAGCTGACGTCCTCTGAATAAACAGAAATATTGAACGCACCTCTCGGTTACTTCAACTCCTCCTCTGCATGTGTGTGTGTGTTCATGTGCTTATTTACTTGTTTATTTACGTGATGTACATGTTAATCTGCATATAGAGCGGAGAAGTGAGTATGCTGACACACACACGGAGAGGCATAATAACACCAGTTGTGAACAGACGTGCTTGTTGGAGCTGTCAGCTCGTGATTGGATCATCCAGGACTCATAATGTGTGAACAGCCAATCAGACGGTCTCACGTGATTCACAGGACTTTAAGACTTGTAGGGTTTAATTCATTACTCTTAAATCTACTCCGACGGCAGCTGTGATTACTCAGACTTGAAGCTTTTACAGTTTCATATTTCAAGCTGTGTTGCCAACGTACTGCTTTCCTTCAACCCTTGTACTATCTAATGCTGCTCAGTGAAGGAGCTCTAATGTGTCTGTGGACGGCATCAGCACCAGTCAACCAATCAGCAGCCGCACAGCATGAATGACATGTAGACGTGCTCAAACAACCAGAGATCCCCGTCGTTGCTTTTTCTTCTGATTTTGTTCTAACTGAACAAAAATTAAACTCCAGTCGGTCCAATATTTAAAAGTTTGTTCAAGTTAGAGCTACATGTGGATCCCTGCTGATGTGATGCATCCTAAATATATATAAATATATATAAAACGGCACGAGTGAGTCAGTTACATTTAGTTTGACTTAAATTTATTTTATTTTTTTTCTCTTAATGATGTAAATAAAGTCATTTCATTATGTCTTAAAAATGCAAATTCGAGTGATGTAATCTGAAGACTTTTTGAGTCACTTTGGCTACTTCCTGTTTCAAGCAGCTTCGATCTCCAGACTCCGTGTTCAGACCGCCTGAAGAGAAGCATGACGTGAACATGTTTCTTCTTATATAACTCACATCTACTGCAGCGTGTTGGCTCTGTACGAGTCAGCAGTTTTCTCAGGTCTGAGAGGAATCTGTGGTAACAACACAAGTCATCCTTTAATGATCTGATGCTTCCGGTCATCAGAATCACTTTATTGACCATGTATGTTGACACATAAAAAAAACCCAGACAGACATAAATAGACATATAAAACCTAAATAGACATATTTACAGGATAGAAATGAATGAATATATACACCTAAAACAATGGTGCAATTTCACCTGGTGTAAATGGTGCTGATGCGGTTGGGTGAAGTGCAAAAAGGTCCAGTGATGGAAAACATTTGAACTGTTTAGCAGAGTGACGGCCTGCAGATAAAAACTGTTCCTGTTCCTGGTGGTTTTGATGCTCAGTGCTCTGCAGCGCCTCCCAGAGGGGAGGAGGTGTAACAGAGGGTGTCCAGGGTGGGATGATCTGCAGAGATGCTACCGGCCCGTTCCCTGACTCTAGATGAGTATAAGTCCTGAACGGAGGGCGGGTCGGCACCGGTGATGTTCTCTGCAGTCCTGACTGTCGGTTGTAGTCGGTTCCTGTTTGGTGGCCGATCCAAACCAGACGGTGATGGAGGTCCAGAGAACAGACCGGATTATGGCCGAGTAGAACCGGATCAGCAGCTCCTGAGGTGACGAAGCAGGTTGAGCTTCCTGAGCTGCAGCAGGAAGGACATCCATTGCTGCACGTTCTTGATGATGGAGGTGATGTTGGACTCTTCAGGTTCTGGGAGCTTGAGGATCCCAGAAACATGAAGGTTTCCACCTCAGACAGTGTTATTGAGGATGGTGATGGGGGAGCAGTGTTGGGGGGTGGGGGGCTCCTCCTTAAGTCCACTGTCATCTCCACAGTGTTGAGCGGGTTCAGGTCCAGGTGGTTCTGACTGCACCAGAGAACCAGCTGTTCAACCTCCCGTCTGCATGCAGACTCGTCACCGTCCCTGATGAGGCCGATGACCGTTGTGTCGTCTGCAAATTTCAGGAGTTTGACAGATGAGTCATCAAATATGAAGTCCCTTGGTGGATTAGTCTGATTCCAGTTCTTCAGTCAGTTCCATTGTATCAGATGAAGCCACAGTGATCTGTGTGGTGGCCGACGGCGGCGCTGATCCACAACACGGCATATAAAACCCTGCTGTTCTGGGTCATGTGAGCAACTCCCTGCGTAAAATGTGAAACAGTGAACAGACACTTTGTCTTTAAAAAGGTGACAGAAGACTGAGGATGTATTTAATTTGTATATTTACAGTAACAGTACATCCTGCTGACTACAGCAGAAAAAACAAAAGGAAAAGGGAAACATGGCTTTTGTAGCGACGGTCGCTGACAGAAGGGGGAGACAACAGTAGTGCAGATCAAATGTCTGTCAAAGTTCCCCGGTGTTGAGTGAAGTGGGCTCTTTTTGATGGGTGGGGCCAGCAGAGGAAACACTACTGAGCATGTGCAGAGGGATGCACAATGCAGAAGTCAAGCCGGTGAGTTCAGGGACCAGTTTTCAGTGGGAGTACAAAGGAGCATAAAAATCAAATATTCAAGAACATACGTGTCAAATTTGTACATAAATCTACTGTCATTCCACCTCTGGTCATATTACAATGTTTAAACTTTTCTGTCAACAAGGACAACTGCATTGAAATGTCCCGAGCTAGAAATACCAGGAAGTGAATGGTAAGTGCAGCAGATGTTCTGACGTGTTGTTGTGTTGTTGTTGTTGTGTTGCAGCGGACCCTCTGGTCGGAAGCATCGCCACACAGTACACAACAAACAGACCCGAACACGACAGGATAGCCAAACAGTGGACCAAACGCTACGCTACATAATCAGCAGGGCAGCCGCCGGGTGGACCACCTGGGGAATGTGGGAGGGCGGGGCTAGGGAAAGGGGCGGGGCTCCCTGCAGAGGAGGGGGCGGGGCAGCAGAGGGGGCGGGGTGGATTTTTATCTTGGAATTGAAGTCTTAACTCCTGATATTTTGTTGTTTATTGTATTTTTTTTTTAAGTTATCTCCAGCCGACTCTGATCAGATCTGGCAGTAACGCATTTAGTGTGTTTCTCTTTGGATTTTTAGTCTGTGCTTGAAGATGGACATTAATACTAAAGCGCTAGATGAAATATGTCACAGCATGATTCCCAGTCGATGATGTCAGTGTAAATTCTCACATGTATTAAAAGTTGCAGTTGGTGTTTGCTTCCCCTCCGACCTGCTGGTCTTTGAACAAGCTGTTTTCTACATGTAGACATGTTTAGATATGGATGGATATTGGTTGTGATTTGTGTTCTGTACTGATAAAAAGCTGTTCTGTTTTTCGCTTACAAGAATTAAAACATGACCAACTGAGGCGTCTCCGTCTGTTCGATCATTTCAGAGCTTTAATATGAAGAGGCTATATTTTTATTCAGTGCATCTTAAGACGTTTACAGAGCAGGGAAGGATGCAGCGGCTTGATCTCGCCGCCTCTGTTCTACTAGCAGCACATGAAATATTAATTCTCTCACGACACAGAAAACAGCGCAGATCATCCTTCACCATTTTCACACGTCGAGGAATGTGGCTCATTAAAGTGACAAAAATAAATTAGTTCAAAAATAAATATTTCCTCTCAACACGGACGTTTCTACGGTTAGAAAAAGCAAAGGACTGGCAGCCCTACTGGACCTACAGGCTGGAGACACGCGGGACAGCAGCTACACCACACCTCACAAGTAAAGGCGGTACCATGAAGATTATTGCTGCCGGGCCGGACTTCAGACGGGACGCGGAGGAGGAACGCTGCGTTCACATCCGATGGGAAATAAGAGCACAGCTGCGAGTTTCCTGAAACCTGACCGTCACCAAAAACTGCTGAAATGCATTCTGGGCAGCGGATTCTCAGATTAATGTGAGATTGACTTGAAACTGTGAACAAAAAGTGAATCAATAAGTAAGTGGTGTGTTTTGATTATCTCAAATCTTTGGTACTACATCGTGTGTCCAGGCTACACTTTCAGAGGTGGTTGTTTCCGTGCAAAATGAACACGCGCTCGGATTTGTGGTTCGTGGAAGACGACGTCTACAACGAACATCCTCACCGACTTCTGTTCAGTGTTGCTGGAAGCTGTTGGATTTCTGTCTCAGAGGGAGATGAGAGGATCACAGCTGATCTCACGTCTGTGTGTTCAGGACGGGTCAAACTTAACATAACGGATGAAGCTGAGGGCGAACAGCTCAGTGGTCCAACGCACCTCTACAGCTCGCCGACGTCATGTCTGTTCAGTTAGACAGACAGCAGCCGCTTTATTAGGGACACCTGAACAGTCACATCTGCTTTCGGTGTCACTGTTACCGAGGTGTTCGTTCGTTCATCATGTTTAAAGTTCACGGTGATGTCGAACAACTCGAACTCGACAGATAAATAGAGAATGAAATGTACACATTGCTGTCAATGTTGGTTTGATCAAGAGTCCAGTGAGGAATGAGTTCTTTAAAAAAAAACACTCCAGCTGTAGTCTGGGTTTCCACATCCAGGTCTGTGTTTGTTCAGGCGGGACGCCCAAACCTGGCAACCTCACAAGAGTCTGGAAGCTGCACGGTCAGCTGCTAGTAAAGAAATAATCTTCTGACTCCCTGTAAAACAAACGCTTTCTCAGTGAGGTTGCCAGGTTTGTGTCCACTGACTGTGCTGCAGCCGCAGAAGTGGATGGATGACCTGCTGTCAAGAAATATTTACAGCATTTAATGACTGCAAAGAATTTCTGCTGTGTATGCATTAAAAACATGAATGACTGAGCTTGAGGTGTGCTGCTGCTTCCTGTCTTGATGCTAAGCTGGGCTAACCACATCCTGACCCAGATGTCCCGAACACACACACACGAGATCTATTATGTACTCTGACAAAGAACTCAAAGTGCCGTATTTCCCAAAAGATTAAACACAGTAAACGCTGTGCAGAGGTGAGTACTAGTGTGAAGAGGTCGTGTTGCTACACTGAACGTCCACGACGTCCCGGCGGACGATTGAAGGGAGTTTCACATGTCGTTGGAGGGCGTTCCTTTGCTCTTGCGTCCGGGCAGAGGGAAGGCCGACTTGCTCTGCGGCTGCGTGAGGCGGCTGGTCAGCTGCGTGAAGGGCTCGATGAGAGAGTTGCGTTCGGAGACGCTCACCTCCCACAGCTTCACCTTCTCGCCCCGCGCCCACTGCTGCGCCGCATCCTGCTCCACCTGCCGGCACTCCCGCAGGTCCGACTTGTTCCCCAGCACGATGACCGCCACCTGTTCACGCACACACACACACACGGTACATTTATTGTCCACAGTCCTGCGTGGACGTTACAGAACACCATCATACACAAAACGATCGTTACTGTTGACTGAAGCTCCAATTTTGGTGAAATTCATATTTTCTTGATTGTATTTCACGGCATGCTTCTCAAACAAAAAAGTCTAAAAGTCTGAAATGCTTTTGTTTTTCCATCTCACCAAAACACCCTGAAGGCTCAGACAGTAAAACTCAACGCAGCGGGAGCCTCAAACTGTCTGAAACTCTTTGGTGGATTTCATTTAAACACTGTTGGGACAGTAAAAACGTCTGTTTGTGCTTCTTGTACTGACTGAAGATGTAAATAGTACCGAGACACATTACAAGTCGAAATTTGGACACATCGATTCATTCAAGGGGTTTTGTATTTACTTACCGTCCTTTCATTGGGACCAGTCCAACACACAGCTGTGCAGTAATCCTGCTGTTTAACCTTTTACAAACACCTATTTTTTTAGGCTCAAGGTGACTAAAAACAATATGGCAGCTGAAACATACTGTGAAGCAGCCTCACCTCCTTTTTATCTCTGGACTTGTCGATCTCCTTCTTCAGGACGTCCACCCTCTTGAAGGACTCCAAGCTGTCGACGCTGTAAACGAGCACGAAGCCGTCTGCCACCGAGTAGTAGTGCTTGGGGAGGTCTTGTCCGTCGTGAAGCCCCTTGGTGTCGTAGAGCCTCAGCTGCTCCTTCACGCCTCGGTCCGTCTCCACCGAGGCCACGTACACGTCCTCCTGAGTCTCGCTGGACTCCGAGCCTGGACGGCACACAGCAGAGTCAGGAAACGGACCTCCGGCCAATCAGGAACGTGCTGAGAAAACTGTGTTGTAGCAGCAGTGTTATCTGGCAGAGCGGTGCGACCGTCCTGGGACCGTGAACACACCTCACACCAGTGATGGAGAGGAACAGAGGACATTTATACGAGCACTGTGCTTGTGCTTCTGTGGAGTATTTCCATTTGATGCTTCTCTATACTTCCACACCTCTAAATTTCAGTGGGAAAATATTGTACCCTTTATTCCACAACATTTATCTGACAGCTTCACTTACTTTTCAGATGAAGATTTGACACAGTGGACAATGAAACAAGCTTTTAAATTGCATGAACCCGTTGGTCTTTTGACAAAATGCAGCGTGTATTTGGAGTCGGAGTCGTTAACACCAAACCGTGACTCACATCTGAATAAATGTTCAGATGATCCAATGTTCCAGCAAAAATCTAAGACTCGGGGAAAAGTCCAAAAGCCAAATACACAACTTTGTTATTTTCTCTCAGTAATCGTCTGACGAACATTTATCTGCTGTCCCGGGATAGAAAACACTTCAGGGCTGTAATCAGTGTTTGGTTCAAATCCCGTGCTGCTGATGCACTGATTTATCAGTACTAATCATCTAATGACGTCATAGATCATCATATATCAGTCAGAGGGACCTTTGATCTATTTTAGCAGGACTTTTGCTTGTTATGCAGTATTTATACTCTGATTGTTAGTACTTTTACTTCAGTAAAGAATCAGAATACTTCTTCCACCACGAACTGGAAGAATGTGAGCTGGCTTCTACTTTGAAAGTCCAACAACCAGATGAGTTGGAATAAAAATCTCAAATGAAAAGGCCGTGAAGTGTTTGGACTCACCGACAGCGTGACTTCCGTACAACAGCTGCTCCAGGATGGCCGTTTTACCGACCGCTGCTTGGCCGCACACCACAACTTTACAGCCTTTTCCCATGTCGAGCCTGCAAAGCACGAAGACAAACCGTCACGGTCTCATCGGCCACATGTTGTACGTGCCGCACAAACATCTGGACGGACAGCAGCTGCTCGGACTCAGAGGACCCGGGACTCAGAGGACCCGGGACAGCTTTCTGTCTTCAGCCTTCAGGTCGCCAGCTCACGCAGGTTAGCCGCGGAAACGGGTTCCGCGTCGCGTAAACATGACGACAGACGTCGGGCTGAGAAACACTCTGTTTTTAATGGCTGCTACATTAAAGGAAAGAGACTCACTTAAATGAGGCCGTCTGTCAAGTCTGTAAGTACACAAACACAACTGGAGCGTCCATTCTGCTGCGCTGCGGTTCTTCTTCTCCTCTCAGTTTACTGGCAGCCCGCAAACACGTCTCAGACGCACAGCGCCCCCTGCTGGACGAGACAGTATAACATCCAGAGACTCTACAACAAGGTAACCACGTCGTTTTAACCTTTTTCTGGAAATCTTACCACCAACATTTTCTCAATAGTAAGTTTAACAGAAAAATCTATCATTACCTTATATATACATATATATATATATATATATATATATATATATATATAATAAAATGTGTGCTACAAGAATTCTCTGTAACTTTCCAGCAGACCTGAAGCACATTTTATTTGTGAGAAGCTTGCTTAGCTGTGTCTAAAGAAGAAGGAAACAAAACTTTCTCACGGTAGAAGACTCCCTGTTCTATGTTTTGATGACATGTTTTTCTGTATGTGGGGTCAGACTCACTCTGCACACACTGTTAGGTTAGGTTAGGTTAGGTTAGGTTAGGTTAGGTTAGGTTAGGTTAGGTTAGGTAGTTACTTTATTAATCCCCGAGGGGAATTTTTTTCGCTACAGCAGCATACAGAAGCAATAAGATAATAATAGAATAATAGAAAAGCAATAAAATAGCAGTAAATAGCAGTATAAAATATAAAATATAAAATGCACAGTATATACAGTATATACAGTACAGTATATATATATATATATATATATATATATATATATATTATATACAAACAACCAAGAAACACAGTCAACAGTGTTATTGTTGTGTGATGGATTTTGCCAGAGGTGAGTTATTGTACAGTCTAATTGCGGTCGGCAGGAATGATCTCCTGTATCAGGAATGATCTCCTGTATCAGGAATGATCTCCTGGATCAGGAATGATCTCCTGTATCAGGAATGATCTCCTGTATCAGGAATGATCTCCTGTATCAGGAATGATCTCCTGTATGAATGATCTCCTGTATCAGGAATGATCTCCTGTATCAGGAATGATCTCCTGTATCTGGAATGATCTCCTGTATCAGGAATGATCTCCTGTATCAGGAATGATCTCCTGTATGAATGATCTCCTGTATCAGGAATGATCTCCTGTATCAGGAATGATCTCCTGTATCAGGAATGATCTCCTGTATCAGGAATGATCTCCTGTATGAATGATCTCCTGTATCAGGAATGATCTCCTGTATCAGGAATGATCTCCTGTATCTGGAATGATCTCCTGTATCAGGAATGATCTCCTGTATCTGGAATGATCTCCTGTATCAGGAATGATCTCCTGTATCTGGAATGATCTCCTGTATCTGGAATGATCTCCTGTATCTGGAATGATCTCCTGTATCTGGAATGATCTCCTGTATCTGGAATGATCTCCTGTATCTGGAATGATCTCCTGTATCTGGAATGATCTCCTGTATCTGGAATGATCTCCTGTATCTGGAACGATCTCCTGTATCAGGAATGATCTCCTGTATCTGGAATGATCTCCTGTATCTGTCCTTGTGACAGCGGAGCTGGAGGAGTCTTTAGGAGAACGTCCTCCTCTGTCCCTGCAGCAGGTGGTGGAGAGGGTGGTCAGGATTATCCAATATGGATAATAGTTTCATCAGCGTCCTCCTCTCCACCACCTTTTCCAGACTGTCCAGATTGTAGCCGATGATGGAGCCGGCCTTCTTAACCAGTTTGTTAAGTCTGTTGGTGTCTCCAGCTCCAATGCTGCTCCCCCAGCAGACTACTAGAAGTACAGTTCACTGGCCACAACAGACTGGTAGAACATCTCCAACATCTTGCTGCACACATTGAAGGATCGAAGTTTCCTCAAGAAAAAGAGTCGACTCATCCCCTTCTTGTAGACAGCGTTGATGTTGGTCTTCCAGTTCAGTCTGTTGTCATGGAGACACCAGGTACTTGTCCTCCTCCACCATGTCCACCTCCTCTCCCTGAACTCTCAGCGGTCTGTGTGCGTGAGCCTGTCCTTTCAGCTGAAATATAGTGACTCTGTAATTCTTTGATTTGTGATTCTTGATTCTTTAGTATTCTTATTGTAATTCTTGATCATTCTTATTGATATTCTTATCACATCTTGTTTTATTAAATTTACAAGAGACAGTTTATTGTATCATTGTTTATCTGTTCATTTCTCACTGGAAACACATCATTTCCACAACAGTAAGTATCCTCCCTGGTGACTCTCCTCCGGTCCGTAGACCTGTCCTTCCTTTCGGACTTTACCACCTAACCTTTTTTTTCCCGCTTCATGGCACAATGAAATATGACGTGTTTAACATGTCCTTAAACGTCACAGTTCCCACTCGTGTCACTGTTCCTTTGACACAAGTATAAACAAGGTGCTATTTAACCCTGTGGGATCTGATCTGTTATAATTACTCTCCCCTCGGTTCCTTTGTTACAACAGACTTGTGATATGTTCCTCCTCTCTGATCTTCCTCCCATCTTCTCTGCCATATCTCTATTCCTTTATTTATAATCAATACTTTTCCTTCTTTTCAAAGTGAAACGGGTTAATTTTAATCCCTTTTTTAAAAGCCATTTCTGTTGAATGCATACAAATAAACTAACTGAAACGTATAATAACCTTTTATACTTTTTGTTCATTATATTATAATGGCTATATAACAGTTGTGACATCATATTTACGTGTGCTACAGACATGATCAATTCTGCTGATTAATACTATTATTATTATTGATCCTATACCATTAATTGGGACAACAGAGGATCAGTAATTAAAATAAAACGCTTCAGTATGGAAGTAATTTGCCACATTTTGAATCAATATGCACAACTACAGAGAACTTTCTTAAGTCTGTACACAGTGTGAATATATGATGTCACTATGTATAATACATAAACAGCTTTTCAATGAATTATTTTACTTGAAATTTGATGCTGAGCGCGTGTTGGATTCACGAAAATGACCATAGAAGTTTCAAATGTGCCGAAAAGTGAAAGAAGCTCTCTGAAAACTACATTTCCCATCAGCCCCCGCACAGGAAATACGTAACGGCCGTTTTCATAAGGCATGCTGGGAACTTGTCCTCCCTCTTTCCGGCTGGTACGCCATCATGTAAGCGACACTTTCTATACTTATGACCAAAACTCAATCCACAAAAATCCCATTTTGTCTGCTTTCATCTGTCAGTTATACTCAAGGCTCATTTTAGCGACTTATTAAGGATCCACAAAACTTCACTATTTGTTATAAAACATGGTTCAAATCACGGGTTTCGGACGTTTTCTCGCGGCGCCGGTAGCTGCTAGCTGAGCTGTTAGCTGCAGGACGTTTCTGTTATCGTGACGTTTAGTTTGAACTCACAAACTTTTGCGTTTTAATTGTTTTAAACCAACTCGAGCAATTATGTTATTTTTTTTTTTTTTTTAATTTTGTGAGAATGACGTCGATACTACAGTGAAGTCTGAAGCTCCCATTAGCGTGCCAGCTTCACGTCGGACGGTTCCGGTCCACTTCGTGACTCTTCGTCCACTCGGTTCAACACACGATGTGCGACACGTGCACGTGCTGGTCCAGAGGTGTGCGCGTGTTAATAGTGGGCCTGAACGCACGTGAGCGGCGCGCGTGCTCTTGAGAGTCGGTGTTCACCAGATTCAGGTGTCGACGAGCCCACAGATCAAAGCGGTCCAGTTCACTGTACTGGTCGGTGAGCTGAGTGTTTGTTTCAGATGGAGCAGCAGGACGTCCTGTTGTGTTGGTGACGTCACGGGTTCAGACACTGAATGGCTGACCTCTCTCTGTCTCTCTGTCTCTCTGTCCTCCTCAGATAAGTCAACATGGGAGCATACAGGTATATGCAGGAGTTATGGCGCAAGAAGCAGTCCGACGTGATGCGTTTTCTGCTCCGCGTCCGCTGCTGGCAGTACCGCCAGCTGTCCAACCTGCACCGGGCTCCTCGGCCCACCAGACCCGACAAGGCTCGCAGGCTGGGCTACAAGGCCAAGCAGGGTGGGTGTCCGGCTCAGTTTGTTCCCCCGTCGTCGTCGTCGTCTGCGCCGGCCTTTCTAATTGTTCCGGTTCCTCTCAAACAGGCTACGTAATCTACCGCATCCGTGTGCGTCGCGGAGGCCGTAAACGTCCCGTGCCCAAGGGCGCCACCTACGGCAAGCCGGTGCACCACGGAGTCAACCAGATCAAGTTTGCCCGCAGCTTGCAGTCCACCGCTGAGGTACGTTCATCTTCTGTGTTCAGACTCTGGCTGCAGCAGCTTGATGTGGAGTTACACGTGTTCCCAATTCTTACTGCATTGGAAGACGTTTCCTTTCTTTCAAAGCTGCACGCGGCAGCTCATGTCCCAGATTTCATGAAATAAGTTCGAGCGGTCGGCGACGAGCTTTGATTTTGATGATGGTTTTGATCAAGTTGTCGGTGTTTGACCGAGTCTGAAAAGTCTTTTGTCCTAAAAACTTCCTAAACTATTTAATAGTAAACACAGTTTCTATCAAACACTTCAGTATTTTATTATGATTCCATTTTTAAATGCAACCTGCATCACCAGCCTCCTGCTCCTGTTGGAGGTGGTGTATGAAGACGGGTCACGTGACCGCTCCATTATGTTGCGGTACCGGGTGCTGCAGCAGTGACAGCCTTTACACCGCGAGTCCATCCAGTAGCGACCGGCGGTTGAAACGTGGAGTCGGGCTCCGTCCTCTCGGTCGGCGTCCGTCCCCTCGGTCGGCGTCCGTCCCCTCGGTCGGCCCTCCGTACCAGGCTGAGAGTACAACCGGCCAATGTAGTCCGTGTGAACAACGAGCAGCTCCTGCTTCTTTCTGTTCAGAGCAGTGAGCGTCCACAACAGGAGGGCTGAAGCTTCACCAGCCGGCCCGCATGAAGACAACCAAAGTCACTTCTGGTCCGTTTGATGTACAGAAGGTCAAAGAATACAAAAAAACATTTCCAAAGTAGTTTCTCAGAGCCGAAGGCGACGTCTAAAACTATTTTTCTATTTTACCAACAGTCCAAGATTTCAATATTATTAAATGGAGAAAAGTAGCAAATCATCCGAGTGAAGGAGCAGCAACGAGTGAACGTTTGGTTTTCGGGCTCGAAGGGACTGAATTGATTTTTAAACATCATTCAATCAGCTGGTAATAAATTTCAGTCAAATAAAGTTTCTACTCTTAATTCCTCTGCGATGGCCGACGGCTTTAAGACGTTCATATGGAGCTTCAGTCACGTTGGACGACGTTAAAGATACGTTTTGTCAAACAATCCAAAATAACTGTCAGGTTAATTAGGAAAGAAAACAAATGCTTTTGTTGCTCCGAGGTTCAGTCTGCAGTGAAAAGACCTTCAGCACAGCGTGGATGTTGTTCATAGGGGGCGCTGTGTTTACTTTGTTGTCCTTCAACACTGTATAAGAGCAGGAATTACCTTTCTCCAACTTCAGTGTCCTCCATAAAATATATCTGTAACCTGTAACCTGTCATCAGCTCCCTATTTACTTGTGATACCGTGTTCACCAGCAGATGAGCAGCTTCTACAAATACACTGAATTCAGGTGAATTTGACCTTTGAATTGATCGAAGAAGAAGCCTGAGACTGAACCAAAACAACATCCTGCAGCGCAACAATCCAGGAAGTTGTGTACACGTTCAGTTTTTAACAAGCTTCATGATAAATGACATGTAGAAAAGTCCCGAACACAGATTTAATAGAAGCGGTGTCTCTGGTGTGAAGTCAGCTCAGGAAGGTGTTTGTGTTCATGAGACGTGATGTTTTGGCGTGATGCATCCGTCACTGAAGGTTTCTCGTGCTCGGTGAAGAAGCAGCCGGGTGAACATGAGTGTGTGGTCTGCGGTGGGCCGGTGTCTGGGAGCTGCACCGTTTACTGTTATATACACGGGATGAGTTTAAATACGGATCTTGGAAGAACTCAATCTCTGCATTTTGTTTTAATTTCCTAGGAGCGTGCTGGGCGTCACTGTGGAGCCCTGCGAGTGCTGAACTCCTACTGGGTGGGCGAGGACTCCACCTACAAGTTCTTTGAGGTGATTCTGGTCGACACCTTCCACAAGGCCGTCAGACGCAACCCCGACACCCAATGGATCACAAAGGCTGTGCACAAGCACAGAGAGATGCGTGGCCTGACATCTGCAGGAAAGAAGAGCCGCGGGCTGGGCAAGGGCCACAAGTACCACCTGACCATCGGAGGCTCCCGCCGCGCAGCCTGGAAGAGACGCAACACCCTGCAGCTGCACCGCTACCGCTAGAGTGCACCTCATGTCTGTACATTCAAACAAATAAACCTTTTTATGGTGACTGTCCTGTCTGCTGCGTTTCATTCAGCTGGTGTGATGTTAGCAGACTGAGCTTCAGGCCTCACTACCAGTTTTATCGGCCCAGGTCTCTGCACATGGACATCATTTATCAATATTAGTGTTGTCAGTTTAATGAGCTTCTATTTCTTTGTCTCTGAGAAGCTGGTCTAAAGTCATGTGGAGTTTTCACAGCAATAAATCCAAAGCTTCTAAAGTTCAGGCTGACAGCTGGATCAGAAAACAAAGTTACAGAGCAGCTGTTCTGATCTGTTGGTGACATGAGACGGTGCAAAGTGCATCGTTAGTGATGCTTTTATTGCCTAGTTTTTAGTTCTCAGCAGCATTATCTGCTGTTAGTGGGGGAGGGGGGGGGGGTTCATGTTAGAGGTGTGCTGTATGTTTGTGTGACTAAACTCAAATTAAGGCAGGTGGTTTTATGATCAGTTGCCATGAAAACACGCAAAACAACAGCATGTGATCCTGATTCTCTTCAATTCTGCACCTCCTCTTCTTCTGGCTTTTTTATTATGACCCGTCCAACACACACCTGAGAGATAATCCTGCTGTTTTCAGAAGTATCTTGTGCCTCACATGCCATCTTAACAAAGGCAACGTGCTCACTAACATGGATTTTAATTTGTGAGAAAAACTTGAGAGAAATAACTCCTTTGTGAGCATAAAACAAGTCTTAGATCTTTTACCTAAACAAAGGTGCTGTATATATATATATATATATATATATATATTTGTTGATTGTACTTTGTGTACAAGCAGAAGTTTAAAAGAATAAAAGATGAATTGAAATGAGGTGACATTTAATGGTTTTTAACCAACAGTAGCTCTAAAACAGTGAATGCTCTGTTACACATGAAGGTCCTGATACATCAAAGTGAATTTAAATATTTTGTCTTCTGCTAAAAAAAGAAGCACAAAGACAGCAGCTGAAAAGCTGCGTGTTAACAGGATGTTGTGCACCAGACTGAGAGGAAAGCAGGAAGTGGAGAATCATGTGATCTGTACACGGACACCTGATCCACGGCTCTTTGTGTTTACACCTGCTATTAAACTGTGTTATCTCCACTGAGCTGCAATATGATCCGATATCAGTAGACAGATAAGATAGATATGAATATACAGGCTGCATTATGTACATGGAGTGTAAACATAAACACAAACTACAAATAAAAGCTCCGACTATTTCTGGACATGTGCACACTTTTGCTTTGCACTGACATCAGCTGTTGATATTAGAATAATATTAATGAAACAAATTGCTGAATGATTAAAATACTCAGACATAATGTTCTCCCTCTCCTTTAAGAATTATTTTGAGCGAGTCATATCTAATGATATGGTACAATAATTATTGTGGACGGTTAAGGGCACACTGGAGAGGATTGGCTGCCTCATGGGGCCAGATGCATAAAACTCTAGCATCATGAACATGAATGAAACAAATCACATTTATTGATATTGTACATACGCATGACTGAGTTGTATAAATCATAATCATTGTGAAACTGAGAACACATTAGTCACAATTAGCCATAAACAGGCTAATATTACGTTGTAGACTTCACACATCATTTTTTATCACCACCTTACATCACCCTCCCTCAGGATAACCTGCATTCATGCTGTGTGATGTATGCGTGGGCATATTTTCACTGCTCGTTCTGGTTATTTAAAATTCAGTTGAATGAATTTTACATGTTGAATCTGGCCCCTGGTGTCCACTCTGCATTTTACATTTTGTGTCTGCATTCAACTCTATTTACTCCATTTTAATTTTTATTGCAGGTCAGGTTTGGAAGAAAATCTTCTGCCTTCTGGAATAAAAAAATAGGGTTCTGTCAAAATCAGGTACAAGAAGGAGCAACTCATTCATAAAAATTGGAATGAGCAAAAAGTTGAGTTCTTCAAAATGAAGAAAACCCCTTGAAGCAGCAGGTGTCCTACATGTTTTGAATATGTGCTGTCGTGCAGAAGACGGGTCTCGTTGTCCTCATTGAACTGTCAGAGTATGTTACCTACTAATCAATGAATGTTCCAGGTCATGATGACAACACCTTCCCGTGTTTCTCTGACCTGCAGGAGGGTGACGACAATGGTCATCTCACGTTACTCCCCCCTCCATTGTCTGTCTGTACGTTAGTCTGCAGGGAAGCTGAGACCCCTGACCCGCTCTGTAAGAATCCCAAGAGAAGGAACAGGAGAGTGGGACGGTGTAGCGTGGGACGGTGTAGCGTGGGACGGTGTAGCGTGGGACTTCTTCTCATCAAAGGTTTCATTGTGGTGAGCGAGGAAACATTAGAGCGTCTGGAAACGCCTGGAGCTGCATCTTTGTGTGGAGCTGCAGCCGAGTCATCCTGCCTGAGATGGAGAGACACGGAGCACTTCCATGTCATGTTAACCTGCAGTGTGTGTGTGTGTGTGTGTGTGTGTGTGTGTGTGTGTGCGTGTGTGTGTGTGTGTGTGTGTGTGTGTGTGTGTGTGTGCGTGTGTGTGTGTGTGGAGGTGGGGGAGGGGGAGTGTTTAAAGGGAGAAGGGAGGCAGGAGGGGATTCTCCTGTGTCCTATTTAAACAGTACCTATTTCCAAATAGTGGTGTATTTTCAAAGATGTTGACATGATAGAAAAAAAAAATGTGCTTCCAGTTTCTCCAATCTGAGGATTTGCCGCTTTTCCTTTTAATTACTACAATTATTTTTTATTTACAGAGGAAATAATCCTCATTAATAGAGAAGATAATCATCAGATTGATGTAAAGAATCATTAGTTACAGTTTAACCAACTACAACAACAGACTCCTGCTATTAGAAATATCTTCTAATGATCCAGTCAGTCCAGTCTTGAATACTTTTACTTTTGCTGTTCATGCCTCACTCATATTGACATTTCCAATGCAGGGTTTTTATTTCATACTTATGATGTACTCAGTACATTATGTACGTCTGAAATGAGTTGCTGAAAGCATGTGCAAAGTTTGAAAACGTTGTCACACTGAAATGTGGCGTTAGACCATTGAACAGTTTCTCATCCGTCTTCAGCTCAGGTTTTTTAAGGCGGGGCTAAAAGTTAGCTTCAGTATGTCACCGAGCTAACGCACAGACGGTTTCTATAACCTTCTGCATGGCTCCTCCTCTCACGGTGAAACGCTATAAAAGCCTGGAGCTCATTTGCATAAGAGGTCGTCCCACTGGACTTCAGTTCTACTCCTGCTGTAGTCAGATAGTTATTGTACATCAGCCAGCTGCTACAGGACGTCTCCCTCCACCTGGAAGTTCATCTTTCCTGGAAGCAAGAACCTCCAAAGCAGCGCTGCATCACTATTTAAATGTCCAACTGATGAAGAAAGGAAAAAGAGGAGGATTGATTTCATGAAGAGCCTCGCTGATGGAGAGTTTAGGATTAACACCAACAGCCGCCTCTGCAGGGACCATTTCATGGTGGATAGTTTCAACTTGGACCGGAGACGGACGGAGTTCACGGACGCACCGCTCCTCCTGCAGCGGAGCCGAACCGAGCTTCACCCTCCCGGCCGTTCATCCTCCGGACGCACGGTGGTGCAGTGGTTAGCATTGTCGCCTCACAGCAAAAAGGTTCCGGGTTCAAATCCGGTCCTATGAGGAGTTTGCATGTTCTCCCTGTGCTTGCGTGGGTTCTCTCCAGGTTCTCCAGCTTCCTCCCATCACCCAAAAACATGCACCTCAGGTTAGTTGGCGCTGCAGTCGTGGCAGCCTGTTGCAGCAGCTCCCCCTCAGGATGCTGCTGTAGCAAAAGAATTTCCCCTCGGGGATTAATAGAGTACAATAAAATTTAAAAATGAATGCAGCGTTGTTCATGTTGCAGTCGTTACAGAACTAAATCAACTCCTCCTCTCTTATTATCTCCACTATTGTAATGCAGGTGGTTAGAAGTAGTTGGAGACTCACTGTCTGCTGTCTCTGGTGTCCAGTTTGACTCCTGTGTTACAGCTCAGGGGGACAAGCTTCATTTATATGCATCTGTGTGTTTCACTCATTGGACAAATAAATTCTGATTCTATTGTTTTCATAAAGCAGGCTGCTCCGTCCACCAGAGAGACAGAGGACCAGCGGGACATCATGCATGAAGTCACCGAGAGGTTGGATGTCAGACGGACCGCTTAGTGGGGAAAAGAACTGCAGCCACAGGACTGTCATACACAACACTGAACACCCTCCAGAGAGGGGGCGGAGCTTCAGCTCCTTCAGGACACGCCCCCCCAGTCTCAGAGCAGAGAAGACTGATGATTTTCTCATTATTTCAAAGCCTAATTTAACAAACTTGTCTGTTTTTTTTCATTCAAATTTGGATGGGTAGTTAACAACCCATACTTCTGTGGTGTGATGAACTTAAAACTCATTTTCATTTCTACTTTACAGCATCTTTAAACAGAGTATTTCTAGGGTGTTCTATACTTTTATTGAACTAAAGGATCTGAACACTTCTGATTGACACCACAGTGAACAGAATTACAGTGAACAAATTAAAGGAATCAATGATCTTTACAAGATTTTCAGTAGGTGAGCTTCAGGGGAGTGTAACACCTGTCATTCACAAAGCCTGTCTCCTACAAAGGACATTTATATACAACCCATCAGCAACACTAACATGTTTGGAAGTCTAAATACAGACAGATTACATTTTCAAGCAACATAATGAAGATATTCTTATGTTAATTTATCTATTCGGAAAGTCGCCAATATGTTGATTTCCTGCCAGTACTGTATATCCAGTCATGCAGTGCAAAAGTTGTCCTGACTGCTCAGTGATTCAACTTTTTATGGGTCTGTTTAGACCCTGGCAGCACTTTAAGGTCAGGAAAAGATCTGCATGTTGATTTCCTGTTTTATTTCCTGACATTTCCTCCCTCTCAACTGTCAATTAAAGACAAAAATGCCCCAAAAATACTCACCATCTTTCTCTGTCCTTTATAAAAGTGCTTATGTTGCCGAAACCACAAACAGGAGTCCTCGTGTGGATCCTGGTCTCCGGTGTGAGAGTGACAGGGAGCTTTGTACGACCACCATTATGTTACTACTTAAACGGAATTTGTAAAAGAAGTAACATATGAAAAGTATTTTAAGGATACAGGCACACCTGTTTCTCCTTTATTTTAAGCTTGTTTACCTGCATCCTTCTGTGTTGTGGTTTTTCCCTCAAAACTCAAACTTCGTCATGAATAATCTTCATGTACAGATCCATACGTTTTGTGTGTTTGTCATTACCTAAACAAGATTGCATATCAAACTGTAATTACACACACAATCTACACACTACATACTGTTTCAACCCATCTGTCACAGCAATCTGGCAACCCACCACCCGATTGAAGGGGCGTGTTTGCAGCTGCTCTGCTCAGGCAGCAGACCTGCTGAATGAATGAGCTGTTGTCAGGATGCCAGGCAGGACGGCGTACCGCCTAAAAAACTAAATACACCCACAACTGTGAGCAGAGTGACACTGAACACTTTTTTTTAGAGGCCCTGTCTTTTCCAAAGTCTACAAGGTTGGTTTTAATATACAACAACACAGACACAAATATACTGTTCACTGAATGATAAATGTTAATATATGTGTTTTGTATCACAGCGTTAAACTGCAGTCTTTCTGTGATAAATTGATGGTGATGTTGTATTATACAATAAATATAAATAAAATATTTTAAAAAAAGAAGCTATTTCTTTACCCAGACCCCCTGCAAAAAAATTAATATTCGTATTGTCGTTGTGTCGGCATTAAAAGATTTTCTCATTAAAAGATTTGTACAATTAAAGACTGAATTTAATATTCCACAGTCAAAAACTAAAAACATCCAGTAGCTGTAACGGCTGCCTCCTCAGCACAGAGTCCAAATATCTGACAAAACACACATGAGTATATATATTGCACACATAACCCCTCTGTTATATTAGCTAGCAGGTGAACTGACCAAAGGCAGCCTGCCTACATATTTTACACGACCACTGTCATTATAAAGGGCAAAATTATTAAAACTAGGACTGGCTGGATGCACCACTCGGGACTTGGATCATAATGTGCCCATGAGAGAGCATCAGTAATGACACACAACACTTAACAATGTATGAGAAAACTAGCATGGACAAGGCAACACTACACCAGCCTGTCATACTATGACCCCTCAGCAGCTGATATGGTTTTCAGTTAATAGTTGAGCCTTTTCAAAGATTAACTTGTGGAGTTTTTCATCTTATCATGTTTGGGAGAAGTAAGACATGAGGGTAAGTTAGTCTTTCAAATTTCCAGAAATACTTACAATGAGTCGCAGCCTGGTTCTGCACGACTGTTGGTCTACGGCTTTGAGCTTCACTGAGATTATAGTCTGCAAACACTGTTCCCTTTAAGGTTTGCTCAGACTCTCTAGCAGGGGTCTCCAAGCCAGCTACTTTGACAAAATGAAAGTGTCACTGCAACATTTGTTCACATAGATGTGCTCCACCAAACCATCTGAATAGGCTTCTTTTAGATGAACAATAATAAATTGATACGTGACCAGGTAGCTCGCGAGCTTTTGGTTAGAGACCTCTGCAGGGCAGAAAATCCAGTGACCAGTGGGGGCTGCTGACTGCGATGATGTTAAAGAAGTTCCAACAACAGAGGTGGAGTTTCGGTGCACAACATACGTCATATGGTGGTCAATGATGATTAGTTCGAGGCTACTCCAACAGTTTCAGAATCCACCGAGGTCTACGTCCAGCAGAGTGCTGCCAGAACCGTTGATTCATGCAGTGAATCAGGGTCTGGTAACACCAGGTTAACTGAGTTATACCGAGGGAGCCCAAGAAGAAGAACAGATGTGATTGGACCAAGAAACAAGGAATGGACATCAGACCTGAAATTAGAATTTGCTAATGTGAGATTTTTGGTTCCAGCTGCTCTGTATGAGAAACAGGAGAGGTGAATGTGTATCTGCATGTGTGATTCCCACACGGTGTCAAGCATCGACACATCATCTCATCAGGTTTGAGCTCCACGGGACCATTGTTTGTTTTTATAACAGGACATTGAGCCAAAGACACCTCCAGGCTGTGTAAGGGCTGTTTTACCTGAGCAGAGTGATGGAGTGCTGCTTCAGGGACGAGTTGGACCAAAGAGTGAAGAAAAAGCAGCCAACCAGGTTCTCATTATTTCTAGGAACTTCTTCAAGACTGTAGAAAAAGATCCAGGTGACAACCTCATGAAGCTGGTTGACAGAATGAAGAGTGAACAAAGAAAAAGGTGGCTACTTTGACTAGTCTAAAGTTCAAATCATGAACATGAATTCAGAAAGGTAGAGGAACTATGGACCCAGTTATTGGTTTCGAAAAAGAAATGAAAAAAGCTCAAGTGAATAAGGAGTCAGTGATGGCTGTTTTTTAAACAGTGGATGATATAGTTTGGAAGGAGGGTTTGTTGATTAAATTAAATATGACTATGTGGCAGAGCATATAATTGGATGAAAGACTTTATTTAACAAATTTATTCAAGTCAGAAGTGGAACAGCACTATCGAGAAGACACCCGGGGGAGAATGGGACACCTCAGGGTGGTGTCATCAGTCCGATACTGTTCTCCATCATGATAAACGATGTTCTCTCTCAAGTTCAGGGTGATATTGGACGATCCCTTTTTACTGATGACGGAGCGCCGTGGAAGAACATGAACCATATTAAAGGGAAAGTACAAGAGGCTGTGCATGTTGTAGAAAGATGGTCTTATTCATGGGGTTTTCTGTGGAAAAATCTAAAACAGTCATGTTTACTAGAAAGAGAGGAGCTGATGCTCAGATAAAGATTTACGGACAAAAGATGAACAAGTGAAAGGTTTTAGATTTTTAGGTGTGTGGTTCGATGATAAATTCATCATCATTTTCAGAGGATAGTTATCAAATGTAAACAGATTTTAAACGTAATGACGTGTCTAACAGGGTCAGAATGGGGAGTCAGCAGATCTGCAATTAAAAATATTTACATAGCTTTGATGAGATCAGTTCTTGATTATGGTTCTTTTGCATTCAGATCAGCTGGGAAATCATCATTAAAGAAGCTGGAGGTGGTGAATCCGAAGCTCTGAGACTCTGTTGTGGTGCTTTTAGAACAAGTCCTGTGTCTGCTCTTCAGGTGGAGGAGGGTGAGACGCAAGCTCTTAACTATGAACTACTGAGACAATCTTCAAGGACGTTGTGGAGATAATCATCCAACCACAGAGGTGCTTCTCCCACGTTGGGAGAGAGAAAGGACCAAACAGGATTATCCAGACATGTCATTAAATCAGATAACATTCACCTCTGCTGTACCGTTATCAGCAACAACACCTCGTCTGGTTCCCTCACTGTCAGTCAATAATTATTTTGGGGAAAAAAACCCAAGTACTTAAAGATCTTGGTAATATTGCAGGAGTGGTGGAGGACCGACAACAGATGACATATCAATCATTTACCTCAGTAAACACAGACGGATCTAAAGGTCCTCATACAGGTAGAACTGGTTTTATATGCATTTAAAAGGAAAACATCAGACCGCCTGTCTGTTTCTACAGTTGGCCATTTTAACAGCACTGTTGAGGAGCTTCAGATCAGAAAGGTCATCATCTGTTCAGATTCCTGTTCAGCATTATTGTCATTACAATCATTCACATCTCACAGCAGGCAGGATTTAATCAATGAAATATATGAAACACTGGTCCGACTTCAAAATATCGGTATTTTTGTATCGTTTATGTGGGTGTCAGCACAGTACAATCATTTTATTCAGCGAATGGCAGCACAGTTTAGGACTCAGGAGACGCAGGAAGACACATGTAAGCTGTTCAGAGAGAAGTTGGCAGAGGGAGGACATCCAGGAAAAGCACCACGGAAGAAAAGATATTAACCAGACCGAAGGTTGGACACACAAGGCTGAACAAAACAAAACACCCACCGGGACTATGTGAGTACTGCAGAATACCAGAATCTGTAGATCAGATCTGTCAGTGCCAGAAATTCAGCGAGAGCGAGAAAGACTGAAGAGGAAGCAGAGTTGAGGAATTTGATCTAAAAGACGCATTAACCTTCAGGGAGTGTTCAGTACTTGAAAGAAACAGGATTGAGTAAAATAATTTAGTTTGCTGAATTGGTACAACCTTTATCTTTCATTTTAATGTATGAATTGTTTGTTTGTAAGGGGATAGGTAGCTCTGGTCCACACTCCTAAACAGTATGTGGCGTCTCTTTGAGGCCCAGGATGTGCTCGCCAGCTGTCTTTGTTCACTGTGGCTGGGGAAAGTATGTCAGTGGGTTACGTTGACAGCAGTGAGGGCTGTCGGAGGGAGGAGCCGACGGCCTGGGTCACATGGCTGCACCACACAGCGCCACAGTCGGAGCCGAAGCAGTCCTCCTCCCCGCCCGTCCGACCAGCTCCGCTCGTCTTTGCTCTGAATGGACGTCGCTGTGTGTTTCTGTTCGTAGGTCGACCACAGTGAAAGCGTCCGTGTCTCTGCACGCTGGCAGGAAGCAGCGAAACGCTTTCCCGGACGGAACAACAGCCCTTTTGGCGTCGTTGAAACGCGTCTCTGAAAACGTACATTCAAGGTTTGACGTGTGCGATTTTTTATTTTTATTTTTTTTTCATCGTGAGATTACATCTCCGCCGCCTCGAAACGACAGACCGTCGCTTTTCACGGTCTTCACCTCGGTTTAAGAGTCGGTCATTTTAAATGTTGCTGCTGAACTGCTAAATTTCTGAGCCGAGAGCAATCAGCGACTTCTCAGTTGCTGAACACAAAAACAACAACGGCTTCAGCACTGAGGTAGCGGAGGAGGAGGAAAACCCCCAAACTCAGCGGACATGGAGTCGACCAAAGCTGGTGAGTGGGATTTAAATCTGATTTTAAAGGACGAGTCGCTGCAGCTTGTTGCAGTGGACTTGATCTTGTGGTCACATCCTGCTTTTGGCGTCACTGAAATATGGTTTTGTTAAAGTAGCACAACGAGCAGAATGAGGTCGCCATCTTATTTTATATGTAGTTTGATGTTTACGTTCAGACGACGCACTTGAAACATGTTAAAGTCGGTCGTGTTTGCGGCTGTGTTCGTATGTAACTGGGTTAGGAGTGCCAGTGGGCTGTTGATAGTACTCAAGCTCTTCGCTCCAGCAGCACTGCAGTGTCTCCTCACATGGACCCGTTAGCCTAGCCATGTGCGCACCTGTGTTTACGCTCCTCGTGCGTCTACGCTCATTGGCCGAGCGGCGCCGTGACGTAGGTATTGCATAATTTCTCCCAGCGAAATGGCGTGGGGTCCAGCCGCGGATACACGTGAGGCGTCGAGCAGCAGCGCGCGGTGACCCAGTTTTCCCGGGGAAGAAACATGCCAGCTCCACGTGGGGGCGTGTTGAACACATCTCTGAAGTTATGTTGCGTTCAATGTTCATGGGAGAGACAAAAGCTTTTTGTTCATCATGCGGTGTTGTTCTGGGACCTGGGCTGAAAAAACTTCCAGACGCGATTCTAATTCACTTTGTATGTGTTACTTGTTTGGGTGAAGGCTATTGTTGATGTCAACATCATTCATTTAAGAATTTTAGAATAAAAATAACACTTATAAATAGTGTTGAAAGATAATTTTTTTTTTTTTAAAACTGCAATGAAAACCCTTAATACGTGTCATTTCATAAACACAGCTC